>NC_064027.1:30360004-30680823 GCF_917208135.1 Athalia rosae | reverse complement strand
CTATGCCTTGCTAATGATTCCACCTGATCTCAGATATTTTATATTCAGGGATTCTACATCTTACCATCGTTTCATGGCGCACATCAAATAGCTGAAATCAAATTTGGATCTGCTGCGCATCAGTGTGGTAAAATGGAAGAGGGCGATGAAATTGTACAGGTAAACCTATCCCGGCTACATCTTTGAATTCTTTCGATCACTACTGATGCGTCATATTGCTACTGATCAAGATTTTTTTTTTTAGGTGAATTACCAAACTGTCGTTGGTTGGGAACGAAAAAATGTACTGGAGTTATTTCGCGAAAGTCCAGCTGAAGTTTTGTTAACATTAAAGCGAAGACCAAGGCACACTAAGGTGTATGGACAAATATACATAAAACCTTACAGGTTACCAAGCAATAAAAAGACTACGTATACCACAAGGTGGCAGCATAATTTACCCTCGCCAAGACCTGAACTTCTCACTATACCAGATTTTACAATGCCGCTACCCAGGTAAACATTAGTTTACTTATTCCACTTGTATGTGTACCGCATATCTGCATGCTAATTGGTGTACCATACTATTTCGAGCACAATAACATATGACGTATTTTTGTTTATCAGACAAACACAGAAAATTCCCAGTCCAGAACCAGCCAGCATTCTAGATACTGTTATCACATTAGATACCATGCCATCTGATAGCAGTGATTCTGATAGTGAAGTTGAGCCGCCATCGTCCATTCGTTTATATTCTTCAAAACCAAGAAATTTGGTACAAAGGCGTGCTACGATAACTGGAGCTAGTCCAACAACAAAACATGGCGTAGATATCGAACAATTCTGGCGGGAACTGAAAGAGGAGCATATCACAACTTTTCAATTGCGAGACAAGGCTGCGTCTTGTGCTCATGGTTTGGACACCGTACCCTCAAATATAAGGCCACAGACTTATCTGGGCATAGAACAAAGTAAAAGAAAAAAAAAATTGGATGGGCATACCGACGACCGCAAAGTTCAGTTCCAGGATAGATTCGAAGAAGCTGAAAATAATCATGTGGATGATAAAGAAAAAACGAATCAAAACTCACATCCAAAACTTGGTCCTCAAAAAAGCATCTCCTTTGAAACAAATACAGTTTATCCGGAAAATAGACTCATGGATGTAGAATTCGATGTTAGCTCTAACACAAGTGATTCTCAAGTGCCTTTGAATGAATCAAATAAAAATACAACCGATTCTGGTATTATACAAGATGTTAGAATCGGTGAACCCAGTGCTCATCATAAAGAGCGAGGAAAGTTGGACAAAAGTTATAGCACCCCAGCCTATGATTTGACTGAAAATGACTTTGTTGAGAGAAAATTAGCAACTATCGAAAGCCATTCAAAATTGAGCTTAACTTCAAATACATCTAGCTGTTGTTTGAATAAGACTGAATCTTTGACAATTGATGGAACATTGGATAACGATGTCACAAAGTTCGATGATACGGGGCACAATTTGAATTTAGAATCAGAGAACATTGGTAATGTAGCACAAAAAATTAATAATATTGAAAAAAGTATTCGAAACATTGACACTGATGGAAAGTCTAATCTTCCAAAGATGCCTGAAAAAACAGAGTCATCTCAAGGTATTGTACATATCAAAATCAATGACTTTGACTATAGGAATAGTATTTACGATTACCAAAGCGACATTCGAAGTATTCAAAATCACGTGGAATGTAAAAAAGAAACCTGCACCCTCAAAGAAACTTACGTATCAGATGATAAGAGGACACAGAGGATAGATGTCGAGGATACACATGTTGACAATGATTCGCAATTCAATCATAATACCTCGAGTCATGAGAGTAGTGTTGAAAAGTCTGAGTCAACAAATAGCTACAACGAAAATGTGGGTAGCAGTAGCGATGGCGACACAACTATCAAAAAATTCGGAGATATTTTAGAAACTATTAATCACGCTTTGATTGCACACACTAAACTGGTACAAGTAAAAGCAAGAAGTGCTGATAACTTGCACAACAATAATGCAGTACATTCGAATTTGGATGTGAATAAAACTTCAGAATATTCGGAAAATAGTTCTGACACGAGCAGCACGCCAATGTTGGAGAGGAAAATTTCCACAACGAGCGTTCAAAATAACAGTTGTCAATCAAGACAATATGCGGACTGCACTACCAAACCCGAAATTAAACAGAGAATGACACCTCCTGAACCCCCACCGAGGAAATACTACTCAAAACCAGCGCCATTGAATTTATCCAACATCTGTAACTCTTCAGAGGTTCAGGATAAGCCTGTACCTTGCGAAAGGCTCAATTCCAGAGGAGATCTGAAACAATCAGAATCTTTTCTCGATAACTACGTAACTGTTGACGATGTGAATGGCTATCAAAAAAATCAAACCCTAGAAACATACAATGATTTTGTAGAGAAATCAACAGATTTTATCGACGAACCAAGCACCCCTTTCGGTGATTACAAGCCAACCCTATTGACAGATCCGTACGGCTACTCAGAGATTTACGAGGGTCAGTTTAAGGAAGAGAAGGCATTATTTGAAGGCTGTGATACTCAATGTGACAAAATAGGTGCCACAAACCCGATATTAATAGAACAGCATAGGATGGAAAATAATACTTCAAGAAATATGGATTCTCCTGATGGTGTAGGTTGTTCTAGACAAATGTATACTCCTGACTCAAAACCAAAAACATTGGAAAAAGACAAGAGCTCCGAGAAGGGCGTTGTCAACAGAGCTATGATGGTTGCTCGAAGTATAGGCTTACATGCTAGTTCAAGCAAAGCTTCGGGATCTAGTCCACGAAGCAGTCGAAAAAGAAATTTGTTGCTTGCCAGTGAGTCAGCCTTGCATGAATATTATACCTTTATCCAAAGGTTATTCATCCCTTTGCCAATACATTTTTTATTTTGAATTTCAGAACGAAGAAATGTTTCTGTCAAAGATGTTGGTTTAGGAGAACTAGAAGGATGGTTAACGCATCGTAGCAGAGGAGCAGGGGGAGCCTGGGCACGAGCTTGGTTTGTTCTGAAAGGCTCTTCATTATACAGGTATATCATTTGAGTATAATAATTTTTGAGGTAAACAGCTACTCACGAAATAATCTTCTGATTATTTTTCAGATTCAAAACACAAGAAAGCATTAAAGCTGATTGTTTAATCGCTTTGACGGGATTCACTGCATCCCAAGCTACAGAAGTGAAGTCTAGAAAATACGCTTTCAAAGTTTATCACACTGGAACTGTATTTTATTTTGCAGCTGAATCAGATGATTTTTTGTCTGTTTGGTTGGATGCAATCAATAAAGCAACTTTGGGAGCGGAAAGCCATGGCCAAACTAGTGCTTTGTTCAGTGAAACTGACGAAAGTGATGGCGAAAATAAGTCAAAAGCAAGAGGAAGTTGTACACCTGATAAACCAAATTTAGATAAAAAGTTTGGTTCTTTGAAAAAACTTGGTCGCAAAGACTCCGGTTTCAAAGAACAAGAGATCAGTGGTGCAAGCCTGGATAGAAAGTACTTGAGATTTCTCGGAGCAAGAAATCAAAATGTTCCAGTGCCAACCGCTCAATTTAGAAGTTATAGACGTGTTTTGCCCACATCTACACCAAAGAGGTAAAATCGTCAATTCAACTGTGTCTTTGCGCGTTTATTGGTAGTGGGGTATTTGTATAAAGAGCGTTACGTTTTTTACCACAGGAAACAGGATCTAATACCACACTCTCCAGATTTGCAAGTGACGGTCGCAGGCAGCACATTCTACGGGTTGAGTTCTTCTCATAGTGCAACGGATGTGCCAAGTAGTCATGACATGGGTGATTATCGACGAACATCTGACAGGTAATGAAGATACATACCATTTTTTCTAATAAAAAACGTTGATGAGCTTCTCTTCTAATTCCTCTAAATGCCAATAGTTTCTCCTTTACGGACTCAACTATATACACTATGAACAGCATGTTTTCCGAGTGCTATTTCAGTATTAACAACCATCTTAATTTTACATAGGATCTTATTAAAATCGTAGTTAAGACAATAATAATGTTTATAAAGATGTTATGCCTTCTATAATAAATTTTTCAATCGTCAATGAAGCGTGTATTCATTTTGTATGTCGACATTTTGTGCACGTTTGACCCAAATTCCAATAGATCGTTGATTAAATCTGTTAAATTCAAAAAGTATCGGATACAAATTTCCACAAACCATTACTGAGATAAAAAATAACATCTGCATGTAACTAATGAGTTTTATAATTGAACTTCGAATTTTAGATCGGCTAGTTTGTTATTGAATTTCGATGATTGCATGATCAAATGCTTTGTAGCATAATTAACACGTGACGTACTAGTAGCACATTTCGGCTATCTAAATAAATAATGAACTTGCTTTTAGCTGAACTTGATGCAGGTTGGTGAAAGATTGGCTTCACAGCTTCATGAATCATTTATCGCATTATTGCTATTTCAGATCGCTTGTAGACCAAATTCAATTATCAAATCTACTAAGCCAGTAGTGACTCGAAAAAACGTTCCTCTAGATTCAGAATCACAATTTTTTGATATACTCAACGACGAGCTGGGGTGTCATATTTACATGTAGATGATCTCTTCGAATTTTTGTATAATTCTTGCAGTTTGAAAACTGACTTATTATTATACCTTACTATTATTACAAAATTCTATACATAGATCACATAGCAATCGCAGTAGGAGGACAGACGATCTGCAGGGATTTGTTACTTTAGAACAATTTATGCTGTCTCATCAAGAGGAGGATCGTCGCCAAGATGCAGAAAATCGATCAATCTCACCTCGCGTTACGTTATTAACCAGCGATCATGTACATATACAGCACAGGAATTTCAACGATATTTCACCAAACAATGGAGTTATATATGGGCAGACAAGATACTTGGACGATGTTTTACCAACCAACGGCGTTATATATGGTCATACCAGAAATTGGGATGAGACATCTTCCAATAGCAGCAGTGCTTCTTATGGACTAACTAGAATCGTGGATGAAAATCATGTTCAGGGTAAAAGCAAGGAGGTGAATTACACCGATTCTAGCGAAGAGGCGCATACCCAGAACAGAGTCAATGAATATACGAATGAAGCACCCGTGGGGAAAAATAAACATTGTCAGCTAACGCACAGTTATAAAAAACAGTCTGATAGCCACGGACGGAGAAGCAGACCACAAGAAGGGGTGGTGTACTATCCCAATAGTCCGAATGAATCGCTGTATGGCCAGAATTTACCTAGTCTAACAGAAGCGAGTTCACCGCATCATAACCGGCATGAAATGATCCATGGATCAAATAGACAGATGGATGCAATTTATGGACAAAATGCGCATATGTATGGGCCTAGAAGCACTGTGAAACATGATCTTATGTATGGAAAAAAAGTTAGCGACAGCACAAGGGTATCGGATTCAAATGAAATACTTGCTGGTTTGCATTCTGCTCCCAAGAGGCTTTTAAGAAACGAAGGTATTTAGACAATTCTTGATGGTACAAAAGTTATAGAAGAATAGAAAATTTGAATACATATTGTAGAAAAAAAGTTCCTCTCATCAAAAATAGTAGAGTTTTTCCAAATCAATATAAGTTGTAAATTGATTATTGTGATGTTCAAATCTGTTGCAGGATATTCGGGGTCAAGTGGTGATTTGGCATCACCGGTGTCATCGGAAACATTACAACGTGCTAGAAAGGAGGCTTCTGTAACGCGGAAGGGCAGCTTCAATCTGATAGATTGCCGTCGAGATCAATCTACGCCAGACAAACATTGGATGGATTCATTGAGAAGAACTGATAAAAAGAATCAGAGCTCAGACAAAAACAGATTGAAAAATGCGGCGCAATATCAACCTCCACCAATACCAAGTTCACCATTCGAACAAGATGGTATGAGGCCTGCGTTTGAAATGCACTTGGACAAGAGTGAGCATGTTCAGAAAACGAACAGATTTAAAAGCTTGTTCGCAAGCAAAAATCCACAGAAGCCAAATACCTTGGATTTACCCAAGGATCATCAAAAAACGTTATTAGGTAATTTGAGTTGATACAAAATTATCGAAATACGTCAAACATTTATCAAAATATACTCGATGGATGGGGATTTGTTCACAGGTTCCCCGAGACTGCATAGAGCTATTTTCAGAGACAAACGTACCAACCAACAAAGTCATCAAAACAATCGTTCGGGTAGTCAAAGCCCTGGAGATAGTGGAATCAGCCAGTCATTAAGTTCATTTAGCGGAACCAGCCAGTCTCAAACACTCAGTCAGAGCTTCAGTTCTACAAGCTCAGTTAGTGATTGGAGTCCAGACACACCAACAGCGAACACCCCAAAGGTAACACTTTCCCTACCACTTCTCAAATTCCTACTTTCGGTTTATCCTACATTCTTACTTGACCACTGATAATTTTAGGCGTAAGATTTCAGCTCAAATGATGTGATAAAATGCAAATCCTATTATTTCTCATTGCAGTCTGCTCCCACCATAGGCAATGTTCAAAAAAGATCATCGTACTCACACAGGAATTCCCTGGCGCCTCCAACATTGCCATACATTCCACCGCCTACATCGCCACCGCCAGATTATCCAGGGTTAGAATATCCACCAGTATTTGAACCGGGTACCTACTCTCTGACCGATGCTTCTCTCATACGTAACCGCTGCAAAGGTGGTCAAACCAAAAATGACTCATGAATGAATAGACACATTCAAAAGCATATTTCATCGGAATAGGTCAAGGCAAGGTGGGTTTTATATAGTGAGAGAGAATAGCAGTCAATGACACGTTTGAATACAAAAATGATAACTTTAATCACGTATGATAAAACTAAAATCAATCCAGAATCGTTGATTTTCAGATTCGATAGCCTGATATGCCAGAAAAAATTAACATACTAAGCAATTTTAAATGAAAGCCTGCACTGACCAGAGTAAGGTATAACTAGTAATTAAGCGCAAATGAAGGAGCAATATTTCTATATCAGTGGTGTAGTATAGCAATCAGCCGTCCATGCCGTGCCTCTGGATAAAATTAATTGCCTATCAATAGTTTTAAAAAATCTTCATATCTACCTACAAAGAGCAATAAATATGTATCAAAAAGCAATTAATGTTTAGAAGTATTTACGAGCACATAGCCCCTGGATTTTCGAAATTAATGCTACTAATATTTTTCCACACAAGATTCAGTAGTTTCTTTAAACGAACTTGTTAGATAATTAATAGATAGATTTTCTACGCTATAGTATTATTATATATTTATTATTTTTCTGAATATAGTAATATCTATAATAAGGCTCGCTCATACCGAATTTCGGTAACGATAAAATAATTCTAGGTGTGCCTAGCATGGTGAAAATGAAAGAGAATTATTTTTCACTAGTTTAGTATTTCTTATATCGTTTAAGTTCTTCCATGACTAACAATAGTTGTTCGACCGAGCCTTGGATGAAGTATAGATTGCGTTCATTCTGATAACAAAATACCGCGCCTTTCATCGGCTTATGTAAATAATTTTTTACAGATTTTTGACATTATTGAAATTTTATTAGACGAGGTATGAAAGAAAAATGTGATGATATACATTAAAAGTGCCTTTTTCTTTGACGTAATAAATATCCTAAGAGAAACATGTACATATCCTAGCTAGCGATTACGGTTTTTAAATGATATTTATAAATGAGAAATTTACAAAAATCTACTGTGAATATCCGAAACACATTTGCTAGTTTATAAAACTCAGTATTAACATAGATACATCTAGGAGCGATGTAATTCAAATTCGCATAAATAAAAAACACGTGATCACGCAATAATCAACAGGTAGAATATTTCTACTCATGAGATTTCCATTTTTTTTTGTTGTTTTAGAATAATTGGAGTATGAAATTCCAACATAATGTGCAAAATTTTCCTTTTTTATATTCACTGATACCTCTTTCAGTGTCTACTTATTATGCATCTATGTTTTCTCGCTTATTCCCTAGGCTCTCAATATTACACATAACTGTAGAACAATGTGTCCTAATCATACCAAGATGTATATTTTACAAAGCTGTACAATATTATAAAATACAATCAAATGAAAGTAAAAGTAATCATTAATTATTATCCTGAATTTTCTAGAGAATTTTCCAATTCGAAAAAATGATTATGCTTCACTGATATATGTATGTAAGTATCAAGGTCAGTATACATACCGTATATTTGATGCAATATATTAGTGTACACCTACTTTATTTCGCCAAAAAATGAAAATCCACGATTTGAAACCAAAAAAATGTTTACCGCTAATCGAAAAATCGAAGGAGCGGTAAAGTCATTTGTTTTGGAGTAGTTTGAACGGTTTGAACCATGGACCGAATCGTAACGAATCGAGCCGGAAGCACCCGACCTTCATGCGGTACGAAATGTCGTTTCAGAAAAATCGAAAAGCACTTACCTTTTCTCTCCACAGAAAACGTGAAAATCCGGTGTGATTATTCCCAAATGTCTTGGATCCATATCCAACTGCAAAGATGTTGAAGTTGCACAAGAATTGAAAATTATTCAGCTGGAGCCATACGGCGTCCAATAACTTTGATTTGCAGTATCACCATATTTAATTCATAAAATTAAGCCACGTTTTACACCCACATCAGATAGGATTTTTCGATTCATCATTCAGATGACTGTCACAATTTTTTAAATCCGATATTTTAAGGTATAGTTAAATTCACAACGAGTCGCGTGGAGAAGTAGACGGTTCGAAGTTCGAAGATGTAATGGCGCCGCAGAGGCAGCGCTCGGTAGATGTAGGGACCGCATGGAGGCGCGCTCAACCGAGTTTGAGTTCGACCGAAAAAATGGAAATATTTCAAGTGGTTTTATCCGTAACTCAATTTAATCGACCGATTCGTATCCCTGAGGTTAAAATACGTAAGAACAACCGCCCTACCATTGATTTAAAAAATACTTCATTTTTGGCCCGAAAATCGAGAAAGCCAAAGGGGTGCCCTTTGGATTTTTTCTCGATTTTGAGGTCAAAAATAAACCTATTTTTTAAATTGAGTTTTCCATGCTCATCTCATGTATTTTGATCTCAGGAATTCGAATCTGGAAGCCATATAATTCTATCTTCAAAATTGGTCAACTTATCGCCAATTTATAGCTCTGAAATGTAAAGAATCAAGGATATCTCGATGGGATTAATTCATAGCTCAACTTAGTCGACGAATTCGTGTTCCTGAGGTCAAATTACGCTAGAAAAGGGTCCTGAAATTGATTTCGAAAATGCTTTATTTTTTGGCCAAAAATCGAAAAAATTCAAAGGCTACCCCTTGGATTTTTTTCAATTTTGGGGTCGAAAATCAAAATTTTTTTTTCTCCAGGATTTTTGTGCTGTTCTTGTTATTTCTATCTCAGGAATCCGAATTTACAAGTTAAATTGATCTATCTATGAAATCAATCGAGTTATCGCTAATTTTTTCGCTTTTCGGAGCAGGAAAATGGAGCCATTTGAATTGGTTTTTACCGTAACACTAATTCAGTCAATAGATCCGTCAAAGGATCAAGAAAAAATTCAAGGTATTTCACGATTTCTTTTCTTAGATTATTCATTCAATAGTTCGAATTTAAAGTTTATTTTTTTGTGCAACAGATCTTTTAGAGCTTCTATGAGGTCTGTGGCAAGGACGTGTCTGTGGCGCTTGCGGCTAATAAAAAGATGAAAATTATGTATGGGGTTGGAATCGCCATCTTGTAGTCGCCGTATTCGTCTTCTAAACGGTAATTTGACTGTAAACTACAGAGTCGATTCACAAACGTATTGTTTTGTGTAGTACGTACATAAAATCAAAAAGAATCCGCAATCCTCCCAATGAAGCTGTAGGATTGAAGTGCACGGTTTCTAAGGTTTGTAACAAGTGACCGGTTTCATTTATAGCTGAATTTGCGCTCATTACAGACCGTAACCTCTTTTTATTGGTGTTATTTACTTTTGATGCCCACAACACCGCAACCGGTGACTATTTTTTACCTGTAATAGGTGAACACCCAGTGGATTCTTATTTCTCTTTCAATAGATTATTACCCCGATTATTACCTGTTCACATTTTTTAATAACAAAGATTGGGTTAATAGCTCACTAGTTTCATTCACGAATTTAAATCAGTTGATATTTTACTTTCTTTCAGAACATACGCAAATTACTTGTAATATGACAAAGCCGAAATTGGTAACTCGTTCAATAACCAGTACCAGACCGGTCAGCATGACTCTGAATTTATTTTGCTCGGAGGAACCACTTAGCGAATGCCAAGTGGCCCAAAAACAAAAAATAAAAGAAAATTACGATAATGTAAGTGCAGACCGAACGAATCTCTTTTGAAATTTTGCAGTATTTTTGTGCTCATTTTAATCAAAAATACATTATAATACCAATATTTTTATTTTTTGTGTTTTTTGCTCAGGTTGCTTTAATGCTCGAAGAGATTATTAAAAACAGAGGAGGTTCTTTACTCTGCCAATCTGGTGTCGTCAAAGCATATCAGTATACAGTGTTAGTATATAATTATTGTTTGCAAAATTGTTTTTAATTATTCTCAGCAATCTGAAAATATTATTTTTTTATAACAGGCCAGAAGGTACCCCAGGAACTGGCATGATTAAGACTAGCCAGCCCTCATTGCTGAATGTTGTAAGTCGGATGCCCTTGTTGATCAACAGAACAGTATTCAAGCTAGAATCTGATCTCTAACAATCCCCGTTTAATATTTATCTAAAAAAATGTCTCACTCTTAGAACCACAATCAATCGCAGCCTGTAAAACTGAACATGATGGGCAACTCTAGCAATCAGGGAAACATTCAACTTGTTATGGATCCACGGATGGGCGTCATCCTGGGCACCATGTCACAACAACAACAACAACAACAACAACAACAACAACAACAACAACAACAACAACAGAGTAGGAAAATCATTGTATAACAGCAAACTATTGATGAATAGCTTCTGATTTAAAGTTTCATCTCTCCACAGTTACCACACCAGCAATCCAGCCACCTTCTACGCCGGTGACACCGCAAACATCCAATGAAAACGTAATAGCAATGATTATCTTACGATTTTTTGTAGTAACCATAGAAATTGCTCCTATATTACTAGGTATATATTTGTAACTTTTTAACCATACAGTACAAGTACACCAGATCGGGTCGTAGGACAAAGGTTCTGCAAATACAACAGCCTGATATTATCGAGGAGGTGAGTGAGTTGATATTTATATTTTAGGAACTCTGAATCAAATCAAATCGAAGTTATTTCTCCGTTTCTCTATCTACTGCAGCTTCCTAGTCCAGTTTTGAGGAACAGAAACAAAACCAGTTCATCGCATGTCGTAACTCCTAGTAAGTAGTCATAATAAATCAACTAGTATTGACCTAATTTAGTTGCACATCTTTCTCTAACTGATGAAATTCTATTACGGCCATTACAGCAACCACAAGTCCGCAGGGTGTTACAAATCTCAGAATCAAATCTGTCGGCAAACAGCAACAGTCGCAGCAAATTCCATCAGTTGCGCTGAGACCTTCGGAGCAGACTAGTATCGGTGGGATATCTGTGGGAAATAAGAATGCAGGTTCGAAATCTACATACCCATAAAATACTCAAACCTTCTCTCAATTTATCAAAGATAAGAAAGACATCAATCATGCTGTTTTTTTCAGTCGGTGAACAGATTGAGGAATCGAAACGAAATCTACCAGATGGTAGAGAGATAACATTCAATAAAATGAACGGAGGAAGGACATTTCCCTCATTGGTAGTCGTTGCCCGTCCAAACTTAGCCGCTAAGGAAGTTCCACAGCAAATCGCTCAAGCTGAAAGATCAGAATTAGGTATGCTTTATTTGGTTCTTGTGATGACGATCATGTTGGTTACTTTATGAGTAATTATCCTGAATATTGAACCTAACTGTGCAGATGTGAAAGTGAAAAGTGTCCTCATGTACTCCGCGACAAAATTTGCTGAATGGTTAATTCAGCAAGGGTTAGTCAGATCGGAACAATACTGCACGCAACATAGCTCGAATTATCAAAAGACGAAGCTGAAGTTGGGAATGTTCAGCGACTCTGGAACATTCCCATATTCCGGTGGCTACGTGTGGATATCGAGCTGTTGTCCGGATCGTTATGTCTCTGTATTTTCTGGCTCAATCTTTCAAGGAGCCCCTCACGCTCCAACCGTTCTTTTGAAGCTCATTTATCACTGGGCTTGTCAGACGAATGTTCAAAATGTTGTCTCATGGGTTAAAGTCAGCAACATTTATGTAAAAAATTTCTACACCAACCTCAGAAGCATCTGCACCGCCGCTGTCTGGGACAAAAGTCGAAAAATGGGTGGCAAAAATTCGATGGTTCAAGTGGGAGTCATCAGTCTTGGAACCACCTCCCAAGACGGCAATTTAAGACAGGTATGTATCACAAATTTCGTCGTTTGGAGTTGCATTGCTTGGTCTACTTTTTTCTTTGCCTTCAACTGTCAACTCTGATTGAACAGGTAAAAGTGGAAGTTTTGGGTATCTTGAACATGGAATCTCAAGAAATAAGATTGCGAGCATGCGATCCTCTTAATGACGGTGATAGGTCGTTCAAGCGAAGATTTCACAATATTTTGAACCCGCTGAGAGATTGGGTTCACAAGGATTCTACCATTCTAACAGATTTTACCGTGGATAAATCGACGCTGCAGGAAATGGGTTTCCAAAGCGTCATGCAGTCGGCATTTTCCGAACAAAGTCCAAGGAATCTACTAAGCAATTATCATATCATGGAATATCTGAGAAAAGTTGTGCCAAGAATGTTTCAAAATACATTAAGTCTCTTGAGCAGACAAATGATACAGCAATTCCTCGATGACTTGGTTTGGCGTGAAATGTTTGGTAGGACTGCCGCCCGTGCATTTGACAATATTTTATTGCACATAGCAGAACAAACTAGAATAGATTCTTGTAAGTTTCACGAGAAAAGCGATTTATCTATTCTCAATGTATATTCACGACGCAAAAACTTATAGCTTTTCGATTTGCAGCCGACTGTTTGCTGGACCGTTTGGCGAAGATATCTCTGAATCCGTTTCAGGATTGGTCGTATTCTAGTCTGACTCCACCCCTCTGGTCGCCAATGGTATCGATACCAAAAGAACCGACGATCACCAGCGGAGAAATCTCTCAGAATTCAAGACAAATTGAGTCATCTAAAAGCAGCAACAAACCAGGGCCTAAGAGAAACAGGAAAAGACCGTATATTCCGAGAAATACAAGTCCAGAACCTGAAGCAAAGAGACCCACCATAGAACAGAAGATTAAAGATAAAGAAGTCAAAGCGCCTCTTGATATTGTGCAACTTCAAGAATATTACTACGCAGTAATGGAGGGAGAGAGAAGCAAGGTTGTTGGCGAGAAGAGAAATTCTTTACACCTGAAGGTAAGGGCGGCGTGAATCAAAGATGAATATTTTCTAATCTACTGCGACCTTCATTTTCAAGTGAACTTTTTTTTCTGATAATGCGCAGTGTTTTTTGTGCCCGGTGATAATGCGATCGAATACAGAAATCATGGAACACATGGTAACCCACGTTCGACCACGAGTTCCCGGCCACACGGAATCAACCGTTTGTAGATATTGCTGCGCTGTTTTCTCATCGAAACACCAAATGACAACTCACGTTACAGAGGCACACAGTAATATGGGGCGCTCCGCTAACGGTGATATGAAGGTGTGTGCGATTTGCGAACAAAAATTCGGTAAGTCATGAAATTACGGTAGCTTACTCGAAACAAAACGTCAAACTCCTGTATGATCTGGAAATGGAATTGAAGAAAATTTTTGTTTTCCAGTCAACGGATTACTTTTGGCAAATCATATGGCGTCGAATCATTGCCCCTCGGAAATGCCCTATCGATGTGATACTTGTGGCTATCGTTCATCTAGTCATAAAGATCTCATTGATCACTATTACTCTATTCATGAGGAAGGTGAAAGCGTGTTATGTCCTTTTTGTCTAAAGGTAATTAGAAAATGATACATTTTTACTGCCGTAAAATTTTCCCTCGATGCTTAATAAAACAAATTATTTCACAGGTTATTCCGATCTGCAGCGAGGGTAGTCAAAATGCAATTTTGTCAACCGCTCATTCCTACTTACTACACATGCAAAGGCACTCCGTCCGGCGCGAAGAAGGCAGGGGCAATAAATGTAGACGGTGCTGTTTGTGGTTCAATCAAAAAAGCGCACTAATGACACATCAGAGAGAATTACACGTGTACAAATCTGGGCCGAGTAAGTCGGATGGACCCTTTTTTTTCAACTATTGTACCATCTAACTCGATTCTTTTAATTTCTGCAGAGGTAGTTCCGCAATCGATGGGTGAAGATGGTATCATGATCCCGAGACCTAAGATTCTGATAAAACATATAGACGCTGACAGTCCACCACGGGAATTACCAGACAGCGAGACTGTGAAAAAATGGTATGGTGGACCGATTAGAATTCATGCTCCTTCTAATTTGGCATGTCAAGAATGCGAAGAGGATGTGGACGAATATGAACACTATCCGTAAGCATGAAACATCGTCTTGTTTCGATCTTCATTCATGTTAGGTAAAAAATTTTGACTCAAATTTACCGAACGCAAAATTCTAGGGGCGAACAAAAGTGCCAGCAGTGCAAATATTCGACTTGTTGTTGGCGCGCTTTTAAGGAGCATCAGCAACAAATTCATAACACTAGACCTTTGATGATTGGCTCTGTACTTGTATCACCGCTTTTGAACATACCATTAGAAAATAAAATGCAGTGTCCTTGCGGGTTCGGGACCACAGATGGAAATCGATTAGGTAAGCTATGCCAAGTGTTTTTTAAAACTATCGAACTCTAGTCGCAGAATTATAATGGTATTATTTTTTCGTTACAGCTACACATTTGATAAAATGTAAAAGGATATCGGCTTATCCAACCGAGGGTTCTGAACCAAGTGGAATGCTGGACAGCTTGGGATTAGTTCCGAAAAATACTCAAGATGTATGAGTGTCATAATTTAAAATATCTCAGGAATGCGCCATTCAATCATACTTCACGAATTTTGTTTATCTTTGTTTTTTACCGTGGCACATGCCAAATAATAAAGATCCTCATTAAAACAAATAACATCTTTCTCAATATCACTTCATGCTTAACAAACTATAGAATGTAGTTGTACAATGTACATCATGAAACAATTTTGGTATATTCTGATTTAAGGCGGCTGAAGATCCGAAAAGTTTTTACCGGAAGTTGTCAACTGATCTTATGGATACTAGCGATCAGCTGGATCTCAGAGAGGATATCAAATCGGATGAAAAGATTACAGCGGCCAACAGAATGATGGCAAATTCTGTTTCTAAAAGTCCAAGTCCTGAGCCAAAAGAAATTTGCGGTACGTCAGAGAGCCCAAAATCTTCGGCAACAGGTATCAATCTGCCACAGATTTTATAAGATAAACTATTGATATATCATAGAGTATATCACAGGAGTATGAAAATAATCTATAAAAAATATGCTGAAAATGTTTTAGACTTGAGAACATATCCGACAGGAATGTCTTGTTATATTTCTAAATTTCTGCTGGCTTGATTTTCGTTCTGTACATTTGATGGTAAATAAAGTTAAAGACCTGTCATGAATCTTCAACAATTGATAAGACCCAGAACCGTAGCCTTACTCTGCCAGTCGGTACGTGAAACGTAACTTCCACCAAGGTGTCGAGATCCTTGATACCCTGCCCTACCGTGAAGTACTGTCCAGTTGTCAACGATCCAAACCTCTCCAGGTTGAAGTTTAACGTAGTTCTCCCGTGTTTTCTCAGCGACTATTGAAGCTATCATGCGTAAATCGTCATAGTGTTGCTTCATCTTATTTTGGGGGACAGTTCTCATCACAGATCGATCATAAAGGTTGAATCTATAACAGGTGCGAGTATTTACAAAGAAGCATCCATCAGAAAAAAACCAAAACTTGTTCATATAAAGTTTTTCTCACCTTATTTGCAAAAGTTTTTTCGTTACAGGATCCAGCTTTATGATAGGGTCCCGATATACGTGATGCTGACCATCCGCTATGTATGTTGCCGAGATTGGAGTATGTGTTAATCTTTCATAAGCTTCTGGATGCTCTGCTTTTAGTTTGAGAGTGACACTTAAGCCATCCACGAAAAGCGTTTCTCCTCCGATAGGGGCTGGTTTCAACATGTGAAAGACCTGCAGTCTTTGCATTAATATTATGACAGGAAAATTTATATTAGTGATAAAAAGATCGGTGAGTAGAACAATTGATAAAACTTACCCTGCAGCATCGCACCAATAGGTATTGTCTGTGTGAGCTCTGAGAGCAATAGCGGTATACGCGGTATCCTGGAAAACGTGAAGATCACCGTTTTCGAGCACATCAGCATCATTGCCATTATGATTCACTTCCCACATTTCACCAAATAGAGTTTTTTGAACCGGTGCTATCCTGGTGATGACCTCTTCGGTCGCAGCAAGGGTAGGATCCACCTGTAAAATCATTTATAGTGGTTTTTACGCATTGATAAATTTTTATTTCATTCAAGATTCTTACACCGGTGACAATTCCTATCCCATAACGCAGAACGGATGAAATTATAGAGGACAAACCAGCATCATTGTTGAGGTAGGGTTTCAAACCGACTCGGGCTATGTCTGGTAATTTCTGCCATGGAATTCTTGGTATTTTTTCTTCCTCACTATCATCTCCTATGAATCCAGCATTCTTCAATAGCCAAGATAGTTGGTAGTCAGATTTGTGCCCACCCATCCCTTGAAATTCAATACCAAGGAAACTGGCTAATTTGGTCATGAACAAAATTCTTTGACTTACAAGTTACTTGGAGTACTCCCTCAGAGCAATCATATTTTGAAGGGGCTATATTTTCTGGAAAATCTAGAATAGTGATATTCCTCTGATTTGTGGTTGCATTATAACACTCGTCACATCTGTCGGGCAAAAGAAAGATTTCTATTCGGTATCAACGTGAAAATGGAATTCAAATTCCATTCATACCTGCAGTGATCTCGCAGCCATTGATAAAGTACTGGGATAGATTTTACATTTGGAAATTTGATCATAAATAATTCCGTCCCGGAAAAAATTTCTGGAATTTCAACTATTTGCAGATTCTGTTACAAGAATGCAATAACATTAATGAATAATAATAAATTACCAGCTGTCATTTTTCCACCCTAACAGAATCGATGAGCAAACTGAACTTTTTGTAAGATGATTTGTCATAAGATACACCACATCGAATATTAACGCTTTACCAAGAGAACCTGCAGCTCTTATATAGCCCCGGGTATCAGTACAAGTGGAATGAATTGGCTTCAATGATGTTCAATTATCACATACATATGATTCAGAGGTCACAAAGGTGACCAACAACTAATTCAGACTTGATAAGTCTACTGTTTGTACATGCGTATTGAAACACATATAATCAGAAGAACTTCAAAAAATCTTCAATGAAACTTTATACCAAAACTGTTGTAAGTAGTACTTATTGAGTAATAAATCATACTAAATGTGTGAATCTGTTTTGTGAGTAAATATCAGAGAGGAAGAAACCCAATGATAAATAATACCATTATTGATTTAATATTTACATTTTGTATTATTGCTGGGTCTTTCCGTTTGTTTTTCTTTCATTTTTTTTTTCAAACAATACTTAAAATGTTATACAATTTGGTATTTTGTTACATTACTTGATGATAGTTTACAGACCCATATTCTTATATTTATATATTACATATATGAATATGTGTACATCCAGGCGTAACACATACAAATATATATGTATATAATATAATTAGTTAATACATGATTATTTATAATTTACTATAATTCAATAATAATAATAATAATTTATTATTTTATAATATGTATGTTCCATTTTTTAAACGTGTTAATTTCTTCGTGGTTTATCATCATCATCATCATCATCATCATCATCATTATTGTTTTATTATTATTAATATTATTATTATTCCGTTTCATTCCTTCGTTTTTTCTATTTTTTTCTCATAATGAAGCAGAATGGGTTTTTTTTTATACACCGACTTTAAATTTATAGCCTTTATCGTCGCTATTATAAGAATTATATGGGTATTAGGTATAGTAGTTTTTTAGGTATGTAAATTATACAGTTGGCATATAAAAATTACATAAACGACAGTATTACAATAGTAGCGTAGTATAAGTAGTTGAGTATGTAACGTCTTATCGTAGTTTAATTACACTGCCATATCTAGTTTAGAAAAACAGAAGAAATCAAATGTTATTTTCTTACGTTTGTTGTCTTCTTGTTTTAGATACGACTCGGCAAACTAAACCACGACTTGTTTCTCATAATTCAGTTTATTGTATTTACCCGAATCTAATAGTTATGAATTATGAATGATTTACTTAATTTATTTTTTTTAAATCATAAACGAACGTAGAATAGTATGACATCATTATGCAGAAAGTAGCCATGGGCAAATAGTAAAACTCAATTTTTTATATCTCACTGGGCACATCTGCCTGTTTCCAAAGATTTTTATGCATCGGTCACAAGTTAATTTTCTCAATTTTAATAATGTTTTTATTCGAAATGGGATTGCGTGCTATGTGATGAATCATCAGATTTTTTAACACATCTAGTTTGTCGTCTGGGCTTTTTTTCTATACCCTTTGAAGTTAGAAATATTATTATCAATTTTTAAATATGATTTATCATTGCGGCGAAACACAAGACGCTATTTCTCTTACTAGGCTTCAGCCATGCTATACTGTTTCATTTAATTATCAGAACAAATTTCAAACAATAATGGTCTAGTAAAGAAACTTTTATTTGGTATCTTTATTCATGATAATTATTCTGTTTCATTCTTTTGTCTCCAATTAGTGTTTAGCTGCATTACGATTTTAGACAGCAAAGGAGACATGGTTTAATTTCATGATATTAACATTAATACATAACGTCGAAATATTAGATATGTTAACGAATTATAGTAAGAAATTATAAGTGTTTATCTACATTTATACAATTATAACTAATGTTTTAGCTGGGAGAGGGGAACTAATTCAAATTAGATATGTAGAAAATACGAAATCCATCTCAAAGGTCGTGTATGCTTTTGTCCCAGTTATTTACATGGGAATTTTAATTCTTGAATTCATCAATTTCTCGTATGAAATCATTTGATTTGAAACCTTATATCAGCTAACCAAACATTTTTATATTTATATTTCATCTCAAAGGCGAAGTGTTTCTCTTATGATGTATAGCTTTTGATTTTGATGATTAGTATGTGAATAACAATTTTATAACACTTTTACAGGTAACTAAAGCTGTCTCTTAGATACATTATCTATATTATAGGTTTATAATAGAGTAAGGTATATACCTATAAAAAATTAATAAACTTAAGATTAATTAATTAATGCAATTTGCATATTCATATGGATAGGGAAAGAATAAAGTAAAAACATTTTCATACTCAGTATTATTAAAAATTGAGGGAATTAAATAATAGATAAAACATGGCTGAGTTTAATCTGTTTAGATTCAACAGAATGTTATATTTATACCGGTGAGTTTTCTCACTTATTTTTTTTTTTTTGAAACATTAATAATTTGATATGTTGCATCAATATTAATTATTTAAGTTAATCGGTATGATTATCGACATTATACATCTACAAAACATAAGACTTTCTCTTTAAATCTCTATATATTCATCTGTATATATATATATATATTTTGTTTCATATATATGTGTTCATATTTATACAGTTAACGATAGTTAAAACAAGAGAAAGAATTGAACAAAAGTAAAAATGAAATTAAAAAATATTTGGTAACTAATATAAGGTCGTAAGAATTCAACTTTAGTACATTTGAATACTTGTATGCATACACATATATTCAGTAAAGATTTAGTGTGTATTTAAACCAAAAAATTCAAAGCCTGGACAAGAGAAGTGAGTGGAAAAAATTGAAGATTTTCCGTTTCTATTGAGTCAGGATTTGATTTCTTCGAATTTTTATTCTCATTTTTTTGTCTCGATAAAATTGTTATAACAATTACACAATCTTTGGAAACCTGGGGTCACGTAAATGAAAACAATGACCAAAAATCCAACTCACAAATGATTATAAATCCATCATACTTTTGGAATGAAATTCATTTCTTCAAACAAGAAAGGAATAAAAAACAAAAACAAATATACATACTTATTTATAATATCTACATGACTTGCCGTCTTTGTCATAAGTAATGTATCATTACTACTATTATCATTTTTAGTCGACATAATTAAATATACCGATTATTCAAAATATTAACAGAAAAAGGTATATCATTTTAGTACCGTTATCGTTGAAGATAATTTGGTATTCACCGATTCATGTTTTATGATAATGGATGTTTTCTTTCTTTCTGTGCAGCAATATCTAATTGATTGAGAATAACCACAAGAGGCTATCGTTATTTTTTGTTTTCGTTTCCGAAAGTGTTTCAATCTAACTCGCTTGTGGAAAATTGAGTCTTGCTTTAGCATAAAACATATCCAACATTCTAGGTATCTCAAAGTACATTAAAAACTTTTGTGCCATTACACATTTCACAATGATAATTACAAATGTACGGAGATGAAATATGCATATATATTTTTTATCTTGTTCTCTTTTGTGTTGGTTTGGGTTCTTTGTTTGTTACTTTTGGTTTTGGAATGTCCATGAAAAGATTATTCATTAGCTATAATGTATCGTGTTATGAGATTTTGCAGTTGTTCTTTTCTTTTGTCTTACATAAGTTCAGTCATTTGCAAACACTGTGAACCATTCGAAATAGGGTCGAAGACTTGTATACATATTTATCATCCTCATACATATAATAGGTATACTTATAGATGTTTATGACGATGCGATGATGGTTATTATTACAGATATTAGTGCGCGGTATGATTTTTTTTTTTATCTATTTGTCTATATTTATGAAGGTTAAACTATTATTATTTAAGTACTCGTTAGAAGATATTATTTTGATAGTATCAGAAACACAAACCATATATTTATGTATTTATACATATTTTCTTTGAAGTTTTTTTCAATCAAGTTATTATCCATTCAAATTTCGATACAACATATTATCCACCATGCAATGTGCGATTTCAGAGAATGAACATTTTTCGGTTAGCAAAAACAAGAAATTGTCCAAATGTCTCTAGGATGATTCATCACTCGGAAGACACGTTACATGAAGTATTTTATTTATACGTATATGAAAAAATTTGTATAAAAAATGACGAACAGACGTACGTTTCCTGCTTCTAAATGGTGCGATTGTACTCTTTTTTTCTGATATCATTTTATACAGATATTTTGAAAACTGCGATTTCTAGTTGCAATAATAATAATATTAATCGCAACAAAATAATAATAATAATAATAATAATAATAATATCTTTTGCTTATCAGGTCAGAGACCCTGTCCAGTAGGTTGACAGTGTGCAGTTCATAACAAATGAATGGGTTTTTGCAGATATTATTTTGCAGGGGGTATGGGAAAGGGGGGAAACAAACATCAACAACAATGATCTTTCAGTATTCAACAACATTAACAACATCAGCATTAACTTATCGTCATTCACTACGATTATTAGTGTATTTTTTTTTTTCGTTTTCGTTTTATTTCATTTACACGATTTTCTTTTCTTTCTTTTACTATTATTATTGTATAACCAATAATTATTGTTATATAATATTATATCATCATAAATTTTTCCTAATTACAACACCTATGGCATCTCACGTCATTCAAACATCTTTTTTTCTTTTTTTGTTTTTTTTCTTTCTGTTTTTGTATAAAATGTTGTGTGTGTATTTATTTTCATTTCAACTCTCTCCATGCGTATTTTCATTTTTTGTTTAATTTAATTACGCGTTTTGGAATCATGAATACTGTTTTCCGATAACAGTGTCCATCGAGGGATAATTTGTTTCGTTTCTGTTAGTTTTTTTTTGTTTTATACCTTATTTCTCATTAATATCTCTCAATGCATAATCTACAAACATTTAAAATCCATTAAAATAAACGAGACATCTTTTTCTCCTTTTATCTTCAAAACAAAACAAGTTGAAAGTGAGAGAGAGAGAAAAAAAAATGAACAATTAATTAATTTTAATCCGTCTTCTCTCGTTAAAAGTACAGCATGTAAATGTAGCATAAGTAGGTAGGTAGTTAGGTAGGTAGGTAGGTATGTAGGTAGATGAAGAAGTGATATTTAAAGCTTTAACGACTTCAGTTATTAATTAATAACACACTCGCGCACAGATATTTAGCTTGGGGGAGAGGTTTTAGACTAGACATGGTGAGGGTGAAGATGAGGCGGCCTGTTAGACGGGCTCGATCAAGATTTAAGATTATTTGATTCGTCGGGTCGCCTGTCTGTCCCTACTGCCAATAAATTTGCAAACTCTCTTTCGAGTAGCTGCCGTGCCTGGAAAAAATTATGACAAACGATCGCTTTACCTTTGATTTAATTTGATGCTAGGAATTGCTTTAGTTATTTAATTAATTAGTCATTTATTTAAATTTGTATGACTGACCTGTGTATTTTGTGTGGGAATTTGTAAAGCCAACGCAAAACTATTCGCGTCAAACCCTGGGTCCAAAGCTATCAGAGCACCGTGTACTCCAGACTCGAGAAGATTATCCCCATATTCCTAAGGGTGAGAAAAGCGGTGTTTTAGTAAATTAAAATAATTGCAATTTCATACAAGTAGCTAATTGTTCGACATCTACCTTCAAACCTATCGATTGAACAAATCTTATAAGGCGCTCGTTACTCCATACAAGTACGTCGACATTTGCCGTTTCGGCGATCCTACGACGTTCTTCCCATTGTTGACGATCGTAATTTAATCTTTTCAGACAGGATATACCGTATTGAAGACTTGTTCTGAAAATTATGAATAATAAAGTTATTTTTCAGAGACAGAGATGAAGGTGAATGGTATATAAAGGAATTCACCTGTGAAAACTGTCAACCATTCTTAATTGACCCCTAAGATCCTTTTTGGTCAAATGATCAAGCATTCTGGCGTCGACAAGGCACTCCATAAAAGTGGACCGATATTGAGGTAGTCCAAGACTGAGAAGCCAAACATTTCCTATCCATTCGTGGTTCATGTCTCCGAATGCTAAAGTTGTGCGTGATGTTTTTGGAGCCGATGGACTAGTTAGAGATACCATCTCTTGTATGGCTAGTCTTAGCTTGAGTCGATGTAAAGGATTGCTGTTGAACAATAGTTAGATTATTAATAATACTTATTGGGATCACCCAAATACGAAAGTTAAATGAAATTGTCAGAAGCTTGCACGTACCTAATTCCAATTTCGCGCTGTATTTCCGTATCGCTTAGAGCGCTCATTATCGCACCACTTTTTACGTTCGCTCGACACGCAGCGACATACCAGGCAGGCATTCCGACCCATAATTCTAGCCAAACTACTATTGTTGGGCCATTCCACAGAGCGAATGGCGTCCCTGCTTTCATAGCACCCGCGAGTAACTCATGCCGCGAAGAATCCAATATGCTGCTTAATTGAGAAAACAAATAAACGTTGTATTTCAATCAGACTTTTGTAACAGGCACGGCTTGAGCTTATTTCGGTAAAAGACTGTGTTTTGATTCGGGAGCACAATGCCTACCTCTTTTTTTTCCTACGATCAAAGTCTCCTTTGCCACCAAGGGTACCAGCTAATGATATATTGTCACCATAATCTGCATCTGCAGGCGTGCTTGCACCGCCCATTCCTGGGACGTCTCCCGGCATAGTGGTATCCTTTCCTTTCGCCTGTCAAATCATACGATAGGTAAGTATGATGTACTTTCCTCTTTCAATCACAGAATAATTCACGTTCTCTCAATACGTAATAGTGAAGAATAATCTCAACCTTTTCCTTTTTACTGAAGAATCTTCCAAGACTGCTTTTAATCCCCTTTTTCTTTTGTGCCGCAGCAACAGCAGCAGCTGTAGCTGGGCTCATGTTAGACTGCATGTGTAGATGAGAGCTGGATAGTTGTCCGATGGGAAGTCCAACCCCGCCAAGATTATTTTTGTGCAAACTGTCCTGGCTGCTGTGACGTGAGGACAATGGAGAAGGGGGGGTCCCAGAATTGAGAGCGCTGTTGTTATGGTGTCCATGCCTGCTGCATGGAGCGCTAATCTAGTTTCTAATTCTACTCTAGGAGCTTTTGAAGCAGAGCTGAGATAATCATCTCTTGTATACATGTGGGTAATTATTATACATTAATTACCAAATAGCTTAGGTTTAGTCATGCATGACTAGGGAACTTACAGAAATTGTGCGATCTTAGATAACTACTGTGAGAGAAAATAGCGATACTCCAAATTTAAATCTGAAAAGCTTTTTAAGGTTTTTATTGCATCGGTATTTCCTCTAATGATTTAAATAGTGAAATGATTGAATATACCTACTCGGAATTACACGTGACACAGAAAAACCTGTAAACATGGCTTGCTGATTACTCTTTCAAAGTTTATAATAATTTATAATAAGAAACAACCTTGTTTTTGTTGCACCATTAGACATGTGTAATTCCTTTTTTTCCATAAGTTCCCTTGTTTGTTTGAGATTTCGATGTTTGTCATGAATGGGGCAGTTTTGAAGATACATTTCATGTGAATTATTGTTTTTTATTTCTGAGAATTGATTAATAGTTCGATCTCCAGATTTTCCGCCGTTTTTCCCTGAGTTTCTATTACTCTCAGAATAATTATTTTTACTTTGCACAGATCTTTCCCTTTCATCTTGGCAGACATCGTTTAGATAGGTTGTACACAACGGCACATTATACGATTCAATGCATGCAGTATTAGAATTTTTAGTTAACCTGTGCACGGAGTAACCGCTACTTGGAAATCCACTTTGTCCTGTGCGTCTGATAGCATGAATAATATCCAAATACGGAATATAAATAATCGCATGAATCTACAGTCAAATTTTGACTAAATAAGCTGAGAATATTGACATCACAATCATTTTTTTCATTGCATATCTATTATGAAAAATAACTTGAGGCAAAATTTTCCCATACCTTCGTAACTCTTCCTGACTGTGCGCCAACGCTTGTGCAACTCGTTCCAATCTTAATGATCTAGCTGTTAGCGGTGACGCCGCGCCACTTCCTCCGCTACCACCTCCGCCCATGCTATCTCTTTCACTGACCGAGTGTAATTCCTCTCCAGACAACTGCAGCTGCCACAGGCAGAAAGCATTATACCATTTTTGTTAAATTTATGAAATAAAAAAAATAAAATAAAACAAACATCCAACCGTAAAACCACAAACCTGGCTGGCAGGTAAGGACTCGGACAGTTGACCGGGACTAACAAGTGAGGCGGCGTATTGATGAAGATGTGCCGGGGACATCGAAGCTGGTGCCTAAAAGATTAACGTGACGATAATCGACCATTGATACTCAATTTTAAGAGTGACTTACCGTGTGGTATTTGTGGAGGTAATCCCTGTTAGGACTGTGATGAGACTTTGGCGTAGATCGTCCACTCAAAGGTGGAGATGCTCGTTCCAAGCTACGGCCACGAGCTAGAAGGTTCATATGTTCCAAACTTCCTACTCTAGATTCAAGTTCCTCGGCTCTCGCTTCCGTGCTTTGTTTTTCCTCCTGGAATAAGAGTTTTGTAGATCGTTAAACGATAAAATTCCAGCTAAAAAGGTGGTGGAAACTGTACCTGTATTAATCTTATTTCATTATTTATGGCATCTAGTTGTTCTTGAAGCATTAAAGCGAGAGTTTGTGCATCTGTGTGACCAGTCGGACTAATAACATCGGCAGCTGAGCTAAAAATACTTTCATTATCTCCGTCACCCTCTGCGTCACTCGAAACATCGAATGCCTGTTGTACATTTGCAAGTACGTGAGCCTGTTGCAATTTTTCCCACTCTTGTTCAGCTAATGTACGAGCGACGTATCCCTTTGTGGAATCATCGTCCATCGGAGGACGCTTGACTCCTCGCCTTGGTAACGAATGAGTGTCAAAACTGCTGTGACTCGCACTTCTAGAAAAGCTACCTGGATCGACGACATTTGGTGATAAACTTCTCGTTAAAGCATCGGTTTGTTGGATGTTGAAAGCTATTTCCTGTTGAAGCATTTGCCGTTTTACATTGTCAATCTCTAGACGTGCCTTGCCAAGTTCTTTAACAATCTCCTGCTTCTCGTTCTGTAATTCTTCAGCTATTTTTCTTGTTTTCTCTAACTCTTGAGTGAGAGCGTTCTTCTCCTCAAGAGCATGCATCCTCTCCTTCAAATGAACTTGTAATCTCTCATTTGACTCTGAAATTTTAATCGATTATTACTAAATTACTCGACATTTAACATTTTCAAATAATCAGATATATTTTTAGAATATTACCAGACAGTAGTTTATCGACTGTAGTACTGAGTCTGGTGTTGTGTTCTTCATTCATTTTTAGTCGTTGATTAAGACGCATAACTTCTGCGTTCTTTTCTTCAAGCTGAGTTTCTAGCCTCTGAATTCTGTCCTCAGCACTACCGTGTCTCTCTTGGGCCTGCTTATGACATTATACGACTATTATTCCGCCAGTTCATTGCTTAAGAAACCTTTTCAAAAGTCCAATGTAATAACAAATTTTTGACGTAGGTATGTGGCCCTTGTAAAAATATGTCACATAATACCAATGTGAAAACAAGAATTCACTGGCAGTTTCACAATAATTGGTTTTAAAATAGCTAATTTTAGGTAGGGATATCTCTACCATTTTCACCGAATATTGAATTATGTAATTGGATTCTATTTAGCCTAATAGTATTAAACTTGAGATAATTTTCAATGACAGAAGTGGAAAATTAGATAATTTCTATTTAGAATGGGTATAAGACTGGAGTATACATGCAGCTTAGATGAAGACGGAATAAATAATTTCTGTTTTTCCACTTATAAGGCATCAATCGTTCAAGACGTTCAATCAAATTTTGATCCACAAGCTCGTTCATTCATCTACGCCCGAAGATGGTACAACATTGATAGAATAACAAGAAACATCTGTGCATGCTGGTTGTGATAATTCGAGTCTGCAGAATGACATGCGAGAAGGGAATACAGGGTGGGAAATAAAATTGCAAGTCCCATACCCAGCATCAAGGTATATCGAGGACCAGGTAGCGCTCTCGCATCCCCACACTGCGACTGTACGCTATTTTACGTTCATGCAGTTTTCACTCTGGATTTGAGCTACCTGGTAATCTATTAACCTTGCGGTATCGATCGCTACGAAACACCAACATCCCATGGTCTAATATAATCGATGATATTAATTGTGGTAATTTAAATTTTATTAAACATCGTCGGTTAATCTGAAGTATATATAGCGACGAAAAATTGGATAACGGTTGTAGTAGACCACAAGATAAGTGCGTAAAAGGAAAACTCAGAAAATAGAATGGAATGAAGTAACATTCAAGTAATGTAGAGCTAGCGAGCGAGCGGACGTAGCAGCAGTGTGGTGATATGATTCGCCTGCGTACCTGGTTGGGCCTCCTCACCTGGGTCAGAGCCTCCATCCTCTGCTTGAGCTGCTCTTCCATTTCTGGCAATTTTGAATATTGTGCCAATTTTTGTTCAGCTAATTCTAACTTTTCTTGTATCGCAGCTATTTTTTCTTCCTGCAGCTGTAAAACGATAAAAAATTCCAACCGATTAATGGAAACACTTCGAAATTGAATACAAAAATTTGGATCCAAAGAGTTTTGATGTATGGAGAATCGCTATTAACATGGAATTACCTTGAGCTGAGCCTCTTTGTGCTGAAGCTCTTGTTCCAGTTTTTCATTAAGATCATGAAGACTAGTTGATTCTCTTTGAGCATTGAGATACCGTTTTTCTAGGGTGGTAATTCTCTCCTCTTGGTCTTCTTTCTGCGCTACGTTTTCCCGCAAATCTCTCTGTAGTTTGACGTTACTTTCCTGAGACTTCAAAAGTTCTTTTTGCGCCTTTGACAAGGTTTCTTCAAGTTCTGCTACACGTCCACTCATTTCTGCCACTCGACGCTGCCATGTACTCAATTCTGTGCTCTGTAAATATCAGATAATTGTGTAACGGTGCATAGTTTAATAATAATATGTAAATCGGATGTTATACATGATTGGGTGGTAATTAAAGTTGATCTTTTGTGAGTGTTGTTGCATGTCCTATACGTCTATGATTATAACTTCATATCACGCTAAACTTCATGCACTTACAATATTCGAATCACTAAAAATATATCATTCCACACGTCACAGTTCATGCTGTAAACAATTTCTAGACTTTTTTTTATACCCTAAATTTACTATCCTATTTGTATCTGAGATATTACACACAATTTATTACGATTAGGAACAAAAGACTTGACAACACTAATTTACAGTATGCAAATTTATAAATGACTAGTTAAAAAAACAAACAAAAAAAAGGTTATTACGGGCAAATACTAATTCGTTATTAGGTGGGGGGATGGGATGACGGTATAAACTTGGATCATGATCTCTCTATCCTACCTGATTGGGAGCTAAAAGTTTTCCAGAATGAACACAAAACTTTCGGAGTATGTACCATTGATAGAAATTATCTCTCTAAAATGGAGAAAAATAACTCAAAAGCTTATTACTTAGTTTCGATTGTACGGCGTATTCGCGTTATATACAGACAACTTCCCTAAAGTTTTTATGTCGAGTAGTGTGATATACCTATAAATAGATAAGCAATAAGACCGGTGAATCTAGAATTAGAATCTTGCAGAACCTTTGACAAGTTTAGATCTTGGAACCGGACAAGTTACATCTGACCAAACTTGAGTATGAATACATCAATAATTCATGTCTCTTTATAATGGTCGTCGTATTAAAAAAAAATGCTACAGTATCGTGTAATTCTGTGGACGTCAGTTGACAAGAGATAAGACATTAAATAGTATGAATGATGCATATGATTTCTAATGCACATAGGTATGAAAAACTTACACAAAGATTATTGGTAATGTTATTAATACAGCGGGTAGACATACGATGATGTTAACTATCGGGATATTGAGTGACTGTAATTGATATAATTTGCAGAAGTGTTTGTTTTTGCTATTTTTTCGAAAAAATATGAATTGC
The DNA here is from genome assembly GCF_917208135.1 of Athalia rosae. Lineage (NCBI taxonomy): Eukaryota > Metazoa > Arthropoda > Insecta > Hymenoptera > Athaliidae > Athalia > Athalia rosae. The sequence goes on along the minus strand of NC_064027.1, from coordinate 30,651,484 downwards.
TGATCACACGGAGATAGTAAATTCATTATTTATTCATACCTGTTTATCAACGGTAGCCTGTAAGTCTATAACTCTTACTGCAGAGTCTTGCTCCGTAGGATCGAGGCTGCCGTTGCTCAACCTTGTTCCGGAGTTGGAGATACTTTGGTTTTGTTGTTGTTGCTGGTTCCCTGCTTGCTCGGCCTGATTCTGCCCGATCACAACACTACATTCAGAATGCCTCGCTTTGCTCGCATTTCTCTTTTACAAAACAACAAATAAACATCACCGCCCCAAAAAAAATTACTTGCCACCACTACTGTAGCTAACTATTCAATTATCATAAATATAATATACCATTAATGTACCAACTAATGCCACCCACACAACCTATCGTGAATACAACTACAAATAATATTACCTATTCCTAATTTCTTGGGTATGGTGCGATACCTCCTTTCTAACGTATGAGGTATTTTGGCCAAAGTCGATGGACCTATGATACTTTGAAAACTATTTATGATATTTCTACTGTGGAACTCACAAGAGTTAGAATCTAATTGCGAACACAAACTCTAGTCTCAAACTGATCTAAAGAAGAAGAAAAAAAAAAACATCCAACATAACGAATTAAGTAAATAAAATTCCTGCTTTTCACATTTTTCACCTCTTCAGAGAATAATTTTACGACCAGATGAGGTTTTTCTAATAAGATAATTATTGAAATTTAACCGCTAATAGATTTTCTGTTGCTCTTTGAAAATATGAATGCTGAGTACAATTAGTAAATAGAAGAGATAGAAAAATAAATATACGCAGACGATCCGATTAATACATTCAATCACAATGAAAAATGACGATCAGCCCATTGGATTACGAAAAAATTGTATGGAATAGTTTTCAAAAAGTTCAAAGCTATATAAATACTTATATAGTATATATATTTATAAGCAATTTTTTAACGATTACTGTTTAATTAGGCAAGATACACTTTGAATTCTAGCATGCGCAAATATATATAATATATATATGTATGTACCATATATTTGAGTACATTTCTCGTGTATATTTTCTTGATGCAAACTATGTATTATGTGTATACGTACAGGTACACCATACACATCATAGATAAGGTATATTTATAAGATATATGTCAACTACTGCGCATTCATGATTACGTCGATGCCGTGTTTGTAAGGGTGATGTGAGTGTATGCAATCCACAAGTTTTTCCTTTTTCTTTTTTTTTGTTTCGTATCTGTTTCTTTTTGTTTTTGATGTACTTTCTTTTTGACGATAATCTGACTAATTGAATAGCGTACCTTATTCTGTTGCTGATTATCCTCCGTTTGGCCATTTTCCTTAGGCCTATCGTCAATTGATTTTGGTTGATGTCCGCTTATTTTATACTGCTGGAGCTGCGGACGAAATTCAATGCTTTAAAAACCAAATATCAAAGCAGAGGTAGAAGAGGAAGATAATGAAATATGGCAAGCTTTTGATTGCGATTCCTATCAATTCACCTCTTCTTTGGTGTGGGCTAAATCTTCTTCTAATGTAGTGTTCCTTTCAAGAGCTACTCGCAACCGTTCTCGAACCTGGAATGAATCGGACGATTCAGTTATTGAGCTTAATGGGAAGGAAAATGGTATTTTGTGCAATTGAACTACCAAAGTATATTTTCACCTTCTCATCTAGGGCTTTGTGATGCTCGAAGAGGCTTTTCAGTGCTTTGAGGACTTCCACCTCCGATGATACACCTGATTGTGCAGCTGCTTGTCGTTTGACAACGGTCATCCTCAGCGAACGTTCGTGCCTCGACACCAGACATTCTAGATGTTCTAATAAAAGCTGTAACGGTGTAAACAACAAACAATTATTTTTCAACCTCGTCTTTGAGGGTAGGAAGAACTGACAACTATAATCACACGATATAACTTGTTCGTCCCAAGAATTGGACCAAGAGAAATTAGTTTGTCGGTGTATGTTAACAATTCGTACCCTCGTGTTATTTCGTTCAGCTTTTAACTCCGAAATTTCTTCTTCTCTTTCCAGAAGACTCTCGCGCGCCGATGTTAACTCTTTTGTCAGCTGAGAAAATTCCTGTAAACAATAACGAAAAAAACGTATCAATGCGAAATTCCACAACCCGGTCCAACTCTGTTCATAATTATTACTAAAATCATCACTCAGCGATAATCGATAAACACCTGTTGACGAGTTTCAAGTACATTTTTTCCTATCTCTGTACGATACAATTAAGAGAAAAGAAACAGAAAAATGACAAAAACGCAGAAGGTTACAAAAATTTCCTTCACCCTCTTTCGTGATCTTTGGATTGTTCTTTCTAATACTCAAATTACTGATTCAGACTCTAAGTTTTTTGGTGTTTTCTGTAACATTTTATGAAGGAATCCCGGGATGGTTTTGCAACTCTATAATATAAGGTGTTCAAAGGTGTAGGATATTGATCAAGCAACAGAGAAAGAGAGTGAGAGAGAGAGAGAGAAAGAAACTGTACTAGGCTGACAAGCCGTAAACGACGAGTATTAAAACATGTGATATGTCTAATATATTTACAGATATTGTAAAGACATAATGAAAAAAAAAAAGTTCAAAAACTTTGTTCCAAAGTGAGAAAAACGGATAGAAAGGAACAACTCGCTCCACGTCTCCGCATTTACGAGGTGGTTCATTGTATAGAAACCACCGCGAATCTCGGGGGAAAAAAAATTATAACGCGTTACATATAAATATACACGGTAGAAACATAGTTATGATATACACATGTATATCAACAAAATGGATTGGAATGCATCAAAGGGTAGACAAAAGCAGAGACGCGAAAAGAAAAATTTTCCGACTCCGCCACACAATTAAAAGAAATTTTTTTTTTTAAATTGTATGTTCTTTTTTCATTATTTTCTTCTGTTCTCCGAGGTGTGTAAGGTGGTATATTAAATAAAAAGTGGGAAAATTCAAAAGCGTCAAAGCGAAAGCTCCTGTGAACCTTACTACAAGCAATAAAAAAAACACTAGTGCGTTTGCAGCGAGGTTTGCAGCGATAGGTGAGAAAATACTAAAACTTAATACGATCAACGTGCTGTAAATATCAGGGCGCAACGACATTTTGCAGGCCGGGTGAAATAACTCCCATTTTCTTTTTCTTCTTCTAGTATTTTAAATACCTGAAGTAGAAGACGATGAAGAACGCAAGGGCAATTTTTTACACCGTTATTTTGTGTATTTTGTAATCGATCAGCAGAGTGGTAATTTTTACACTTTTGCTCTAAAATCAGTTCGAAATCAATCGGGTTTATTTTGAGGGAAGTCGAAACGGCCGGAGCTTTCGAAAGCGCGCCACGCATTTCAATTGCAGAAACAGTTGATTCCGAAGATCCTAATTCGGTCATAATCTTCAACATCGCAGCGCTTTCACTTCCGGACGGCTTTTGATGATCTCTGATTTTCCAAAATGATACAAATTTTCACAATTGATTTTCTACATCCGACTGTGACGAACATGATTCTCCGCCCCTCTTTTTCCTTTTACTATTGCCGAAACGGGACGTAGTTTCGATGACGGCGGTACGTTTTCAGATTTACAGAAACAGTGTCATTGCTAATCTCAACCCTTAAAATTTTAATAATAATTCATGGATAATCCTGACGCGGAAACAGCTGTTCCAGGTGCACGTCGATAACACCAAATTACTGCATACACATCACTGCTGCTGCTGCTGCATTTCAAGTATCTACTCGACATGATGATACGATGCGGAAAAGAAGGCACATATGCATCGACCTGTGAGAAGGTTGGTATGAAAAACCAAACGTACGAATAAAATTAGAAAAAAAAATTGCTCTCTGGATTTTGGGGTGCAGTTCCAACCCTTGATGTAATCGCGTCGTTTATAGCCCGACTTTCCGCGGGATCGTATAGAAAAGAAATCGAGAAAAGGGGAAAAGAAAGACAGCGAACAAAAAACTAACCGATTTATACGTATGAGGTGAACATCGATAAAAGCTACAATAATTCATACGTATGATACGCGATGAGCATCGGCAAACTTATGATGTTTTATATTGTTTTACCTGTTATACCCATATTATTCTCATGGTTACTGGTTAACAATAAACAATAATAAGAACAGAACGGTGATGTTCGAAGCATTGTTACACACGCTACACTATTTCTATCCGACTAAACGTCACGCGATATTCCGAACGTCGATTTTACGATCTGTAGTAAAGCCGGGCGAAAAGCATGCGAAACTGAAATCTGTAACCTATATTTAACGTATTGACAACGCGTGTTCTACACACAAGTGTGCCTGTCGGAAGCTATAGTACTTATACAGATATAAAACTAGAGGTAGTGGAGTAAAAAGAAATTGTAATAAAAAGCTGTTTTCAATCGTTCTTTTATATCATCAGTTATGGTTTTGAATTTAAAATTCATTTCATTTTTATTTTTATTTTTATTTTTATTTTTATTTTTATTTTTATTTTTATTTTTATTTTTATTTTCAATTACACATTTTATGTCACGAACTGCACATTACATCTTCCACAACACCCGTATATCTTTCTTTCTTATTTCATTGTTGTTGTTGTTAATTGTGACTCATTGTTGGGTTTTTTCACACACAAAACATACGTGCGATTAAGAATCTATGAGACAAAAATGCAGCTATGAGAAGAAAAAAATTTGAGCCAAAGAAGCGCATAAAAGTCTGCTGTGTTTTTGTTATCTGCAATAATGTTGGTAATTTTTATTTATTTCCGAACACCCTCTTGCAGGTGGTCTCAGGGAACTCTGAGCAAGTTTACTGGAATAACCTGCAGGAGCAGAAAACAGAGGCAGAAGGGGGAGGAAAAACAGAGAAGAGGGGTGGAAACGAAATACCTGGATGGGTATGAGGTAAGTATTTATATACGTATAGAGGGTAGCGCAGTCGCCGCAGCGACGACATGACATGACATGATGCGATGATGATGTCTATTATTATCGAGCATGCACACTTTTCTAATATTATACCATTTGATGCGGTATAGGAGCTCTACTTCTGCGGATTGATTAAGAGAGGAAAGATGAATTTGATTTTGAAAAAAGTAGGGAAAATCCAACGTCCATAATTTCTGCTGAATTTGCACGTCCTGCGAACTTGCGGGCTTCTTTTTCGGTTGAGACAATAAAAAGTTTGTATTTGACTAACTGAATTTGTGGACACAGCATTAAAAAAAAAGAGAAAAACTGATATCGCAATGAGAGCGACAGAAGAGAAATAGCAAATAGAATCAATGAAATAATCGCACGTCTATCGTGCAAATAAATCCTCGACTGACAATCGGATTTAGGTATAAGGTAAGCTCATGGGTATAAGCCGAGTAGGTACACAATAATGATTAGCTTTGGTAAATTGTAGAAATTTTGCAATCCTCTATCGCAACATTGCAACGAAAGAAAGAAAGTTGATTTCCATTTTCTTTATCTTTTTAAAACGAATTTTATATCCCAGATTATTCGACCGTATATGTGCTCCAAAATGGAATAGCCTGCGCCGCATTTTTATGAAGAAGACGAAGATGACGATGACGATATCGATCACCTTTCTTTTTTCGTTGGCATCAATTCAAACATGATACCGCAAGTATCTTACCCTTAAAATAATTCAAATTTCGGGCCCTCTGTTATGAAAGTCTATCCACAATTCCAGGTGTCCCCTACCGCCGCGTAAAAACCTCATTAAATCTCCATAGTATTAAATTCAAAACGAGTATGACGCGAGGAATGAACGTGCTGAATATATATTAAGAGTTTGATTACAGGCGAGAGATTTTTTTCTCTCAAAAACCGCGCAGTCGAAAAAAATGGCAGCAGGGAGATAATGATGCAGAGGCAGACTGCAGTCGCTTTGCATCCTTCTCTCGTGCTGGGGATCTACAATGATTTCGTGATCGATGACACAATAAGGACGGTAATGACGGAAACGATAATGACGACGTTACGATTCGAAGATCATTTTAAAGGGGATAGCCGGACTATCCACACCGCACCTTAATCTCCGCTTCATTGCCTCGTGGTTTAAATAATAACGTTGTATGAATAATTGTAAACTACGTTTACTGCGCTGCAAATAAAATTTCGCAATCGAGGCGACAATTTTATCACAGATTGTGAGTAGAAGTTTAAATTTTTTACATTATAGAGAAAATCTCCCAGTTACGATACAGAGTATTCGGATAACGTGACGTGCTGGAGAGCGTTTCAGTTTTTCTCTTGACTTTTACGTACGTACGTACCTATCTTAGTTTTCGACAAAATTCACGTACTATCTGTGCTGCGGAGCTGCAGCTTCAAGGTGAGCGAGTGAAAAATGAAACATAAAAAAAAGTCAAAAGAATAAAATTATAAATCTCGATTGTGGTGAGCAGCTACATGAATTACGTATACCAATGGGTGGTATGTGCACTTTGCTGGTTTGATTCTGCAAATGAATAGATCCGGCGAGTTTCACTTTTACTATTCAAATAATTGAGCGCGCTTCAAAGGTCGCTTTCAATTTCGATAATTAATTTTGATTTTTTGAACCAGATAATGACGCGAAGCTTCATTCGTCGATCAAATATTCAATCTCATTTTTTCTTCACAGACCACAGCGGCAGCAGCAGCGGCAACAACAGGACGAATTTTACAACAACAAAAAAGATGTCGGATCACGAAGAAATTGAAATTTATCCCTGCAAATCCCCGGATCACGCGATAATTGTTTCCGACAAAACGCGTAATGACGAGATAGTGGAGATGTTGTTGGAAAACTTCATATGCGATGAGACGATGTTGAAAAGTCTCAAGGAAAGCGAAGGTAAACTTTCCCCGTCCGAGGAAGCAGATTATCAAGCGGACAGTCGCCTCATGATGATGTCAGTGGTCGATGTGGCAACGGTAATTTTAGCGATTCATAAGGAGACTAATCGCATATCGGGAGCGATTTTCTTAATGATACGTGAAATTGCAGACGATGGAAATGAGAAAGGTATTTACAATCCCTATAGCCAAGGACTGTTACGTTCAAAAATAACGAAAGATTTTTACAACTACGCGGACAAGATTGTCTCGTCGATGAACGTTAATTTGAATAAAATTTACCCGAATTGCGGCAAATTATACGCCGAAGTTGAAATAGTAGCTGTTAATAGATTGGATAGAAATAATGGACTGGCATTAGATCTGTACAAAGCTGCTGTTGAGTTACTTAAAACTATGCAAGATGTTAGCATTATTTCCGGTGTCTATACATCCGTTTACAGCAAAAAAGTCGCCGAAAAAATTGGCAAAAAAGTTATAGCTCGATTTGACATAAAAACATTGAAAGATGAAAACGGTAGACCCGTTTTCCAGGACACGGAACCACACAATATCATGACCATGATGGCCATGAGAATTTGATCGAGCGGTCTTATTCGTGAATCTAATTTTTTATTTGATTCTCGAGTTACCGTGTTATTTATTTTTGTAACGACATGGTCGCCATTGTTCTACTTAATTAGACAACGTAGAAAAATAAAACAAAAAATTAGTCTCCGTATCATGCAAAGATTTGGGAGTACGATGTGCCAAGGTTAAACATTTCTATAGCACTGTACAGTTTTGATTGTGATAAATAAATTGAACCTCGCTGCAGACTGTGATAAAAATATCACTGGAAAAAATTTTTTTGTCAACTACGCACCCAACGCGTGATACGATGTGTCGTATCTACACGTGTGTATATCTGCGTTATCGCTATTGTTGGAGGTCCTATTTGTCAAAGATGGGTTCGATGCTTTGCGCGGCGGTAATAGCGAATTAAATCGCTATACAGGGTCGCGCGATTCCCGGTCCTCCTCACACATTTCTGTACATGACATACGACGCTGTGAGAAAATGGAAATAATACAAAAAATAAAGCTGTAAGAACCACGAAGGGCGCAACCAACAAAAGCTCCGGAGGGATGCGCTCGAAAAATTTACCCCTCGAATGTTTTCACACCTTCCGGCAATTTCGCGGAGATGTCGGCCCATTTTTGTTTCTGGGTTACGCCCTTTTGATTTCCTTCGATGAATTTTTTAAATGTCTCGCGGCTATTGCCCCTCGCCACCCACTCCCTTCGGAGGACGTATACTGTAATGAAATCACAGGGATGTGAAGGTGTTCTTGCACGTATGTGATACACGTAGAAGAAAAAAGAAATAAGAAAAGAAAGGCAAATTCGCCCACTCAAATTTTATTAATGGAATTTATCATCACCCACGTGCTGTCTGTCAGTCTGCTGGCGCTGTTACAGTATCTAATCACATTAAGATGGAGCTCTACTGTACTCACACCACATGCCGTAAATAGATAATCTGTCAAAAATCTCAATAAAAAAAAAAAGAAGAAAATTAAAAAAACAGTTCGGACGTGAGTTGATTTCGTCGGTGATTCCGTAGAGTAACGCATAAGATCGGGTGTACCCTCGGCGGGTTGGATTCTGGAAGTGAAATTCTATTTTTCAAATGCGAAACCGCTGCAGAGGAGTTTGGCGAGGATATAATCGAAGATGCCCAATCAGGAAGTGAGGCAGGTACAGTAGGCGAAAAAGGAGACGCACTTGTAGATTGGCTGATCGTGTAGTATAGGTAGGAGACAACGCGCGAGCTCCGGTGAGTAAAATGCGCAAAGAGTGAAGAAAGAAAGTGCGACGAGAGAGAGGATAAAGAGCGAGAAGGGATGAGGATAAAGGGGAAGTAGGAAGGAGTGAAAAAGAGGAAGGGCTAAGGGTGTTTCATTCATGCGCCGGAAGTGAGTATTGATCGAGGGAGCGCACGGTGCGTTGCACTCGGCCACTATCCATAGTCAATCCTTCCTCGTTTCTTCTTTTCATCCTCATCCTCGTTCTTATTTTTCTTCTTTTCATCGTGTGTGTTTACTTCGAAGAATGAACGGAAAAAAGGAAAGTTTCTCACCGCCGACAATTAGCGAACGTCATTAACGCGATTTTTTTTGTTCATCGATCAGACGACGACGCCGATGCAGAGACGAGGTTCGAATTTTCCTCGTTTTCTCTGGCTTCCTTGGAAATTTGGACTCACTCTCGTCCGACAATTATTTCAATTCGTTCCCTGGTCAGAGACGTCGTTAACCTCGACTGACTCGGTGCAACAAACGTGTCAGTATGTGCAAATTGGGATAATTATAGGTAACTATACGCACGCCGATGTTTCTTTCAGCGTTCATCATTGTTGAACCGCTAATTGTTCGAACACCTGTCGTCTAATATTTTAACATCGTATAAACGTACGGCAGGGCTGCGTGTCCGCGCGGGAAACATTTCATCCGCGATAATTGATAAAATGAGAAGGAGGCCGAAATCGGTCCTCCGCAGCGGTCGATGAATTTGTTCCAACGTGGTTTTTTTTTTTTCTCGCTCGTATGAATTATGAAATTTTAATCCTTCAATTTTGCGTATCGCTTCGAATAATCTCATGTACGATGAACTTCGACCTCGCGTTAGAATAATATAATATACCGTTCATACACATGAGCGTGTAGTTTACACAGCTATACGGTAAATAGAGAAGTAGTGTTGCATGCGGCTATAATTAGGGCGCTTAAAAAGCGACCGGAAATGGGCACGGTTTGTACCATACATAAAACATGAACATGATGCGGGTATACCAGCCTTATAGGTATAAGGTAATAGTATAATATGTACAGACGCACCGTGTCTAACCGTATAAAACGTAAGAGGAGAGTTACGCGTCCATGCCGATCACATAATCATCAAATGTCAATGCAATCCCACGCGGATTGATAATTTGATATATCGACGAGCAAAAAATGCAAAAGTTTCCTTTTTTCGTTTCTTCCCTCTCGAATTATCAGCGACGAATAACTCGATAGCCTATATGTGATAGAAACCCGGCGATTATCGCATCTCAATGGCTACCTCGGGATATCGAAAAAAAGAGCGAGGAGCTGAGAATTCCAAATTATGCATCGAACACAACAAGTAGATAAAAGTACGTGACGATAAATGAAAAATTGTCAATTTTGAATAAGTATCGAGTTTGTCGTACGTATGGTTTTGAATTATTCTCCGCAGGAGTTGTCATCTGACCCTAATCGTTTCGTGAGTGTACCGCTTGCGAGTAGTTAATTTTAGTGGCTAATGTTCACATTGCGTGGATAACAAATATTGCGTACGTTCTGCGTAATGTGTACATTTGTTACGAACAATCGTAATCCAAAATTAAGACTATACGTATGTATGTACTATGCAAGACGAGAGATATACGAAACGCGGATACGCAGCGTTATCCGTAATCTCGGATATAACGAGATAAACAATCGATAATTAAAAGAAAGGAAAAAAAAATACGAGATAACAATTATTACGTTAGAATTATGCACACTCATTGCGCAATTGTGCTACGTAAGTACAGAGGTATCTGAGTAATTTCCTCACCTTGAATCAAAATCAAGATGTATTTTCCTTACGGTTAGTTACGTCTTATGCGGTGTGGGTATATAAGTACAGCGCGATGTGTATAGGTAGGTTTTAATTTCATGGTGCATTTGGTGCAAGAATTGCTGCCACTGCTGCATAGGACGTAGACAATAATTTCAACCCTCGATCTGAACTCCCTTTCAGAAAATTCTCGACTTCGTACACACGTGTACGTGTATAACTGTATAGGTTTACTGCTCTTGAGAAGTTCGATTAGCACTCGATCAACCGAACAAACGAGGGGGTGCAGTTCGGATCATGCATGCATATGTGATGTTGTATACACTTGTCTCAGGTACATGTGAAACAGAATACGCGCGCACATGGAAGACCAATTTTTTTTGAACCCTTGCGATAGGGGAAAAAGGGATGGAAGTGGGAAAAAAAATGAGAGAGAGAGAGAGTATTCTTGCATACGTCGCCGTTATGCGGAAAATTATACGTGACTTTCAATGAGAACTGATCAGAGATTGGGAAAATTATTGTCGACGATTTCTCGTGAGTTTTTTCGCGGAATGAAATCATCTTATTTTGCTAATTGTACAAACGATCGTTCTTGGTCGTCTGATTCTCGTAAAGTTTTTAGTTAATCGAAGAAAATTTAATCCGGATATTGGTTCTTGTTAAAAACTCGTTATCAAATAATAATAATTTCTTTCCTATGTCCCTTTTACGTGCTCGAAATCCTATGGAGTGGAAATTTCGCTCTTTTTTGTTAGAGTGGCGCAAATTTCAAAGCAAAAGACAGAGTTATAATTCTTTGAGCGGAAGTGAGCCACTTCTGGCTGAAAAAAGAATGAATTTTCGACAGCTAATAATTTAGGGGGGAAATTCAGCTATTTTCCAATAAATCAATCGCCGAGTCGAGGCAAACTTTGAAGACTGTCGGGAAGGTTGGGTCGCAGCTGCGTGTGTGACGGAAAAATGAATGAATGATGGGTATTGAGAAAGATGATCTTCGGGGATGTGGAATCCCTTCGATTTTATCCTTGATTTTCACCCTGTCCCGCGCGCGCGGCTTTGTCGTAGTGGCGGGTGGCACACGCAGGGTCAGTTTAGCGAAAATGGCGCTATACGGCCCTCCGCCAATCAATAAACCTCGAAATATCTCGCATTTCGAGGTCGTCGTCGCAGCCACTACCACCGCCTCAAACGAATGTAAAACTGAACCAACCAACGGTTCGATGCTAGCCGGCCACATCTTATACTTTTTTACCGCAATCCAGGCTCCGGAGGGAGCCTGTGAGATCCACAGGGTTCTAAAAAAATCTGATCAAGGATACCCAAAATCACGGTTTCATCTCAATCGGTTGAAACAATGCTGTCGAAAAAATTGTCGAAAGAACTCACGTCAAATCCTAATCAGACATAGAGGAAGTCGAAAGAAACTCGGTGAGAAGATTGCAGTTCTACGATAAGAAGATGATCTCGAACTCGTCATCTTCATCTTCGCAATGTATTGATCGTCCTTTTTGTATTTCTGATCGATTATCGCAGTGTTGTTTCCTAAGCAATTAAATACACGAGATACCTAATTCATATTCATCGTACCTGGGGAATGTTGGCGTTTATTTGTCTGTTGAGAGCGTCCCTCTCTTTTTCAACTTCTTGTAGTCTAGCCTCAGCCTCCTGCAGTCTTTCCTGGCTCTCCCTAAGGGAATCCATAAGCTTATCCCTTTCGTCTAACATAGAGACCATCAGCTGTTCGAAATTCGCATCTTCGCCGGAAAATTGTGAACTCCTTTGACTTATGCTGTCTTCCGATATCGTCGGCATTACGTCGCACATCATGTTCCACATTTTGACACAACAATTTATACGATCTTATATTATATATATATATACTTTTGTATTATTATCTTAAACAGACACACATAGACACGCACAAACTTTTTTTTTTAACAGAAGAACCAACGAGAAGCTATTCTATTTTTCAGGGAGCGCCCTTCCTTTTTCTGTTTCGTTTTTGGTTTGTTATTACTTCACTTACGTTCACATTTGATTTGTTATCATCGTCGCTCACTATTCTTACTTTTTTTTCTCGATCGGTGATGACGATGACGATGATGACGAGCGGCACTTTTAGTTGACTATTATTGTTTAGAAAAGAAAGATGTTCTTTTTATATTTTTGAAAGCACGAAGGCAAAGAACGATAATCGAACTCGGGGTAGGGACGAGGTCGGCGCTTTGACAAGACCGAGATCAAGACGACGATGAGGAGGTGAATATCCTCGTTATTGTACATTAGAACCGGATTATTACCGAATATTAGAAAGCGGTAACGAAGGCAAACGCTTGCAATGGCAGAGCGATACGTACAAGTTGAAACTACGAAATATCGGCGACATTATTTACCGGACATAGAAAAACTATACCTGACACACCTACAAATTCCTAACAGCAGCACCCCCAGCCTACACTACTCCATTTTCGATACCGGCGGACATCTTGCCACCTGACGTCACACGTCAGATTTTCAACTATAAACTGGGAATTTATGAACACAAGAGATGAATTATCGCGAGAATTTTCGTCATTGAAACGACCTTGGCGACTCCAAACGGACGACTAGCTCAAGCTTTTTGGTCCGCGAACGGGGAGCTTCTGATTCGAATTTTACGTCACAGATGACGGCACATTATGGAAAAAATTTAGAAGGTCGAAGGGGTCGAAGGGTCGAAGTCGGAGATCAGTGAAGTCGAAGGATTATGTTTGCAGTCTAAACATGGCTGACGATAGTGGTGGTTGGTTTTCAAGGAGTTTAGTAGAATATTTAATTGTTTTTTATTCCGTTAAAAAATGTACACGTTTTATTTTATAGAAAAGTATAATTATTATTTAGTGATATGCCTGGATCGCGGAAAGCGGCAAGGCGAAGGCTGAATCCGCATGAAAACAACAAGAAATGTTTGGGAGGTTAGAATGTTGGAGCAAACGAAATTATTTCATTTTTCGATGATGCAATATGCTGCGAATTGTTATCTCACAGCGATTGATAGATTATACGTATATCCTACTAATATGCTGATATTTTTTCTCTTTCTTTTGAAACGTTATTTAACGTCACACTATATGTTTCAGATGTTACTTTGTACGATTTTGCTAATTCTCCATCTGGTAATCACGCGAGGCTTAAAAAATCAACAACAAACGTATCGTCTGAAGGTTAGAATTCTTTTCTGACAGCTGTCAATCTAGAATAATTCTGGTACTTGACAGTCAAGTTTGATTATTCATATTCAATCTCTGATAACCATCAATATTTCTGCAGTGAAACAAGGTATGATCAAGCAGGAAGATAACCGAGCATGGGATGAAAAGCTTGATGATTTTGAAGGAGATTTTGAACTAGTCGAACAAGAGAATGAGGATGGTAAAAAAGGTGTGTATCTTCATTGCTGGAATTATATTCATGAACAGAAATGTGTTTTTCACCTTCAAACTTGCCCAAACGAGTATTACTAACGATCATTATTCCCTTGCAGAAGTTATCCTTAAAAAACAATCAAAACCTTGCAGAAGAACAAAATTGAAAGAACTTCCAACGGCAGATACAGGTTAGAAAATAGACGAAAATAATATGATTTAGGTTTCCTTCCACATTTCATGATTCATCATTATTTACATAGGTGTTCAATATCCGTTGGATGTTTGGTTTTTGATATCAGAGTACATTAGACCCGAAGATGTTGGAAGATTTGCGGGTATCTGCAAGAGTGCGTTTCATGTTGTAAACACGGCAAAGTTTTGGTTCCACATGTACAAACGGTAACTATATTTTAGACTGACATAAATTTTGAGTTGATTTTTTGCGTATTCAGTCAGTGTCTTATTTTCGCACTGTAGATTCTATAAGTCAAGTGCTGGTCTACCGGAACGTCTCCAACCAGAATGCATGGTGCGCTTATATGGCCTGAGAACTTGCGTCATAAGAACACTTCATTACAGTTATTTTCCACAAAAAATAGACACGCAAGTCTTAGATGCGAGTGTACAAGAGGATCCTCATTCTCTTTTAAAACGTCAGTGCTGTCTGATGTGGCACCAGGTTAGGATTTAGATTCCAGTTCGTACGAAGACGTGTCACATTATCGAACGGATTGTTATTTTCAGAAGGGTAAAAATCAATGGTTCTTCTTCTTTAAACTGAAAGAGGTGACACTAAGCAGCCGTAGACTGTCTTGCCGTAATACAGAAGTGAAGCCTCGGCCAGACCTGATTGAGATGTTAGAGGACGTATCTGCAAATCCAGAAGACAGTTGCAAGATCCTCCGGGTAAAAAAATCCGCCGATGAACATAATAATCAGATTTACCTCTCAGAGGGTTCACATCGTCGGCGTCTTTCAGGTTACATGCTCGAAATATACGTTAGCGCCTCTCGTGATAGGCCTAATTCTGCAGTCGGTATCGATCACATTATCACCAGGCTTTCGTCATCATCGTTTGCATCTGGGATTTGGAACAGCCTTGACACCAAAGACACCAGCGAGCCAAGTGTTACTTTTAGACGGAGTAGTCGGTGTGAGAGTTCTCGATTGGTGGCATCCGTTGTATCCGCATCAACACGCAGCGTCCGCTGTCTTACCACCCTCCGATGACGCTTGGGATTAGGGTTAGTCCATTGGATTCTTTCAGAGTTTCAATAACATTATAAAAAAACTAGAAAATCCATTATCAGAACTCCGTGAGCTATGTGATGATATTAATAGACCCCCCCCCCCCCCCTCTTTTACCCGCCTTTTTTTTGTTTCACTGTTATTTTTGTTATTTTCCGTTTGGAAGTAGTTGCGTATCACCAATTTGTTTGCATTGTTTTTTTTTCCACCCAGTTCCAACTTTTAAATTTATTTTTAAACATTGATCTTACATCCAATACGGGATGTAAGAACAATTTGTTGCTCTTCGAGTTTCCGATCTAGATACTCGGTTTTATCCTTTGCTAAGCTTATCTACCACAGTATTGAGATGGCTTTATAAATTCAATTGTTCACCATTAGAGTGTCATCTTCCAGACGCCAATCTGAGGTATGTTTTAAACTTAGGTTGCATTAAGAAAGGAAATCCTAAAATACTTACAAGTTTGGAGCAACTCTGATCCCCTGCCTCTGTACCGCATATCAAAATCCAGCCGACTTCTAATCATCCCGATCCTGTCGAAAATCTATCCTAAGTCTAGTGTACGGTAAAAAATAATTACAACATTACTTTAATCGACTTGAATAGCCAGTTTATGAGAGTGAGATACTACATGTGACCAAAATAAAGATCATCGCAGCAATATGTTTAATCGTCTGTGTACTATTTATTTACTTCTCATAGCCAAGCTGTTTTAAATTTATTCAACTCTTGATTTTTGTGACATTTGAATTATCATACCTAATTTTTAAATCGTCGAAACTGAAGCAAACACAACAAATGAAAATTCATTAATTTGCGCGCAAGGAAATCGGCGTTCATACAAAGCTGTGCTATCCTCATAATTGATACATCAGAATAATCTTATTAAAAAAAAAAATCTGATATAATGGATAATCCTATAAATGTAGGCCCATTCATAAAATTAATTCACGACTTAATCAAATCTTTTTCCTATTCATCTCGCCGCGATGAGCGTTTTAACCGAAGCGTATCGTAATACGTCTAATAGAAAATAATGGGATAACAAGGAGAATACCGTCGAACTGGAAAATCTGCGCAATTTTTGAAGCGTCCGATTATTTAGAGTGTGGTGAGTATTTTGAAACGAAAGTCCATAGATTCGATCATCTCATTTTTATGAGAAGATTATCGCAACAGGCTACAGAGGTGACATACAGGCGAAACAAAAATAATTAATCAGGGAGTTCTAAAATCTTTTTTTTTTAATTTTTCGCGTTTTTATATCACCACCTCGTAATTGTTACTCATCTCCATAATCACTTGTTCTTTTAGCTTTCGTTTTCGTTATATTCCTTAAAATTATTTGCCTGACGGAAATTAAAAACAATAATTCTTTACTTTGTTTTACTTTTTCATTACTATTATTATTTTTCTTCAGATACTCGTGCCGGTCTTGCTCGATAGTGAATGAAGTATGATAACTTACTAAATGACCAATAAACTCTTTGAGTGCTTTTACATAATTTTCCATTAATAAGTAAAAACGATTAGTAAAGTCATTAACCACCACGGTATAATAAATTGTCTCTCGACGCGCACATCCCTCTTCTCACTGAAAAAATCAAAATTAATATCCCGGGAACATCGCTTGATTTCATTTAACGACTACACATTCAGGTATGTAAAGTATAGTGGCAAAAAATGCAAGCGACATTGAAAAAATTATGAGTATTTACGTGAATGTTGTTTTCATTTATTTTTTTTCATTTTACACCTATGATGCACGAGCTTCTGCACGCAATTTAACAGTTTCTATTTTCACCCCGCCATTTGAATGATCCAACGCGCAGATTAGCGGGGATTAATCTAATCGTTTGAAATAGCATGAAGCAATTCAAGTGTTCGGTAATTCCGAATTACTGAAATTCTATCCTGTTTTTTCTCTCTTGGTTTTATCATATTTTTTTCTTCGTCATCGTGCCTGATTTCATAAAGATACGATGGATATACGCCCGCAAGAGCTCCGAAAATCACTTTGGATTTTTCTGCAAATTTTTCGATCAAATAAAATCAAAAAGAAAAGATACACGTCAGTATCGCCCATCCGATTAATATAAGAGAGGGGAAAAAATTAATTTTGGCAAACAAATTTCGACATTCGCTAGCGACGCGAAACAATCACCCAGATTCAACCGATAGCCGATCGAACTACTCAAGTATAGATCACTGAACTAGATACATAGGTATGTATACATAATCGTTACCATGGAAGCCATCGCAGAAGCCTCGCCGTTATCCGATCTAAACCGATTCAAGTGAGTAAACAATCAAACATTATAATCTGTCATATTAATATTATTAAAAAAAAAAAAAGAAAGGTTCGGTGAGGTATTTCTAAATATACACTCAGGTGGAAGACGTAATTACCGTTTTTTTTTTGCTTTTTTGTCAATAACTTTTTCTTCTGCGATAATGATTTTATTTTCATCGCTATGCCCATGGAGCACAAGTCATCGGATTGCTTCTGTTGCATTTATTTATTTGTTCATTCTTCGCACATTCATTTATTCCCTCGTCGTTCGTTCATCCGTTCATTAGCAATTAGATGGCTTTGTTAATTCTATATTTCCATTTATACGTTACAATTTAATTGTCGAGTACGGTATCATAATACACGTCAATTAACCGAACCAGAATAAATAGCTAGTTATACCTCATGGGCAAAATAGAAAGATCTTCAACTCTTGATTCTACAGTACGAAATACTACGCTAGGTCTATTCTATTGTTTATTTCACTCGGTCATTTACCTTATGTACGTTCAAATATACCTTACATACTAAGTATATACCCGCAGGCTGTTCAATCAAGTTCTCATCCTTGAGTTGCTCTATATTTTCCTCTTTCTTTCTTTCTTTAGTTTTTCTTTTTCCAAATTTTCTTCCTCTTCCTTCTTTTTGTCTAAGGCAAGCGTCGTTGATTCCGACTATTCAGCGCTGGCGGTACCATTTCATGTAGGATATAGTGGATAGCAGCCTCGTCGTTGAATCAAGAGGAAAATGACGAGAATCAAAAAACAAAATGACAGAATTTTTATACAATCTTGGACAATCGCATAGGAAAATAAGGCAGGGCTGTAACATCGACCGGTTCACATCTTCGATTTGGCCAATAACCGTGACGATTTTCTTTAATTCTTATCCAATCGAATGGGGTAGATGTACCAGGTGTAACACTCGACCAATATCCAACTGACAATTTTATTATTAGATGAAATGAAACGAACGTATCGTTCGCACGTATTAATATCTGGGTACGATTTACGGGTTACGTCAATAAATCACATACTTTGACGTATACCTATACATATACCCAGATGTAATATAAAAGTGGCATAAGTAAATTGATCCGAAGAAAGTATATCCTGTCACGTACTACAAACTACTACCCCCATAAGTTTCATTTAGGAATCTGATATGTTTCTACAGAAATCTTTGCCTGCACACTTATATTGTCATTCGTTTCTCGTCATTGTCCGCTTATACGTATTCTATACGCACCATGCAATTGTGCTTTGAAAAATAATGGAGTTTTTGTTTGATTTTTTTTTTCATAACAACGTTTCCACGACGCTTACGAAGTCCTTTTTCTTCGGACGGCCATATTGTCACAGCCCGCAAACAAATTGGACTGAAAAATTCTTTCTAGGCTCTAAGATTTTTATTTCATTTTCACAAAGACAGTCAGCGCATCCATTTGAAAGATCCAAAAAATAAAGTAGGAAAAGAAAGAAGGTATAGATTTGGGAGAGTGAGAGACTGACGGAGAGAAGAGAAGGAGCGACGGGTAAAACTGAGAAATAAAAAAAATGAAAAAATGAAAAAACCGTGGAAAGAACAATGTACCTAATATATAAGGTGTTTGTTATTCTTCGGTGTCAGGGGTGGCTAAACACCGCGAACATAGCGACGAACGCATAGACGGACTGCGGAGAACGAGAAATGCTCTACGATGGTCATCTTTCACCTCTAATTACTTCTGTCAGGGAGGATTGAATCGATCCTCCGTTATGCACGGGGCACGAGAGTTAGTTATATACTTTTGAAAGAAATGAGCTTCTCATTCGCGGCGATATGCTGATATTTTTTCTGTTCCTTTCTTCGACATTTGTTGTTTAATTTTTCACGGTAGGTACTTGCATATTTTATTCTCTCCGTTCGCGCGTATTTACGATACGTGGCTCGATCTAATATAGGAAAACAAAAGATGGAAAAAGGGCCGTGTAATAATAAAATAATCAATCAACCGCGACATGATCACTGATATTACTACGGTGCAATATAGTTGAAATTTTACGAGGTATTTGTAGAGTCGTAAAAACGGAATCAATCAAGTGTTGGAATGATGTATGATTTATATGATGTTACTTAATTTGATCATAACCCTTTCGTTACAGCTGAATACCGGCGGATTAATAAATACAACTATATACAATGTACATCGTTCGTACGAAAGTATGTGTCTCATATTCTCGTCTCATATCTGAATGGATTTTTTTTTTTTTCTTTCAGGAAAATCCACCTGCGTGGCGCACCGCGTTACTCGGGGGTGGAAAAAGAAAATGGAATTATCATTAAAAGAAGAAGCAGACATCAAGTTCAGCCGTACGTAATTCGAATGTATACATATGTATGTATATTCATCGAGGCATTACACGCATTAACATGGCTGCTGGTCAAGATGAAATTTCGTCAATTGACGTTATTTTCGATAAAAGCTCGCGCCGCAGCCAAGGGGCAGGCTTGCAGCTTTTCATATAATAGCCGTTCTCTGAATACGACGTTAGCTCACTTGCATGATTCTGCGCAAAGATTCGGTTACAATAAAGATTTTAGTTGAACGCAGATATTTTTTCATTACAGAAAAAGGGCTCTCAAAATTAGGGAGGGAGGGGGAAAAAAAAGGAAATCCTAAGAAAAAAACCAGAAAAGAAAGGAATCGTCAAACGAGAAGGCATCGCGAGATAAAAATTTTTCCTTTTTTTCTCGAATTTAGTTTTTATTTTTATTGCCCCCAAGAATTTTGTTCCAACAATTTTGCCATGCGGTGGAAGTACACCCGAGGCATTCCATGGCGAATACGTACGTGGACGGAAAATGTGACAATTTTTTTTTTCACAAAATTCCCGTCCCCCTTATTAAGGTTTCGTCAATTTAGAATCTTTTCGATCCGACGAATTCGTTGTGACTGAGGATTCACTTTTTTCCATCCCCTCCGCATTTCGGTTCATGGTTTCTCTTTTATTCTTATTGGATATCCCATTTTTTCCCTGCAAATTCGGGAAGTCGAGGAGTACCTTTTCTTTCTCTTCACGATCACGTGATGGCTAATTATTTATGTGCTTTGTGGGTTGGATGTATGTACCGCGTATGTGTACGGTGTTGCTTTATCGTATAGTCTATGGTTTTATAGTTTTACTACGGGGTCGGAGGGTAGCGCCGTTTTCTACCCTTTTTCTTCGCTCGATCTGCCCTGCAAAAGTAGAAGAAGAAGTGAGTGCGTCTAGGAGGCCATAAACCGACAGCTGTGTACGTATACGTACACGTACCTATACGTGTAACGTACCTGTATATACCTATGTATGAGGATATAACTATACATATACGCACCATTCGCTTTTTACTTTACTGCGCGATTTATAGCTCGGCGTATATTAATCACCGATGGCCTGCAAACCCAAACCTCACAATAAACTGGAATTTGACTCAACTTCGAGGGGTCGTCGGTTGCGATCCGGAATCCGGGGGTGTACGTCTGTAATGCGGATCCGCAACGATACGAACGAGGAGAAATTAGAAACCCGGAACCAACGAGGATCTTTTTCGTCAACCGGTACGTGAATTGTGGTATTACGTTATCGCCGATAATTCATCGCCGGCGATCGAGTAGGTCTAAAAATTTGATGACCTCGTACGAAATAGGTGGTGCCTGGCTCGCTTTGGAAAAAAAAATCGTTATCCATAAACCGATGATATACGTAGAAATGGAAATCGCGAGAGGAACTGGGCCGGTCAGTAGAAAAATTTCGCCGTCTACACGGACACCTTATGTATACATACACGTACCCTTATTTACATATGCATAACACATAACGGTATGTAATCATACGTGCATTATATATATCTAGTCAGGTATAGGTATAATAATGTTGCCAGCGGAAAATCGCGGCTGTTGGTGAAGTTTGAGCGATTGTCGGGTTATCGCGAGAGGGCAGGGACTGCATAGGGGGAGGTAGGAACGGAATGGGATAGGAAGGAAGGAAAGAAGGAAGGAAGAAAGGGAAAAAGGACGAGGGTGCAGGAAACCGGTGGAAAGGGGCAACGCGAATAGCGGCGACGTCGATTAAACGGATTTACAAAGCCGGACGCAGGTCGAATATCCCCATTCGCTGCCGTTGCTGCCTATGCCACTTTCGATCTATCCGTAGGGATATGTGCGACGTATGTAGTACGTAGTACGTATGTAACACGGTCCGAGAGGAAATGAAAGGAAGCGACGGTGGGAGCAGCGGCATTCCGCATTTGTTGTTTATCGTATGTTTGTTGTTGTTTTTTTTCTCTGATCTTCCGAGTTTCTCAACGTTCGTCGTGTTTTCGAAAAAATTCGAAAGGACGGAGTTTCGGAATTAGGAAGGTGTTTCAATGGAACAATATTTATTTTGTCATATTCCCACAAGCGTATGGAATTTTATACGTATATCCCGAAGTGGGGACGATTATTTATTAATAGCTTGAAATTTTAATGGGGAGATCCGCGTACCGTGCATGGCAGGGTGTCGCGAAAATTAGTGACATCGCTTCGAGCGTATCAATTAAGAGTGGCGCAAAAGTTATGAAAAAAAAGCACCAGAGAATTGGAAAAATTTGACAAATTTCAGGTGCAGTCCGGTGTCCAAATTTTTTTGAAAATCAATACACTTTCGCACCGCCCGTGGTGGTATTTTTTGATCTTTCGAGTAAACGAGAGGACCAGAATTTCGGGGAATTCGATATTTTCTCAGGACAGATTTCCGCCGATAAAATCGGTCTGGATGTCGTCTAGTCATTTTCGTAACAGTCGACGTGTATTGTGCCTCGTGAGAAATCTTTCGGAGAGTTGAAAATTTCGGATCGACGCGTTGTCGCGATCCAGGCGAGAGACAAAGCGACGTGTAAGCGTGCCTTTTGTCTTTCGACGCGATGAGGGAGAAGAACCGGAAGTGGCTGTTTCCAATAATATCACAAACCCAACTTCTAGTCTCGCTCTCTCTCTCTTTGAGCTCCGTCATCTGCCTCCACCTGCGACTCCTCCAACTCCGCGGTTACCAGGTTCACTTTCACACTCCGAATCCACGCTCTCGCGTTTCTACCGCTGCGGGGTAGAAAGAGACGCGGCCGAAGAGCGGAGACGCGAGGTAAATCCTCGGGTGTGAAACATCGCGACCGTGCCACCGATGCTTATGCCCGTTGGTCTCTCTCCTAATTATACAAAGGTGCGAGAGGATCCTCTGTGCGCGGAGACAATATACCCTCGTAATATCTCATTTCTCATTTCTCATTCCTCATTATTCCACTCCGCGCTCACACCCCTTCCACGTGTACGCCTAATACCCCCGTACACGTCCAAGCTAGTCGACTCCCTTCGCGCCTATTAATAATTCCCTTGCAAATTTTACCAGCTCTCCGCACCGGGAAGCGTCGAACGTGCTCGGCGTTGCGGTCCTCCGCGTTTCTCTATCTGCCGATTGCGAGTATCACCGCAGAATTGCCATACCGACGCGCTCGGATCCTTCGCCCCGTTCTCCCGCTGCTCCTTCGCGGATCGTCCTGCGGCCGCTGCACCCACCGCACGGGCGATTGCCGCAGCGAATCGTTCGCATCGGACTAAAAAGCCCCGGGAAATCGGATTTCCCGCTTTCCTCAAGCGTTCGAGACCGAATTCTCATCTCGACCATCGCCTCGGACGATTCGGGGGATCCTCCCTTTCGTTTCTTTTTTTTTTATCGGAGATGAGTAGAAATGGTCGCACCGAGCTTCGTCGCGTTATCGCATCGACTTTGATCGTTCTTCGAATTTGGAATTGAATTCGAGAGGGAGAAGAAAACCGGTCGCTAAATGGCGGTTCGGTCAATTAGGCGACCTTTCAGTTTCATCCCTCGGCGAGAAGAATCGTCGCGTACGCGCACACGGCTATGTAGCGCATATGTATACCGCGTACATGTATTGAGAGTATAACGGGAATATAAGAAGGACCTGTGGCGTCCGTCCGACTCTGATTTTGTTTGTTTCGCAATCGTATAGCGAGGCTCCTCATCTCTCGCCCATGCCATTGCTCGCACACATATCCGTCTATTATGTACACCGTGTACGTACGTACGTACCAGCCATGTACGCGTCGCGGTTATGTAGTATACGTATACGTATACATACACGCGGTATTGCAGGCTTGGGGGTTGTTTCATACATGGCAATCCCGATTGGCTGATGTGGGAGGGAGAGTTTCGGGTGGTAGAAGGGGTGAAAAAGAGCGCGGCAGGGAGGAAGGGAGGAAGGGAGGTCGACGTCGTGACGGTCGCGGTCGGTTCGTTCCCGCACATCACCTCCGCCAGCTTATATAAACGGGATGTTCTTCAACGGGGGTTCACACCTGCCGCGACACCGAAACGGAGCAGGCTATCGTTGCGTCCGAGACGACTCGATTCTTACCCGATATCAGGCATACGTTGCGAAAGCACCGCCGGCGTCTACGAATCGAACTCCGTTCGAAAGCCCAGCGAAACCGGACCCCGGAAGTTTACGTTCCGATCGAGGACCCCGTCGCCGAATCCGACTACGAAGAGAGAATCGCACCCGCCTGGTCATCGCCGGCACGCACGCGGTCATCGCCAAAGGTCAGTGCCAACGAAACCGAAAAATATCGAATGGGATTGTGCGATGGTTGTGCGCGTTTTTTTCTTCTTCTTCCTCTTTTTTCAACGGTTTTTTTGGAGCAATTTTTGTACAAATGTACGATTTTTTTGATTACGGACAGTTTGGAGAAAAAAAAACCCCTGAAAATTGTCCATTTTTTTTTCATTCCGCTCGGAGGTTGCAATTATGATAATATCGAGGATCGGGCGATTGTTACTTTTCTCTTACAACCCGTTCAAACGACGGGTAGATTGTACCGTTCATCTCCGGGGTCGATTTCAAATTACCGATCTAATTGATAAAAATTCATTAACTTGTACGAAAATGTAGATATAATATAGGCTCACCGGCTGTAAAATTATACCGCGTAATCTCTAATATCGTACTAAGTAAATCACATTATACGTGCGGTGCAATTCGCGACAGGGATTATCAATACCCGAGTAATAATAAAGTTTGGGCACCCAAAATTTCGTGATCATGTTTCCGAAGTTAATTTTAACGGTGGTACTGCCGAGCGCCTGTCTCTGACAAACAAATTGAAAAAAAAGGACGAAAAAAAAACAACAACAACAAAGAATAAAAACGACAGGACATACGGTACACGTTGAAGTTTCTCCGGTGATAATAATTTTGTCCTCACACCCGCGGAACATATTTTTTGAATAAAATAATTGAACAATGAGAGAATGAAAAATGTTTGTTGTTATAACGACAATGGAGAGGAATATAGTATACGGTATACCGGAGTGTACGAATGATTATTTAAATATTACTATCGACGTTCCTTTCTTTTCATTTTTTTTTTTTTCACCTCGAAAGTGGAAATGAGGAAATACTATGGGCGATAATATATGTATACCGTCCGGTGGTTCATTCGACTTTTATTATTATTCAGGGAACGTCGCTTCGTTTCTTCGTCAGTTGGTGCGAAAATTGCGTACGTACAAATTATACGTATTGCGAGGGCGAAAAATTTACAGTTTTTCTCTCACCGCACGAGATTCGCACCAATATTCCGTCGACTGTCGCGGGATCTTTCGAATCAAAAATTTTCCACTTTTTCCATGGTTGACCTATTCGGTTTTCGGTCGTGATATCGCAAGCTTCGTCGATTCGGCGGAAAATGACGCGCGTAACGATCATTATTTCCTTATTAAATTGTAGCGGGGCACGGAACCTGCATACGAAATGAAAGGAGTTTAGTTGGTCGAAAGATGACGGGGAGAAGAAACAGCAAGGGGGTAAGAAAGTAGAGATGAAAGTGAATCGAGAAAGAAAAATGGAGGAGCGCGTTTGATCTCCTGTTTGCATAAACGCCATTATGGCTACCGTGCGGAGCTGAATTCTGTTTCTGAAATTATAGCTTCTTTTCTCGAGATCAGCGTGTTTTACGACGTCAAATTTCAAATGTTAATCAACGCGCTAAGTATATTTGCTCGATGAGGGTGTAATGAGTGAGACGCGAAATATGAAGTCGATGGAAAATAAAAAACATTCTCGCTAACAACAGCTACGCGACAAATTTTTACACGGAAATAACGGACGAGCGGAGCTAAATGTGCAGGCGAACCGAGTCGAGATTGAAAATATTTCACGAGTAACGCGACGCACTGAAGAGCGAAAATTTCTACGTTTTTTCTTTTTTTTATTCGATGGACAAAAAATTGGTAACAAGAACGATTGATTAACACGTGGAAATTCAAAGACGAATGTCTTCTTCTTTTTTTTCCGCATCTCTTTATAGAAATAATAGCGAAAAAAAGTGAAGAATAAGCGAGGATAATTTATGGGAGATATCTTAACGCCGATGGGTTTTTTAAATATAAGTCATCCCGTGGGCTTCCTTTTGAATCAGGGATTTATTAATATATTACGCGAATTTGTATAGCCGGTAGGGGTGGGTGGAGGTGTGCCAATTATTCGACTCGACAGAGGCACCTGTTGCCCCGAAGATTCATTGGGATATTTTTTTATTATTTCTCTTCTTTCTGATATTGCAAGTAATCCGAACGAATCAGATCTTACGGAATGACCAAATTTTCACGGACATTTTCACTCAGCTAGGACCGAATCGTCGGAAACTAGATATCGTGCGGAGTAACTTGAACGAGTCGTTTTAAATTTTCCGCATCGTGTTATTAATTACACGGAAATTATTACAGAGCAACAATTCCGATTCAATTTTCGAAGGGCCGAGGGGTGCGGGTATTATCCAGGTACACCTATGTACGTAACACACATTTTGAACGTGTGCGGTCGTTAAATCTGATCGTACAGTCCGTGTAATCCACGGAGAACTGTTATTACATCGTATAATTAGAACAAGTATGTTCATATCCGTATCCACGTAGGTACATATACCTATGTGTCGACGTGTATCGCAACTCGGAACGCAGAATATTCGCAAACCGTTGCTGACTTCGCAATCCAAATCAGGGTTGATTCCTCTCCCGAATTCATCTTTTTTTTCTTTTTTTTTTTTTCTCTTTCAACCAACGAAAACTCGACTCTTGCGATCGCCGAAAATTTTAGAAATATTCAAACGGTGATTCGTTGACGTCGACGTTGAATTCGACGAAGCGTCGCGGGGGTTCGCGATTGACCACCGGTTGATCCGGTCGTCCGACTCGTGAAGATTTTCCAGCTGCAACCGGACCCGATGTAAGTAATTAGTTGTCCGACGTAATCCGTATCGCAGGTGAAACGACGATGGAGAGTGGAATGATAAAAGGACGGATGATAATTTCGCCGGCGCGTGCGAGGCGGGTGAAATATGCAACCCCCCGAGTGACGATGTATGCATACCGGAATATGGCGAGGGTCGTGGCAGAAGCCGAGTTATAAAATTGAAATTTTCAAGAGTCGTCCGAGTCGTACGCTGCTGCATTATGTAGCTCATGTTGGAAAATGAACGAGTGCGTACCCCCGTAGTCTAGTTCCCCTGCAGGCGAGCAACGAAAGCGGCAATAAATAATACAGAAGCGGGAGTAAAAAAAATTGAAAGAATTTCTTACCTGTCAGAATCAGACGGCGAAGGAGTTTGTTGTACGCGTCTCGAGCGGCTATGCAGATTTAACGCAACTCCTTGTCTCACTTTCGAAGAACCAAATGGGGGTGGAAATGACCCGACCGCCTGCTTTTTCCGTTTCCGTTTCAATTATCATCGATCGCTGTGTTGTTTTTTTTTATAGACGAGGCCAATTCCGCTCGTTTCCCTCCGCTCGCCGGTCAGCTGCAATCGGCAAAATTGGAGTCGAAAGAGTTTGACCAGAAATACGTGGGGAAACGATCACCATCTAGCCCCCGATTCATCCGGTTGGGTAACAGATCGTGCGGCGGTATCTCCAGGCTATTCGCTAATCGCGAGGTGCAATTTAACGGGCAATCAGATAGTTGAGCCGATGTCGCAAATTAATCGACGACGATACACCCGCGTGTATGAGCGGACATCGATCAGGAAAATTACTCCGTGGCGGTATAACCGCCTCGGAGTACGCTTACGAGGTACACTTAGCTGGTTCGACGTTGGAGCTTTTATTTTTCTAAAAACCTCGAATATTCGGTACGAGCATCCGTCTGCATACCTCGTAGGGTATAGGTGAAAAATTTTAATCAGTCGAACTCACTCGGGAGCGCAGACACGGTCTTGCTCGAATAAATATAGGGGAGAAACGAGGGAAACGAGCCCGGTGAAAAAGTCTAGCCCCAAAACCGAGATCGAATCGATAAATTTTTGAAGTTCTACGACGGCAAAAAAACCGCCGGCCATCTTTTTTCGAGATAATTGAAGATTTTTTGCGACGGTATATACGTATTCCGGTAGCCACCCCGTTAACTTTGTATCAATAAAACCGGCATGGAGGTCCGCTTCGCCCTCTCTTCCCCCCACGGCGTAATTCTATAGCCTCGATTTCATTTTCACCATTTTACATAAGGTTAAACACAGCTGCAGTCGCAGCAGCAGCGGCGGCGGCGGCAGCGCCGGGAGAAAAAGTTAAATCTAAATCTAAATCGTCGTTTAAGGTGTCGCGTCGCGGGGGGTCGTTTAGAAGGAACGACGTGAAATTACCGCTGCCCATAAACGCGTATAACGTGATGTAAATGTGTGGAATAGCTCCGATGTAATCCTAACGGAAAATATAGTTCCTGTTAGCAACAGCTCCGCCACAATGCGGATGCGGATGCAAATTTTAAATCAGACTCAAAGTTTTACTCCGTTTTTTTTTCATTTTTCGCATTCGTTCCCTCTACTTTTCTACCTCTCTTGATAACGGGCGTGCGATTCCCGTTATTTTTAAAACTGACCTAGGATACATCGGACCAAATTACGCAATGTCCTTGTATTTTTACATCGCGATGCGTTATTTTTCGCAATTCTTACGGGGGACGAAGCGACCGGCGCAAAAAAATATTCAAAAGAAATAGAAATGGAAGAAGTTCGTTCGAGTTTCCGATCCAGCGGATTGTGATTCAAAGAAGAAACGATATGAAAGGGATAAAAAAAATATATAAATAAAATAAAACGAAGGACTGAATTGGATTCCTTCGAGTTTAGTACACCTTCGCTGCCTCAAAGGTGTATGCAAATCGGGAAGTATAAAAGAACTATAGGAACAAGGAACGAATCCCATTCCCTTGATTTCATGCGCAGTTTCAATCTTAAAGGTATTAGTTACACTTTCGAATGGTCGGAATGGGCGGGGGGGAAAAGATGCAGGCAATTATTAACGAGTAAGATATACAAACCGAATAAAAAGACAAACGAACGAAGAAAAAAAAAAAATAAATAAAACCAACGGCGAAAGATAAAGGGGGAAAGTTTGTTTCAGTTGTCGCACCCCGTTACATGCATGTGTTTACCTTTAATCGCGTAACCGGGTTTGCGGAAACTATAGGCGGGCGGCGGGCTGCGGCAACTTCCTTTGTGCACTTCCCTGTAAACTCCTGCGTTTTACTCGACTCGTTGTGAAAACAATGTGAAATTTTCCGAGAGAGGGTGGAGATAGGAAAGGGGTAGGAGTCGCCGTCGTCGCGTACACACAGGCGCACACCTAGATATTCGTGACTTTACACTTTTCATCCTGCGACCATCTACGTACGTACGCGAGTGTACATACGTACGCAGGTATTGTGTGCCCTTCATTCCGCGCCCGTATGTTTTATTATCCGTATATTTATTCTTTTATACCTCGTAGAGGAACGCGGGCTAACTTTACGTGTAGAAAGTGGGGATCGAGGGTCGGTTTTTGGAGAATAGCAAGGAAAGAACAGCTTTTTATCTCTAGGCAAACGAGCAAATAACTTTCACTTTTTCAGCGTAGAATGTGACGAGGGGGTAAAAAGGGGGTATGGTCTCGACCCTCCGTACCGACTACGTTCAACCCATATCCTCAGCCCTCTGATAATGCGCGTCTTCTATTTTCGAAAAATTCAACTTATCTCGCATATACGTAGCTGTATAGCTGTAGCTACGTACCGGTGCGCGTACGGAGTGTTGTGTGATTTTATTTTTTTTTTTTTTTTCTATATTCCTTACACAGATAACGCGCCGACAGAATTGACAATTTATATACCGTAGCGTGTAACGGTGTGTCGAAAAAACATTTTACCCTAGAGAGATTTATTGCATTCGCATATCTAGGCAAAGTGAAATAAAAAAAGGACGAATGAAATTGGAGAACATCTGAAAGAGTGATACGATTTTCGAATAATTTCCAGAGTATCGGACAACCCTTGATCAAGATTTTATCAAAGGTTGTTCGATTTTTTCCATTCGTAGTTGTATTGAGAAGAAATGAAGAAAAAAAAAAAACAACAACAACCAAAAAGGGTATCGACGGCGACAACAATGACAATGGTACGTTACAATCGTATAATTCGTTTCGATTTCGTTGAGGATCATATTATGATAACGTGATCGTCCCTTAAGTGAAAAATATCCCGGATGGGGATTACGGGAAAATTGGAGGTGAGAGCCGGCCTCGCTGTTGCCGCTGCTTTTTTTTCGCGGCCTAAAACGAGTGACGGATATTAGGATTGGGCGGATAGAAATCCCTCGGGTGGTTTGGTTAACAAAAAAACTGGAAAAAAGTGAATAAATAAAAAAATAAAACAACGAGAACCGTTACGCATACAACGCCTGTGCCTACCTACGTCTATGAATAAAATTTGGAGAAGAAAAAAATAAATAAATAAATTGGAACGACGCGCACTCATATTGTCGGAATTTTCAATGTCCATCGCGTGCGACGTGTTAAATAATTCGCTCTTTACACACGAGCGGTGAATTTATTTATTTCTTCGTTCGATTCAAGACAATCGAATTTTACCCGACGATCGTCAGACAGCGTGTATTAATCACTCGCGATACCGTACAGGTGTGGCATATGACTCTCCGTCGTTAATTTGAATAAAAAATGGAGAAAATAAGTAAAAGGTAAGAGCAAGAATTTCTATTTCCCATCGATCGCATATTCGGCGCGGTGTTTGAGAAAAATTTCGATGGGAGAATAACGGTGGTAATACTTTATACGTATAATAATGATAAAATAAACGGAGGCGAAAAGCATCTCTACTTCTTTTATGTGGTTCGTGACTGCTATTAAAATAATGGTATACTTAATTTTTATCCACACAATCGCTTCGTTTTTTTTCCTCCCTTTTTCATCGGATCTTGGCTTTGAATGTTGCTTTTTCTTTCCTCTTTTTCTTATTCTTCTTCTTCTTGTTCTTCTGAAATTCAACGCGATCAATTATTCGCAGCGGTTCGCCGACCTTCCGTAACCGATACCCAAATATTTCACCAAATGCGACGAAATTCATTCTCCAATATTTATCGAATCAATATCAGCTATTGGTGGCTACGAAAGTTGGGAAAAACTGTAATTTTATACATCGGTGCGCAGCGAGGTGGGATTTAGATTTAAATTCGAAAGGGGGATGGGGGCGAATCTTGGCGCGGAAATCGTTGCGCAGGGGTTGAAGTTTGAACTCATTTAGCGGTGTATCTACGCGGCGGTACGTAGGTACACTATATCGCGCTGTAGGGGATGCGGCAATTAGTTAATCTCCTTCTAATTACTGCGACGATTCGATTATCGGATCACTTTATCGGTACGGCGAACGTCGGTTGTTTTTAAAGCTTCTGGATTCGCAGATCGCGGATCGCCTGATTCTAATGATTCGGGGGGACGTTGGGAGCGGAGCGCCGCGGCGGGGGCGGAGAATTTGCCTGAGATAATTTATTGCCGATGGTGGCTGCCGCTGCATGGCGTCACTTTGTACCGATTATCGGAAATTACATAGAGAGCGAATATACAATTTGTACCTCCCGCCGTTGCCGTTGCGGTTGTGCCGAGTCGAATCCCGCGTATACCTGCGAATCGGGGTAAATTGCGAACGCCTCGACATCGACGTCGTGCCATTTTCAAAATTCTCAATCCTCCGGACACGAACTGTGGTACAGTACAGAAAAAAAGAAGACCCGGAAAAAGAGAACATCGTCGAATTCGCCTCCTCATCTGACGGACAAGACTAAGCACACCTTGAATCGCGGGCTAGATCCGCGCACCTAGGGCAGCTTTGCCGTGAAAAGGGGGTAGTAAGCTGCGGGTTATAGTCCGCTGAAAGGGGTTCTTCGCGGGGAGGGAGAAGTCGGTGGTAGAAGAGCGCGGGACGAGGGGGAGAGTTAAAACGTTGCGTTTGAAGATTCTGGAGGACCTGCGGATCCCTCGTACAGCTCCTTGTAATCTCTCCCCAGCGAGTCCCGAGTCCCATTATACGGGACAAGCGAGTGTGCGTAGCTAGGGATACGCTCGCGTATACGTATGATCTACACGAGGGTGTTCCATGTACACACAGGTATATTTGTATACATACGACGTCCCTCTTCGTCGCGCGGAGCTGTAAACAAAACGAACCTCATCTTTCCCACCTACAAACCCATTCTGTATACACCTGTACCTGCGTACATAGCCGCGGCGATCTCCTTCTCCTTTTTTTCTTTTTTCTTTTCTTTTCCTTTTTTTTTTTTTTTTTCTCTATCAAACGCATAATTTCGAGTTAATTTAATTTTTTCTCCTCCTCTCGGCTATTTCAATTCGACTCTGTTCGCCGCCGTCGGTTCGGTTTACTCCTCTTAATTTCTGATAAACAGTCGAGACGGTGCGTCGCATGCGGCCGCGGAAAACTAAGGGGATCGTTTGAGGAGAATTGAAATCTATTTCCAACGTCGTAGGTATACGTTCGCTCTCAGGTGGCGATCACACCGTGAGAAACGTGGCAAAGCTTCTGCGAAGATGCGGGCGTATGATACGTGCATCGCGGCAAGTATCTTATATACGTTTATACCTCTCCGCACGTAGCAGTTACAACCGAATTGAATTCTCCGGATTGATCCGCCGTCGCCCGCGCAATTTACACTCAGCAATCCGCAGGAGACCCATCCAGACGTTTTCATTCTCTTAACGCCGGACGTTCCCGAAGAAATTTAAATGCGACACCCGCGCGGCTCTCACCTGCTTTGTGAGTGAGGGAATCGGACCGGAACCTCGTCGGGCGAATACCGAAATTTTATCCGGCGGGATCCCGAACTGCGTTTCTCCGCTCGGGGGGGACGTGATCACCTCGAAGCTACGTTTTTAGTCTTCTAATTTCACGATAAATTTAATGCAAGGGTTGTTCGGAAAATAATTTCTAATTTATGGAGCGATTTTCGGTGCGAAAGAGAGAAGCGAAAAACTCGAAGAAAACTTCGCGACCTAAAATGAAATCGAGAACGGAGGCGGTGAAAAATTTTCTAATCCTCGGCGGCGAACTATAACGCCGATGTCGTCGGGAGAGCGCAAACAAAGTTACGGAATTGTATAGGTATGACGTAACGATACGGTGGGGGCTGCCCGCGAACGTGTGGATACAACCGCGACAGCTTAACAAATATTCTTGATATCGCGAAAAAAGTTCCACTTTTAATAAATATTTAAAGACCACTCGTGAAACGGGCGGGTCGACGTCGACGTCGAATTTATCCCTCACTTTTTGACGAGTTCCTTTTCCCTTGCCGAATATCGACGAGCTCCAGCCGAAAATAGAAAAGGCGATGAATCGAAACCGGTGTAATTTTTTTTTTTTTTGCACCAATCCTTTCCTCGCGTTCGTTACAACTGTATCGGGACGTGAGAGGGCATTATCGTGCAATCAATTAGCTCACCTAATTAGGCCAGCCGAAAACATGCCGAGGGGCTGAATAAATTGGGAGCAAAAAAATTACGCAGGGTGTGTAAGAAACGAAGGAGATGAACTCTCGTCGCACCCGCGGATTGCGAGAAAAAAAAACAGCGGTAAATTAATTTTCGAGCGGGCCATTCCGCGATCGAATATCTCGCGTAACGAAGCAACGACCGAGTCATCTACACCCCGCCAAATATTGTCGACGTGTTACACGTATATAATGTAAATCTATATTCATTGTACCTCAGCCGCAGCTGCCAAAATTATCCGAATTCAAATTTCATTCATTCGTTCGTTCGTTCGTTAGTTTATTTTCATAATTACACACACCCTTGAGTCTTGTTAATTATAACTTGTTTGTTTGCCATAGTTCAAGTACGCATCTGTTCGTTGTAATTTCCGGATATTTGTCGTCGGAGTAAGGGGGTTGGGGGCGGTGAAAAAAATAACATTGTAAAAAAAAAAATTCTTCAGTTTTTTTAATGTCGAGGAATTATGATAGAAAATGGTGGGGAAAAAAGAGGGAATGAAATTACGGTACAGAAAGGTGTCGCTAACGAACTCGAACATGCAGGCATAAAGTGATTTACGTACAATCGACTATAAAGTTGATCGATCACGAGTGTCCACTAATTCCGATGGAAAATCCGAAACGAACAAATTTTTAACAATTGCGATTCCAGGGCATCTTGTTTCTTCGACTTCCCGGCCGTATCTTGTGACGAATTAACTCGCACTCTTCTCATTGCGTCGAATAATGAAACCCGATTATCCGAAAGACGAATTATCCGGGATGTCTGTGTTACTCGAACAAAGTGGCGAAGATGAAGAAGATTAGGACTTTTCCCCCCGACTCCCAAACGGAATCTGAATTTATTATTTTCACTTATTATCAATTTCATTCGTTTCTCATTAGGTAGACGAAATTTGTTGCTCGTGTAACTGCGAAAGTTTGAAAAATTTGAAAAATCTTCGGACATTTTTCTCTTCCAATGATCCAGAACCATTGAAAATTTCCAATACGAAAATGCCAATAAATATTTCATTAATAGGGAAAATTTGAAATTGTTATCGCATATCAACCTCATCCTGCAAAGAAATTATGAGGTCAGCGGTAACAAGATTCGAAAATTCCGCACAACTATTCGACCGTGCATTATTATTCATCAACCGATTAAAATATATTATACGGTTAACGAAATATTTCGCGGTTCATCTTTCGTTGCACGCCCGAATAATTCAAGAATATTAATTCGTTCGTACGACGACGTAACGATAATAATAATAACAACGATAACGGTAATAATAATTCCATTTTTGGGCGACTGGGATTCGAGGGAATAGAGAGACCCATATTTTTACGTACGTACGTAGCGACTGCGTTTCGGAACCATGTAAAATATGAATAACTTTTCACCCAGATATTGTAAAATAATTTATTTCATCCCGTACTCGAACGGTGAATAGTGCAGCTGGATGTTTTTCGTTCGTGAGCTTGAATCGCATTACCGAACTTAAATTTTATTGCAAACATTTTTCACCTCGATTATTATATTTATTATTTTACCGTACACTCAAAATAACGAATAGGTACGTAACAAGTGTACGGTTACACGCTCGCGTACAACAACAATAATCGCGACGAAATTTACGCGAGACGCCATGAATTTTAAACTTGCGAAATCTAAACGATGATTAAATCATTTGTTTTCTCGTCTCCGCGCGCGGTTCTCGTGTTCCGCCCATCTAGAAGTTGGAAAAAAAAAAAAACTAAAAAACTAAAAAACTAAAAAAACTGGAAGAAAGTTCTCCGTCATTTTCCCCCCAGGACCACCTCACCCCTCTCCCCCTACGTAACTACGAAGTATTTTCTTTCGCGTACCCACGTATGGATTATTTTTTTTAAGCCTAAAAATAATCCTCGAAAGGATCGATCGATCCGATCAGCGGCCGGCTGATATGGGAAAGAAAAAAATAATTTGCAAAATTGGACGTGAAAAAAAAACAAAAATAAATAATAAAATAAACAGTCGCTTTCGGGACGACGTTTTAATTATAAATTTTCTTTGACGTATTTTCTTTTAATCTAGATTCTGTTTGTTTGACTGAAAATGTGCAACGTATATTGGATTCGATAAATCTAGTGACATAGATAACTCTAATTATTTATACGACCCGGCAATCGAGTGTCAATTTAATAATGAAATCGATCAAACTTCGTTCACTCATTCGGGCACATCTGTTGCTGTACTCTTGACATGGATGTTTTTTTTTTGTTTTTTTTTTCAAATCTTATCTGGACTAGAATATCTCCGGGGTTTATATCCTCGTCGTATAATCCATCCTAATTTTACTCAAGACTCGACGCGTTTATAAATTGCGGGCTTATAACCGCCGCTTCTTGTACGCGTGAGTACGGGACCTGCGGTAAAATATATATATATCCTTGTAAAAATTTTCTTTTTTCGTTCTTTCACTCGTCTCGCGTTCGTACAATTTTGTTCTTTTCATTCACCGTTAGTTTCGAAACGTATGTAACGTCGGGATTCCTACGGCCAAACTGAATCCAACTCGAGCCAGGATTTTCCTTTAGCCGGCCAGCGCGGTGTGTACGTACCGGGTAATTATTTGGCTCATTGTTCTATCGTCCATTCATAGTTGTTGCACATGTGAGAGAATATACGTATACGGATATCCTACCCCTCTTCTATTTCATCTCGTCAAAGTTGGGGTGGCTTAGATCTTAATTCATTTACATAAGAGTGTGCGCGGTGCGGTACAGGGGAATTAGGCTCGGGAGGTGTTGCGCAGTTTTACAATTTATCTCGTATAGCTTATACCGTGGGGTAGAACCACCGACGTTGGTATGCGTACGCGTGTACACCTGCTCAACCCTTTCTATATACCTTGAGCAAAACCAGAACCAACAACCGAAGGTCGGTCTGCAAAATTTAGATGGTTGTGGATATTACATTCGGTTACTAACTATCAACTCGGTACACCGTAGGCTTAATCTAAACTTCTGCACGAGGGGTAAACATTGTCCCTTGGCTGTGCCACCTGTTCCTATATAGGATCTACGTTTCTCATACCCCGATTAATGAGCCGGAATTTTCGAGGTCCGAATGGAATTCATTTTCTTTTTATTTTTCATCTTTTGATTAGCGAAATCCAGGACTCTTGCACCTGGTGTAACGTCGTTACACCTCTGCTGTACTTTCTGAGACCAGAAGCAAAGGAGGAAAAGAGAAAAAAAATTCATCCGCTCTTGCGTACTTTTTTAGTTTCGCCAAAATTGGAGTGTATACTCTGGAGTACATACATATATTGTAAAATAATTAATTTTTCTTTACGTGAAACATCGAGTCCCCCAAGCCGTGCTGTAAAAATTCAAGACCCAGGCGTAATAATTTGAAATGCAAAATGGGAATTATAAAATAAAAAAAGTGGTTTTACCTAGATTCCACGTAAAGAGCAGAGGGTGGTTCGCACAGAGACGGAGAGAGGGTGAGAATGAGGCGAAAATCTCATTTTCAACTTTGGACATCGTACCGCGAAATTATCGTTGTTCTTTTTCGTTCTCTTCAATTTTTGTCTCCGAAATTGAAATTTCCCTCCAGTTTTTTTTTTTTTCGTTCGATCGTCGAGTGGACAAGAATTAGTCGCCGTTGACGATGACGTCGATCTGTACCGGTATCGCTGCAAGTTTACGCACAGACTCCTCGATCATTTCTGGTTTAACGACGTTTTATCATTTTACAAAACCACGCGCAATCGTCTGACCGTCTTAATTAATTTGTTCAACACTCCGCTTGGGCATAATATTTCTAAGATATATACACAGTATACTGAAATGTACACACTTTTGTCTAAGAGTATAAATAATTCTTCTCCCTCGTTCTGTATAATTCTCGGTACATA
Organism: Athalia rosae; assembly: GCF_917208135.1. Taxonomy (NCBI): domain Eukaryota; kingdom Metazoa; phylum Arthropoda; class Insecta; order Hymenoptera; family Athaliidae; genus Athalia; species Athalia rosae. Next base: position 30,614,269 of record NC_064027.1, on the reverse strand, counting down.
CATAGGTATACATAGGTATACCTGTACTCGAATCCCTTGCCTCAAAATTCCCCTCGGGTTTTCAAGTAGCTACGCGAAAGAAAATATTTTTCTACTAATTTTCTCCCTGATTAAATCGTTTTAACTTGATACCAGTGTTATGTTGCCAAGGTACCTACACGTATAGCGCAGTCGTACAATTAGAATACGAACGGTCGGTAGGATATTAAAATTCTATTCTATTTTTACCTGTTTTTTATTTCTCTTTCTTTTTGAGAGTTTTTCTTTTTTATCATCGACGACCCGAAGAGAACGAACTATACGAACCACACACGTTCATAGAGTGTCCGAAGAGAAGAGAAAGGAAGAAAAGAAACGAGTGCAATGAATCGAATTGCCTTATTCCTCCAGGGCTGTAATGTTCCCGTGCTTTTTTCTTCTTCTCTTTTCCACTCTTCCTCGCACTTAGAAACGAAAAACAGAGGAGCTGCATACCCTGTGACCATCGATACGTGAATTCATTTGTTGCTCGTAAGCGCAAAGTCCTTTTTATTTTACACTGTAAATCCGTTTCTACTCGTTGCCAAAGAGATTCCGTTCTCCCACTCGTCGGATAATAAATAGCAAAAAACGGAAAAGGTTCGCCGCGCGAAAAACACGAATAGTGACGAGATCCGATGTACCTTGTTAATTCTCCGGAATTGCAAGAATCATTATTCTGCCACATGTTTAAATTAATTCTTCTTTTTTCTGTGGGTGTAAACTGTTTCATAACGAATATGAAATGATACAGAGATAAAAGGATGGATAGAAAAATTGGAAAGACAAAGAAATGATACCATTAGAAATTCTGAAGACGATTCGGTAGCGACAGTCTCTAATCTATAGATCATCGATCTGGTTCTAGTCAAACTGTGGAGTTAGTTAACAACTATAGTTGCGTTTGGTATAATATTTACTCACCTAACCGACTATCTAACTAGCCATAAACTTGGTGTACTTCTTACCTTAACACGGTTTACATGTATAAATATATACGCGCGTATAAATTCAACATTCAATATGCAGTCTGACGTTCCCGAACTTTGATTCACCTACAATAATTAACGCGTGTAGACACGCGGATATACCGAGAGCTAAATTTGCGCTTTCGTTTTCAAAATTGAAATGGCTCGATGAAAATTTTTCAAACTCCACGAAAGTTGATCGGACCACAAGGTGAGTCGTACGAGTGCAAGGGTGGTGCGGTGCACGGATTTTTAGAGTAGAGTATCCCTAATTCAGTTCCAGGGCAAATTAGAATTTAAGATTCGCTTTCGAGTATCGGATGTATTCGGGAATCGGGTATGGCGCCGGCGGGAGTTGGATTCGCGGGAAAAGTCGAAGTGGCAGACAGGCGATGGGGGGTCGGCGGTTGACGCGATGGAATAGCGGGGCGAGTGTTTCAATAATGCGACGTCGAGAGGATTGGGATACGTATTAGCCGCCTTGCTTCTTTCGGTACACCAGCTACCTGCCACCTGCCACCTACCACCTCGGCGACGCCTCTTCCCTCCCCTCCGAGCGAACGGGGTGGTTTTATACGAGGGTTTAGGGGCAGGTTTATTCACCTCCCACGGGAATATTCTCGCGTTTAAATCTTTGCCGCGGAATAATCAGAACGACTGCTCCTCTATCGCCGCCAATCCCCGCGGATCGAAAAATAATACGAAAGAGACGAACGTCGAGTCGTCTACAGCCGCCCCGATAACTCTCCGAATCGCGGAGGTCGAGGAGGGTTCTTCGGATGAGGTTAACGTCGATCCCTACGCGGGGATCACGGCTAACTAACCCGCCGAATAACCGACCGACACCGATCCGAAAATCCTGGTCATTTCTCTCCGGTGATTCCTCGTTTAGAATTCTCTAGCTCCTCGACGCAGTGCAGCTGCAACTTACTTACTTTCAACCGTTTCGAACTCCATTTTCCTTTCCACCCTCCTTTCTTTTCTCTCGCCTTTTTTCAACGGTTCTAATAATTAACTAATAATTCTCTTCGTTGCGACGTATGAATGAAAATTCGAAAAATCATGACAGTTGCGACTCAATACACCGCATGTAACATAGATATTTCTTATTCTCCTCGTGATCATTATTGTTGCCGGTATTTTAATTTTTCCACACGCTCTGGGCGATCGGATTATACCGGCGCAGTGTACGATTCACAGGAGACCGAATACCGAAAATTATCGGCGATCAGGGGCTGCGAATAACATCAAGTTCCGTATACGGCGAGTTGTGCACACAGGGCGCATATCCGTCCACCTCTGTCGATGTGAAAATAAAAAGCGACGACAATAAATGAGATAATGGCGGTAATTGGACACCCACCTCATGGCCCTGCACCACCGGAACGGCGGAGGGGTCAAGGTGAAATCGATCCGTTGAATTCACGTGTCAAGCCAGGGGGAGTACGGTGAACTATACATATATGTATGCCGAATTTTGCGATTCGATAGAAAGTTGTTTGGTCTTTTTTTTTTTTTTCTTCATTCAACGAACGACTCGCATAAACTTCTACGACGTTTGGTTTGTCGTGTACAGGTACGAATCGTTAGCGCGGGACGTCACCGCGTTAAACGCGGAATACCTACCCTTTGAACTTATGCGATCCGCTGCATCGAGAAGGTGCCGTAATATTGTATAATGTTTGCCTACAACCGGTGGGTATATCAGCAGCGACTTTGAGGGTGAACTTGTTCAAAGTTTACACATGTATTATACCTTCGTATATGTATACCTACCCGGCTGGTGGGTGTGCGCACACCTCGGTCGTGTGTACCTAGGTATACAGTTATCCGCTGCGAATCTCCAGAATGCATAGCCCGAGGGAGGCTTTAGTCGTGGTCGTTCCGTTGTCGCCGAGGTAGCGCAGCTTGGGTATCTTCAATCCACTGAAACCGCACGAATCGCGACGATGATGCAGCAACGAATTAACGAGAACTGCACAAGCGAACACAAGGGGTGGCCCGAGTGAACTGGAAAAGATACGACCAACGTATGAGATTTCATTATTTCACTATGCGGGGTGCGAAGCAGAAAAATATCGGAACTTTCATCCCACGTTTCAGGAGACTCATAGAAAGTAAATTTTTTCGTACCATGCGGGAATCAACGTAGCGGGGAGTTGGAAGCAGAGACAAGGTGCCACCACGAAATGTCCGAATTTCGGAATACCCGGTAGATATTCCGTTCGGAACTTTCTCCCGTTCCCTTTATTATGCGCCACGCCTCGTCCCCTGATGTAGAGTTGTTGCATGACAATGCCTTTGGGGGTAGACCGAATCTATTATACCGTAGGAATACACATATTTATGTTGAGCAACTTGCAGTAGGCGTATAGGTATATAATATATGCATTCGACGCGAAGTGGAGTGCAAATAGACGATGCATCACATATGCAGTATACCCGTATTGAACTATACTGACCATCTCTGATTGCAGTTTTCGCGAGTGCAGCTGCATCGTATCTCGAACTCGATCGAACATAGATCGGTATTGGAAAGGGAGGTGAATAAAGCTGATCAAAAATGCAGAGACAGATCGCTCTTTCTTGGATGCTGATTGGCGTGGCTCTTCTGTTGACGGTCTCAATTTCTCCGCCATCGGCCGAAGCTGCTCCTTACAGGTGAGTGAAATTACGAATCACGCGATCCATCGATCAAACCATCAATCGCCATTCCGTCTGTGGTTGCAAATATATTTTCGCGAATGAAGCGGATCGATTAATTATACTCCGATCGTAACAAATCGATGAAATAAATCACGGGTCAGGCTAACAGGTGCCATAAATGACTGTCTAAACAGACTTAAGACGCGAAAGGCTCTAGGAGCTCTTTCGAACAATCTCAAATTACGAGCGCTGTTCATCAGCAGCAGCAGTAGCAGCAGCAGCAGCAGCAACAGTGGGCGAGAATTTAAGGCATTACGTAAATTATATTTTGTTTATTTTATTTATAAACGAAAAGCTGGAAGAGCCATGCCGACGAAAAATTATCCTAATTATATGCGGGGCATTTTGCGTGTACGTATCTTGTACGAATATTTATACAAGAACGAAGAAATCCGCGTCAAAATGGATACCCAATTTGAGCATGCGGTTCGTTGACATTTCGGCGAGCAGTGAAACTTGACTTAAATTCTCCCTCGCAATGCCGTCGACATATCTTGCAAGAACTATAACTGTTTACCGAACAATTTCCACGATACCAGATTCAAACTATTTCCATCACCCGTTCCAAGTTCACGCATAATAGCTACGCTCCTCTGGAAACTTTACACCCCAACCCGACCTGACTTCTTTGACGAGCTCACCGAAATGTGCAGCAGCATTATTTTCATTCGACTAAGAAAGAGAGAATTCCTAATTTTCGAATCCCATTTCTCGAAAGGAAGGGGAAAAAGAGATTAATCATTAACGGTGTGAAAGAATGATTCAAGGGAAATGAAATGGCGGCTCGATTAATTTTTCTTTTTAACAGCGCGCAGAGTTACTGGAATCAACTTGAAGAGGAGGATCCAGAGGTGATGTTGGAGATGTTGGCCCGTCTCGGTCAAAATCTGATTCGCACCCATGAACTTGAAAAGTGAGTTGAGATGAATAGAAAATAATAATAATTCCGAATAAATGATAGATTGAAATAAAATCATGCGATTCTTCATTTTTATAAGACGTATCGTCATTGTTTTTCCGACATTTCGAGTTGTACTTACCTTTTTCATTTGATTCGTTGATCCTCCGTGTTAGGGTTTCTTATTTCGTTCTTATTTCTCATTTTCAGTTCGAAACGTGGCCTCGACTTGGGTCTTAGCCGCGGATTCAGCGGATCTCAAGCTGCCAAACACCTTATGGGATTGGCAGCTGCCAACTACGCGGGTGGACCAGGGAGGAGGCGTCGTTCGGAACAAACTGCGTAAAAACGAATCATTTTTATTATATAATCCAACACACATCGCGTCAAGCTGATGTAATTTCCGCGTAGCTAATTACATACTATATTATATATATAAATATATATATATATATATATATTTTATCCAAACCCTCCGCGTCGCTAAACCCTTTAATTATATATATTATAATCATTTCTTTATTCGTTTCTTTTTGTATTTATTTCTCCGATCAATCGTTTGATTAGCTTTAGCATAGATATATTGAATGCTCCAGATTATTTATGGTCAATTTTTCGAATCCGACTGCACGGTTATGGAATTATGGAAAAACGATAAGAAAAAAATGTAATGGAAGAATATATCTACTGGTTGTTAAAGAAAAAGAACAGCAAGAAGAATAGCATCAATGTTCACGAGGGTATACGGTTGTTGTACATTAAAATGATATGTGATTTGAGGGATACATAGACACCAATATGTTTCTAACAAAAAAAGAGAAAAAGAAGAGGATACAAAGTGAAACAGAAAGTGTATACGATACTTTGATTGTTAAAATAGCGAATTATTAATTATTATTGTAGATACATCACGAGATAATGGTTTTTTTGTTGTTTGTTCTGTTACACATTTTGAAAATTCTTGTTGACATGCATTGTTTATTGTTAATCTTTATGATAATCTATTGTCAATATTATACGGGTGTTATCGATGCTGTTGGTTTGCTTATGTTTCCTTAATTGAGCATTGAATAATACTGGCAATAAAAATAAAACAGAAACAACAAAAATATAATGATGATAAATTGTTCGTTGCAATTATTTGAAAAATAATGACTAAAAGCACAGATTCAACATATTGCACTATGATGATACGTGATTTATGTTGACGGAGATGATGCCTGCTGACTATGGAAAAACATTCATTGTTAGTTGATAAATAGTATAACAAAAGGAAAAATAATAACAATATTCATAGAAAAAAAACGGCGAAACATCTTGTCTTGAATTTCCGCTCTGTGTATCATGAAGTTTTGCCCTAATAGGTATTCTTGTGAATAAATGTTACTTTGACCCAGTGGCATATGATTCTTGCATTGTTCTTTCTCCCCAAACCTCCCATTCAATTCGCGCAACTTATTTTCATTGCTTTTTAGATTTTTTTAATTTTCTCTTGAATCCCCACGTTTATACGATGTGAAATAGCATCTAAAATTGCTCGTTGTATGACCAAAAATGAGAATACTACCCAGTAGAGATGTTAAAGATTTGTTTCATATTGTTTTGTGAATTTCTGTATGTATTTATTTTTTCTTCAGCGCCAAGAATAGCGAATATTTTGAGTTTGTATATAAGTGAATCAACTTTGTTACTTGACTCTCATTATAATTACAACTTTATATCCATATCCTTGATGTGATATTCCTTTTATTACTATTATCGTATCGTATCAATATAAATGTTGTCTTGAATTTGTTCCCCTTATTCTTCCAGATTCTGCTGGCATCTAATGATATGCAATCAAAGTGATACCTTTCCAGATTTATTCCTACTCAGTTCCTTATTATTTCCTATTTTTCCCCGATTTATTTTCGAATTTTTAATTAAGTATTCAAATTACTCTATCTTCCCAGTCGAAGAAGTGACACGTAGCGCCGAGAAGCGTAACATCAGCTCGCGGAACTTGCGTGAACTAAAATTCCAAGTTTCTTGCCCCTTGACGTCAGGAGACCCGCCTTACAGCGGAGACGTCGCATGTAATGCGGGTGTATCTATCATCAGGCGCTTTGGTCGCCGACCCGCATGTAATGCGGGAGTGCATATCGCTAGGCGCCTCGAGGGGCTAAAGAAGATGCGGCGGTGATTGAATCATTACCTAATTAAAAAATCGGTAAAATTAGGAAACAACATGGAAAGAATCTAGAAATAAACTTAAGGTCGTGTCACTCCACCTGCGTATCATTGGGTGCTAGCAGGGAATAGGGGAGGTCTATCAATTAATTGAAAATCACGTAGAAAAATTGAAAAAGATTCAGGAAAAATGAGGGGATGAATATATGATCATTGATGACAAGGCAGCGATTCTTCATATTTTAATCTAGGAAGTAAGGATCTGATTACAAAATTGAACACCGACTGCGAACTACGAAGATATTACAATGTCGTTGCTCTTCTGTAAAACCATTTCAATTGGAAATACCATAGATCTAATAATAGTTCGAAGTTGTCGCAAATATCTTCGTGTCAAATGATGTAGTTTTCGAGTGGATAGATTCGCATGCAGAAATGGGTAGAGAATAACCCGAGGAGATCCTGGAATATGCATACGCCTCTCTCTCGATGCACGGTATCATAGATATATTGAACATAGTTCAATATGTTCAATGTATCAATGACGGTATGAATGCCGGGACCTTTTTTTTCTGAACTGAAATCAGGAAGAAGGGAAATTGAAGGCCAGAATCAAATACCAGAAGTAATGATATAGAATAGCGGCCCGGAAATCCAAAATTCTTACCGAAAATTCAATTTTGTATCAGGGATCCGATTTCCGATAAAGAAATGCTCTAACCAGGCTCTTCACACCAGACATGAATGATACGGGATAAGTAGCGTACAGAAATCAGTTCAACATCCTCCTCTCAGGACTTTGCGAATGGAATCTGCAAGTTGAAGGAGAGGTGGCAATTTTTCCTCCAGTACAACCTCATCGCCACAGTTTTCTTCTCCAAGTTAGTCCACGATCGTTTGATTAGAGCATCCCTGTATTCGAAATAAAGAATTGAAACCAAAATTGAGATCATGCTTATGTTGTTTATAAAAAAACACTGACATTATTCAACAACACCTTGCCTAGAACCCTCTCGTTTTGCTGTGGCGCCTACAATTATACTTTGTATACACGGCGACATTATGAACCCAGTTATCCTCTCAGATCTGACAGAGTAAGATTCTCGTCGACTTAATTTATTCTTCAGATTCTCTTTGCTCAGGAGTCTACACTTGTCGTGCTTCGGTGTTTGCCTAAGCTTCAAGGATCCTTGTCGTAAGAGCCCCAGTCTATCATCCAAACCAAACTAGAACCATGCCGAGGCATTTTGCAGGAAAACTTGAACCAGCTCACTGTAAAGTATGGAGGTATCAGAGATTGGAACTGGTGGATTAATACTAACGGAAGAGATATTGAAATAGTTACTTGTATAATTTCATACGTTTTGATTGAAAGTAAGGGCCTACAGATCCACTCCTTGTCAGGTCTTTGTATGGGATGATTTCAGCCCAAAATAGATCCTCTTGAAGTTTACCGGTAGCATCTAGTGCGAGTCCTGTTTGATCCGTGTCTTCTAAACGTAGAATAGAATTTCCTTAGTTTGCCTGAGCCAATGAATAGCTGCACCGTGTCGCACAGAGCTGTATGGATGCCTCCGAGATGCAGGTAACCTGAAAACGGCATCAAAGTGCAGAGAATCACATCGGTGAGAAGAGAAACCAGATCCTCATCTCTCGACTGACCAGTAAATCTTTTCTAAGCTCACCTGTGGGGCTCTGAGCAAGCAAGACAACCTTTGAAAAATGTCTCGAGATCCAAGGAGGAGAGTAGAGTACGCTGCATTTTGTACATGTTGCCGAATGTCACGCATTGGAGATTATAAATTAGATGAATTCTCTTAATTTTCTCTGATCTGGGGGGTTATCTGCAAACGTCATTTGCGCGTGGAGTCAAACACGTCAAAGGTAAACGAGAGGGACCATCAAAATGTGCACCCAGTCCAATTAATTTGTCAATTACCGCATCTTCCTCTGGTCCTGGAAGTGTTTTATGAAATGCAACTGAAGTTACACCATCGTAGATTTATTTTCAATCTTTCCTCATTTTTTCTAATTCTTCCTAATTTTTTCTGATTTTTTCCTAATTTTTCCTGATTTTTTTCGATTTTTTCTGATTATTTAATTAATTATTCGAATTTTGCGCGCATTTCTCTGGGCGCCGCCATTTTCTGTAAGCTCCGCCCACCGCGAGTACAGCTAGCGCCATGTGGCGGATTTTCGGTGAACTAACCCCTCGAAAAACGCGAAAGTTTTGACCCTTCTTCGAGCGAAACCGAAAAAGTATTGACCGCCATTTCTCTGAGCTCCGCCCACCGCGAGTACAGCTAGCGCCATGTGGCGGATTTTTGGTGAACTAACCCCTCGAAAAACGCGAAAGTTTTGACCCTCCTTCAAGCAAAACCTGAGAAGTATTGACCACTTTTCCGAGCAAAAAAAACGCGAAAGTTTTGACCCTCCTTGAAGCGAAACCTGAGAAGTATTGACCACTTTTTCGAGCAAAAAAAAACGCGAAAGTTTTGACCCTCCTTGAAGCGAAACCTGAGAAGTATTGACCACTTTTTCGAGCAAAAAAAAACGCGAAAGTTTTGACCCTCCTTGAAGCGAAACCTGAGAAGTATTGACCACTTTTCCGAGCGAAAAAAAGCGAAAGTTTTGACCCTCCTCGATGCGAAACCTGAGAAGTATTGACCACTTTTCCGAGCAAAAAAACGCGAAAGTTTTGACTCTCCTCGATGCGAAACCTGAAAAGTATTGATCTTTCTTAAATTATTAAAGCTCAAAATGGGTCAATACTTTCTATCATCAGTCAACGCGGGTCGGCGTCCAAAGCGCCTGATGATAGATGCACCCGCATTACACGCGACGTCTCCGCTGTAAGGCGGGTCTCCTGACGTCAAGGGGCAAGAAACTTGGAATTTTAGTTCACGCAAGTTCCGCAAGCCGATGTTACGCTTCTCGGCGCTATGTGTCACTTCTTCGACTGGGAAGATTAATGAATCTGAAAGTAATTTGAATACTCAATTAAAAAATCGAAATCAAATCGGGGAAAAATGGGAAATAATAAGAAACTAAGTAGGAATAAATCTGGAAAGGTGTCACTTTGATTGCATATCATTAGATGCCAGCAGAATCTGGAAGAATAAGGGGAACAAATTCAAGACAACATTTATATTGATACGATACGATAATAGTAATAAAAGGAATATCACATCAAGGATATGGATATAAAGTTGTAATTAAAATGAAAGCCAAATATACAATGTTGATGTACTTATATACAAACTCAAAATATACGTATAGTATGTAGAATTCGATGTAAGAAACTATGTATATCATTCCTATATGAACGTAATATGAATTGAACAAGATAAAAATTAAGCAAGGGTTAAAACTACACAGCTAACACCGCATACTTTAATCATTGCCAAAAAAAGAATTGAAGTAAAATATCAACACGAACAAAAATATAGAGAGAGCTAATAATTCCAGATATCAATCTTCCGATAATTTACACGAATTAAAATAGAGTGGGTAAATTTAACAAAACTGTAATCATTTTCACTTTTATAATTAATTAATTAAATAAATAAGTAGTTGCTCGAACACCGCATCTACATCTTTCATAATTATAATAATAATAAGAATAATAATGAATAGTTTTTGAATTACAAATACTCTGAAAATTTTCTCACACCAATCGATGCATACATAATATACATGTATAATATACATATGTATCTGTATATGAGGTAATTAACTTATTATCTCTGTTCATGTCGCGAATGAAAATCATAACAATAACAATAACAATAATAATAACGATAATAATAATAATTCCTATCGAACATCGCATTTCAATTTATAACTTGTACAATATGATACACCTACACCTGTGTATACCTATATTCATATACTATATAATATATACATTTTTTACTTAAAAAATAGTACATCATATGACTTATATATATCATTAACATTGTTATCGTTAACAGAACTTGAAAACGTATAAAAATTTTCAAAACGAAAAAAAAATCTCAAAGAAAAAAAAAAGATATGTAATATACAGTAGGCATTTATAGTTGTCGTACGAATCGATCTTGCCCGCCAACTGTGGTATATTTTTACACGTAGCATGAGAATAATAATTATCATGATAACAATGGTAACAATATATATGCAGATATAATGCGAAGTTATGTTCATGTCTATATATCATATAATTTGATAGCAATCTAGAGATTAATTTCAAGAATCAAAAGCCCTGTTTGTCCAAAAAGAGAAAAGAAAAATCTCGTATTGTCAGCTTACTCTTCCCCCCCTTTTCTATTCTCTACAAATAATGTTTTTCTCATGGTTATTCTTGTTGTTTTTTTTTGTGTTTTCTTTCTTTTCGGTATTCAGTATTTTCTTCTACCTTTTTTCTCGGCAATGTATGTGCCTAATACACATACAATATAGTAGTGCATCGATGAACGAGAGAATGATGAGCGATCATATCAAGTATATTAAATATTAATAATAATAATAATAAAATTAATCAATAATCACAAACAATATAACTAATAATCGAAAGAGAACCAGCCTCTCGCGTTATTTGCATAGAAATACGCATTATAATATTACCAAATGTAGGATAGATATAATATTGTACAGTTATTTTCCAAGGTCAAAGAAAAGTCTCAGAAATAATGCAACTAGAAATTAAAGAAAAACTAAAAGAAAGAATAAAAAAAAGCGATCCAACGATCATCATCCCCCCATCCTCACATCTCATTTAATCAATTATATAAACTATACCGCTTCACCCTGTTATGTAATTTGTTACAGGGCATACGCCAGAATCGTTATATCTTTTTACTTCTATCAATATAATTGTAATTCAGTTATAATAATTATTAATATTACGGTTAATGAATCAATGAATGAATTAGAATATTATTATTATTGTTGTTGTTTTTGATGTTGTTGTTGTTGTTGTTATTACTAGATATATATATATACGCTCGTATAGTTTAATAATAAAACTAATAGGACTCGTTTGGCTGGGGCTACGGCGAAGGTGCGCTGTCGGATAAAAGTTCGCTGGGCGTTCCATCGCTGGAATTAACGGAAAATGCCCTTGTCGTCGGCGGTCTACGTTGACGCAGAATAGCTGGGTCGAAATTTGGATGCCTCTTGGCGTGTTTGCTGAAACAAATATCGATTATTGTCGTCGTTGTCGTTGTTTCTCGTTGTTGTCGTCGTCGTCGTTTCTCGTTTTTACCTCAGATGATCGCTCCGCATGAATTTCTTGTTGCAAACGGGACAGGCGAAATTTTTTTCACCTGTGTGAGTCCTCGTGTGTCTCGCTAATTCGTCGCTCCTCGCAAACCTCTTCCCACATCCGGACCAACTGCACGGAAAAGGTCGTTCACCTGGTGTAATTCAAAATTAATTTAATTATAATAACGACAATACCTCATCGTCGAGCGATTAATTGCTTTATTTTACGATCAAAATCTTCGTTATAAGCGAACCCACATACTCGTACATTGCGTGTATGTATTGGCGGAGCGCAACGGAATAATACGCGAACAGTGAAAATACGAACGAGTGGGCGTCGCGACGACGACGTCGGATTTTTATATTCAAAATAATAAACAATTTAACGTGAAAATATCCGCAGCGAAAGAATTATACACACACATATAGTTACAGCTGCACCAAGGCGATCATCCGCGTTACAAACAGATGAAAATCTCAAATTCTCGTCAGAGTTAAATGATCTAGTAAAAAATAGATAAATAAATGAATAAATTATAAAACGAATCGTCAACCAGAGACCGACTATTGATCTTTCTTTTTTTCACTCTTTTTACTCCTCCCGATATTTATTGGTCCAATATAAGAAACTCTTGCGGAGATTGTAAAAAGTTTATACGGGATAATGTCGACGGAAGAAAAAGAGAGTAAGGGGAAAAAAAAAAAAAAGTAAAAATGTCGCCGTGCAGTAGTGCGATGATAAAAATCGGTTGACATCGTTTATCGTTCGCGATATAAACATAGGTATATATATACCACGCACACACACAGCGTTTGAATATATATAAACATACGGGGTGTGTGATAAACCAATGTGCATTAGAAGCACGTGACGTAATTATCAGAGACGCCTATTATCGATTAAAACTTACCGGTAAGCTATGTAACCGATATACATACCTATACGTACGTGTATTGTATATACCGTATAATTGTGTGCGATACGCGGCGTCATATTTTGCAATAACGGTACAGATACGGACATACTTGAAAAAATACAGATAGATGCGTGGTAGGTATACCATACGCGACAACTTTTCGTAGATACGTATAATAGATAAAGAAAGCGATAGAACAGGTAAGAAATGAATAGAGGAGGAGGAGGAGGAGGAGGTAAGCCCGAGCCTTTGTCGGTTCAAGGAAAAACCGGGTCTGTTTTAATACCAAAGAGAGCGGACACAAAGGAGACGACTGTACTCCTCGCGAAGAAATACAGCAGATGACAAGCTGACTGGCTAGCTAGCTCGCCGCTGCCGTTCTTTAAAAGAAGGTGAAAATACATCAAGCCCGTATACACAAAGCAGCAGACGACGCGCGAAGGCTGCACCAGCGGAGAACAAGAAGAGAGGAGGAACTGCAGCCAGCACCTGGTGTGTACCTACAACCCAACTGAAAAAACGAACTTCCTCCGAATCACGTCGCGGAAACCATGGCCCGCCAAAGGTAAATATATCCTCGCGGAGAGAAAAAAGGAGATCCTCGTGAATAGAGAGAGAAATGGGGGAAAAGGCGAAGAGGATTCGACGCGATCGTCCTGCTACGGTGTGTGTTCGCTACGCGTACGTTAATTTTTGCCCACCTTTATCGCCCTTATTTCGCGCCTCCGCGCAGGTGTTGCGCGTACTTTTTACCCGTGAGAAGTACCGAGTAGAAAAGCGGCGGCGGCGGGGCGAGGAGTCCCTCGGACGGAGCGAAGCGAAGAAAGGAAGGAGTATAAGGACGTGCGGGCGGTGGTCTCGGTTTGTGTGGATGAAAATTTTACAACGAGAGCGACAAAGAGGAGCGAATGTATAAAAGAGGCAGAGACAGAGCGGGTTTAACGCACTCGGACAAGGAGAGTGCCGAGGTTCCCGCTGCCCGCTGCTCCGCTACGTGCCCGACCGAACGACCGTATTCGAATCGGAGGATTATTTCCATCACATCGCAGCTTCTCACACCGCGGTCAAACGATTCGCGATTCAAGGACGAACGCGATATGATTGCACCGTGTGATCGGAAACGCGGGGAAATCTAGGTCCGAATTGGATCGACGGATCGATAGGAATCGCCGTTCGAACTTTGGGGGGGGGGGGGGGGGGGGGAGAGGGAGGAGGATCTCTGCTTGGAAATCGAAATTCAAAACACAGCCGAAGTATACGTATACGGACGCGGAGATAAGATGATTTAGTTTTTTGGACGCGCCGATCGGATCGCGTGGATTAATATACGGATATACCTGATTACCTATACCTACGGAGATTACACGTACAGCTGAATAATATGTAACGGACATGTGCCCGACGTTCCAAGGATATCTTCTTTCGTTACACCCTTTTTTTTTCCGCACGATCTATCCACCTGTAGTAGTACAAGGTGTATAAAAATTCAATTCATTTCCTGGATCCGCGTATCGTAGGAGATTAAATTTGGATATACAAAGCGCCGGTATCCCTCGCGATAATCGCAATCCACGCGATTATACGTATATCGGCGTGTCGGTTGTTGGCGCGTTGCACGGGATAGCCGCGGTATAGTTTGTCGAATTCGTTCAAGCCCGTTCTAATCTTAGTTGTTCTAAAAATGAACGAGAGTAAGTGTATAGCGTATACCTATTTACATATGCGTGTATACGTGTGTATATACGGCTATGTACCGAAGGTACATACGGAGGAATCTCCGTAGATATAGCGGACCAACTGTCACGCGCTCTCAGCTGTAGGTCAATGCACACACTTCGGCCCGACGTTGTGAAGAGAAAAAGAAAAAAAAAAAAAAAAGCTTTGAAAAAATCAAGAGAACGGGCCAATTGCGAAAGCAAAAATTATCCCGCGCGCGCATCTCGCTCCATCGCACGTACAAAGGGTAGACGTATTCTTTTTCGAGCTTCGGTGTATTATCCAACTGCAGCAGCCACGTGGGATGAAAAATTGGAGGTCAGTTTTTCGAGCGCACGTGGAATGGAATGGAATGGAATTTTCTTTTTCCATTCCACCGTAGACGCGTCTGTATAGGTAAAATAACTACGACGATCGATTGCCGGATGCATCGACGATACAGCCGCGATATATCTGACGGATGTGCGTACAGCTGTTAGGTGACTGATTTCAGCGTGGCGATAAAATTTTGTTAACAAATCGTCTCAAGATACAAATTCACCTGTAATTTACATTTGAACGTAAAGAGGAGATATATGATTATCGCGTCAATCGATCGATCGATGCATCGAACAAAACGCCTCGGGTCTAACGACGAGACTTAATTATTTTTGGCGACAATATTGTAGACTTTCATCGTGAGAAATGACCCGATAAAACCGAACGAAGTAACACCGAATGTTGAGATTGATAAAATAATAGCGATGCACGGAAGTGAGCGTAGGTATGTTATTGTATGTATATAGGTGTTTATCTTCTGCCGGTGCACGATAACGAGGATAAAAAGAGAAGCAAAATAAGGAGGAAAAGAAACCGTCCTGAAAAGATGTGCTAACAGAGCAAGAAAAGAGAACGGTGATTTGTTGCGCATGTAGACATTACACGACGTACAAATACGCATAGCATATAACAAACAATTAGAGGAAGTTAATTAGCCGGTGGCAACAGTAATATTTACCAATTAGCGTATTTCGTATAGATATTGAATGCATGTGCGCACTTATACCACGATACATACCTATGTACGTACGTATGGCGTATTTGGGATAGAAGAGCGGAACTGCAATAGGGAAAAAAGAGAGAAGAAAAGAAAAAGAAGGGAACGCGAGACAATTGGACGATGGAAAATGGAGCTTATCTCTCCGAAGTATTATAATAATCTCGTATGCGCGTACCGACCTGAGCAACTTGCAATATGTGGCTCACGTATAGCGTTGTGAAATAAAATTGCGTGGATAATTCGTACACACGCATGTATATGTACCTAGGTATATGGCATACGTAAATAAATGTTTTATTTTCAGATAGGAATTGGATCATGAATTCTGCGCTAGATACTAATTGTAAGTGGACGACGAGCGTGTACGTGTATATCTACTTGGGCGCATACATATACGTACAGTATACGATGACGTTATTTGCGGTGCGTTTTTCTTCGCTAAATTCCGCACGTGTATAATCGATCTACGAGGTTTCGTTCGCTCGGCCGATGGGAAAGGAGGATGAAATTTTTTTTCAGTTTCCTCAAGCCTACGAACAGCTCCGGAATAATTCTTTTGGGTATTTTCCTCGCTTTATTTAGTCATTGTACCCGGTATAGGTGCACAGAAGGACCTCCGAGACTTTATTCTAAAGGGTTTTTTCGAGTACCTACTACTATACATATATATTTACGAACTAAAACTCCACATAAAAAGGTCCCAATACTTATTGTCGGTCGCTGAGAACTCAGGTAGGTCCATATAAATGTGGATGCGACTGTACACTTATATACTCCGTAGGTAAAAGTGTGCGTTAATAATATAATGAGAATAGAAGGTACAAAGAAACGGACACGGGAGCAACGGGAGCAGCGGCGGCAGCTGGTTTCCCCTCTTATTTTTTCCTCTTTCCACTCCGCTCCTCGCTTTTCAAAATCATTCGCTAAACCGAAAAGAAAGCAGCTCCCTGGCCGCCCGTATGTGGGCGTTGTCATGTAAAAGGAAAAAAAAAGTGAATTTCATCGGTTTCGAACGAACAAATATCGTTGTACGCACTCGCGAATCGACGACGGTAACATTTTACGTTGTTTGGAATCCGCTCGTCCGTTCGGTTCGGTTGCGAGTTCGACTTTGCTTTGGGTTTGGGCCGTTGGTAGGATAATACCGGATGCCGCACGGCGATCCCTGACAAGTAGTTTAATGAGCATCATTCGCCTCCCTGTGCCGTACGTACGTACGTACGTACATCGTAACCCTTTCGGTTTAGCAACACAACACGCACGTGGTCACGTATACATATGTATGGGTACGGATGTATCGTGGGTCCAGCGGCAGAAGAAGCAGAAGCAGGCGTTGCCTGGATCGAACCCCGGCTATACGTGTTCGCAGTCGCATAGGTACGTGCGTACGTATTCTACACCTCCACGGTAGGTTGTATTACTTGACGGGCAACGAGAAGTGGGTGACATAAGAAACATGCAAATATCTGTACGGGAAAAAGGGCGGACATAAATTATAATGTATAAAACTGTGTTTCAGAATTTCATCGGCGCTGCTGCACCGATTACGATAATTATAACGATGATAAACTCTGGAGCAAAAGTCCAGATTGATATCGCTCAGTCGAAGCGTAGAAATTCGATTAAAACTATAATTGCAATATAAATAAAAATATAGTATTAAAGAGGCGAGCGTTGTTCAAACTGGTGTACACCAATAGAGAGATGTAAAATATCGATTTCCGTCATAATCCATTGATCCGTCCGCACGTGTAATCATAGTGTAATAAAATATTTGTTCGCTCGTACCGCCTGTGACCCTATGACAATAATAATGATGATGACGATGACGATGACGATGACGATAACAACCGAGTTGTACCGTATCGAGTTTTACAAACTCGTGTACGTGCATACGCGTACCGCCGATGTATAAAATTGGTACAGGGTAGTCTTGAAACAATTTTTTCTTTTATTTTTCCTCTCTCTCTTTAAATCGATGAGCCTATATACGTAACACGTACGCAAGTTGTGATACCGTATAGGAAGAAGAAGAAGAAGAAGAAGACCGGTTTTCAAAGAACAGGTTTTCCCGAAAAAATTTGTTTCTTTTCACAAAAGATAACGCACAATATACGGACGCTCCAAGTACACCGAGAGAAAAATCTCTGTGAACGAAATGTAAAAACTTGGAGAGAAATTGGATTTTCGTGTCTGCAATCACGCGTTCGAAATATAATTCAAGGAAGGACGTACGGAACACATCGAGACTTCGACGAGATAAAGGAAATGGAAATGAAATCTTTGCAACAGAGAAAAAGAAATTACTCGAGTCGAGGAAGGAGCACGTGCCAGCGTTGCTGGTGCCATTGTAACGGTTTATATTATAATTTTCTACGCGGTCGATCGTGTGAGGAGATGTGTTGTGTGATGCAGATTAGGTTAAACTTGACCTCGTGCCCTCTGGCCCCGGGAGCGTTAAGCCGGTACAATATAATTCAACGTACGTACCGTACGTACGTACGTACATACATGTGCGTTTGTTCATTATTCGAAACGCGGGCTGCTGCCGCCGCTGTCGTTACACGCCGCTTTCAGTTGTATTTGTATAATGCAAAGTTTTCAAGCCGTTCGAAATTATAACCAGCAATCATTCGCACGGTTTTTCTTCCTTTCCGCGCAGAGTGCACACACATCCATATGGATCGACGCATCGAATTTGTGTAATTACCAGCGCGAACGTGTACGTGAAACGAGCGAAGGTTGAGCTATGAAAAGAAAAAAAAAAAAAAAAAAAAAAAAAAGAGTGAAAAAACAAAACAAATAAATAAATTACAAGTTTATGACCTCGTCGTCTGGAATATTCAAGTGCTATAGGAGGTATTTATAATACATATACAGCAAACGCGATAACGACGACGTCGAAGACAGCAGTTTTCTTTGAAAAAATCGTGTTGTTGTTACGCCCATTTGTTATTCGAGCGACTGTATAATTTGGAAAAAATAAAATTAAAAGAAAGTGAAAAGAAGCGGAGTGATTTTTCCCGATATTTTCTATCGATTTATTTTCACCCTACCGTACACTATTTTTATTCCAGTTTCCATGTGCACGCCCAGACGTATGTACGTACATAACGTTAATGATATGTTTTAAACTATCCACGGCCATTCCATGTACCGTACGATAAGCTATCTAAAACGGATATATAAAATATTTCACATTGGCTTCTTTCATTTTTTTCCTCCATTTTTTACCGAGCAAATAATACAAATGCAAACATACGACCGCGATCGATCGCCGAGACGTGCATCGATACGAAAACTCGGCTATTTCTCCCTCCGGACGATTATATTTTTGCACACGTTATACGACGGGAGTGCGCGTTACGCGCGGTGCGTGCACAGCTACGATGAAATTGAAAAAAGTTTAATTCCGCAACCCCCGAAACGGCATTCGGTGGGGGAATACGAGATGGAATACGACGAAGAGAGAGGTGAAAAATGGCAGACGGTGAGGTAGCGACGCATCGCCAATTTTCAAAAGTACAACGATTCCAGATATGAAAATACACCACGCACGGTAGAGGCGAAGGGCGAAAGTAGTAGTCGAGGGTCGAACGTGGGCGTGGTCCTATAATCGATTTCGAGTCTCAACGTATAGGTGTACGTACCTACGCGCGTAGAGGTAGAGCCTCGTCGGCAACCCCGAGATTATCGAATGAACAAACGTCCGACACCAACAAGCCGGTTATGCTATTTTAACTATTTCCTCCAACATCCCCCTCGAAACTATAAATAATGAACATATGTGAACCGTGCGCTTGTTATAGGTAATCAGATACGCACCTAGAATCTTCTTTCTCCATTTTCTCTTTTATTCTCTGTCACGTCTAACGGAGTTATTCCGACGAAAGAATGTGAATTCAAACCTTTCGTTCTTTTTTTCACGAAATGACGATTACGTAATTGAAACAATTAAATATTACCCGATTGCGAATGTCGCGTAAGTTTTCGTCTTCAATTTTCATTTCGTCTCACAACAACAAGATGAATGCACAACAACAACGATGAAAGGCGTATATGTATGAATTTTTTTTTTTTCATACCAACGTAGCTGTTTGGGAAATCGGGTAACATGTGCAGCAGCAGCAGCAGCAGCCAGAGAGAACATACGTGTACACGTACGTATAGATATGCACATGGAGGCGGATATGAAACATGTGGTCAGCCGCGGGAAACGCGAAATGTCGCCTCTAGTCTCTTTCTCTACAATATTCACGCTGTTCGGAATAATTGTATCATGCGTAGAGATATATCTGCGAATAAAATATCACGGCGTAATTTCAAAACGAACGAACGACCGTCCGTGTAACGAGTACACGTAAAACGACGGTTATTTCCGACCGAGAGTAATTTTCAAAAAGATTTTCCGAAACACTCGCGTTCACCTTTTTCCCCATTTTCTCTCATTACGGCTGACGCAATTCTCGTCGTTAAAAGAGACACAGCGATCGGTGATGAGACTGCGATGCGCAGAGGAGGAAGCGGAGGTAGAAGAAGACGAAGAAGCGAGAGGATCGGTTGTGTGCTCGGAGACGGCGGCATCAGGAAGCGGATAACCGAGGTGGAGAGGTGAAGGACTTTTATCTCTCGGATTAACCGACGAACCGAAACTTAGAGGGGATTTCTCTATCCGGTCTCGTGTAGCGAACAGACGGCCCAGGTCTCACGGATTTGACATTTTTTTGTTCCTTCGTTTTTGTTACCTTTTTTTTTTTTTTTTGTTTTTTTTTTATTATTTCGCTCACACTCGTACGACCAACGCAAATCGTACGCCTCTCTGACCGTGACGTCGTGTATAATATACCAGTAGATATCTGTGTCACGCATGTACCGCTGATGGGAAGCAAAAAACTTTATATGCACATAAAATTCATGCGCCAACTCATAAATTGCAAATCCGAAAAAAGATAGGAATGAAGAATAAAGACGACAGCTTAATAAATGAATATAAATTTTTATTATCTAACCTGTGTGCGTCCTGAGGTGTGCCTTGAGGTGTGAACTTTTTCCATAAACTTTATCGCATCCCGAATAGTAGCACTTGTGTGTTTTCCTGATGTTGTTGATCGACGAGGATCTGTTGGATCTGTTGTTGTTGTTGTTGTTGTTGTTGGAGGACGAGGTGGTTTTCGAACGATTCTTCGATCTTCTTCTGCCGAGGGTTCTGCACCTCCCAGGGAGCGGTTTTCCCCTCATTTTATTTTGGTCGTTGACGAAATCCGGGAGCTCCTCGGCCGTGGGTACGTCGTCCTCCATTTCGATATCCTCGTCCTCCTCATCCTCCTCTTCGTCCTCGTACTCGTCGATATCCCGATCGTGATCCTGGTCCCGTTCTCCCGTCACCCGGTCCCTCAACAATCGCGTTTTTCGCTCGCAATCGACCCCGCCATTGTCGGCGGCGTGGTCCTTGAACGTTAGTATTTTGTCGACGATTTCCTCCTCCGCCTCTTCTTCGAGCGGCACTTCCGGTACCGGTTCCTGTTTTATCCTCGTAAGATCCGTCAGTATTCTTGCCACCATGTACAAGGAATTCGAACCTTCGGATCCCGGGGGATTCGATTGCGTCGTCGTTGTTACGGGGGGCGTTTCCTCGTATTTATTTTCGCCGCTCGCTTCCTCGATATGAATTTTATCGTCGTAGTCGTCGTCCTCCTCGTCCACGACGTCGTCGTCGTCGTTATTCTTTCGATCCTTCTTCACGGAGGAGAGTATTATCTCTACGTTGGGAAGCGCTTCGACGACGACACCGGGACTCGTGTTGTCCATAAAATTTTTGTGCAACTGAGAGTAACGAGCGGACGACAAATCGAGGGGCAAAGGAGACGTCGACCAGTTGTGATCCTTGGCGTGCGACATCGCCAGAAGACACTGAGCGGCGAAATTAATATCCTCTTGAAGGTCCAACGGTTGCCCGGTGTTGTACATTTTCAATTTTTATCAAAATGAATGTTGACGAGAGTCTTCTTTCAACCTCTGACCGATGTATTTTCACCGCCTATTACCGCGACACATTCGCTTTCGAAAACACCGAACCGTATCGGTGGATAGTAAAAAATAAAATTACAAAAACTCCACTCAAGTTTTATACCGCGAGTCGACCGACGAAATAGACGTTACGCCGAACGATAAGGCGACGAACAAAGGAAAAAAGCCGAGTGAGAAGAGAGAATTTCAAGTGCGGTAAAAAAAGAGCACCACGCGACGACGCGACGCCTGGTCATTCGGCAGGACGACCCGCCTCTTCGAAGCGCTGGGCAAAGACTGAGGAGCACCGGAGAAATGACGCACTCCGGATCGCGCGCCTACCCCCACCCCTGTTATTTTCTCCTTGTCAAGCAAAAGCTGCTTGACGACGAACGCCCATGTGCTCTGATGGCGACGCCGACGTTTTTCACCCACGCTTCGTACGATACGCAGGTTGGACCCGACCAGGATTTCAAATTTCAGATGTTTTACTACGAAAGATTGCCGGAATACTCCGGTTGTACGCGATCCACAATCTGGCTAGATAAAAGAAAGTCCGCACGATTAGACCATAAAAAATTTTCGAAACATTTACAGCATCGCCTCAATTTTAGAAAAATAGTTTATGGGCATTATAATTCATTTTTAAAGGGATAACAGTTATAATACTTCAAATGCGTCACGGGCTTAAGTTTTCTAGGCATCTGTTGCGACCTTTTATTTTTTTTTTCTTCATTATCTATTGCATGGATGAGATTATAATATTGTTTCTTTTCCCGCTCGTATTTGCGTACATACATGTATATGAATATATAATATTTATATAATTCGTATATCACATGATATTATTATCATTATTGTTATCATTATTAATATTATTGTTGTTGCTGTTGTTGTTATTATTATTATTATTATGCGGGTGTTTTTATACGTAATCGTGTATTATTTGTCTATAATCTATGTAAGAATTTGTTAATAAAAGCACTTAATTATTAATAATAATATTATGTACGGCATAAATTATTGTGGCAGCTTAAAAATCGTATTTTATATATATATATAATGTATATATTATTATTATTATCATTATATATAGGTGTGTATGGCAATTATGATCTACTAAATTACTTTATAATAATGTTATTAAATAATAAAACCGACTGAAAACAATTTCTATGTCATATTATAATAATATATTATAGTATAGTGCAGGATAATATGAATGTGTATACATATACATATATTAAATTATATACATATTGTCGTACATGTGTCAGTTATATTCATTTATATATTCATATAAATAAAATTAATATCAATAAAAATTCGCATAATTTAAATATCGTACGATTCATTGCTTTTTTTCACTTTTAGTTTGTTTTATTCCTCTGCGTAAATTCTATTTCAAATTTTACTTATTCACAAGATGTCTTACGTAAAATCATAAAATTAGATTGCTTCTTTCTTACATCTTTTTTTTTTCAGTAAACAGCTGCTGCAGTTCGAATAAAATGAACGTGGACATAAAATAAACTACAATAAATGGCAGTGTGTAGTGTAACTTGTATAAAATATATGGGATCTGATTGTCAAGTATATAAATAGAATTTATCCATCAAATTTGATTGGACCTACCGATTCGGAGTGACGATCATTCGAACTGCAACCGTTCAGGCATTGTACATATTTTTTTAGTTCTTTCACTTTTTATGCATGTAAGCAGACGTAAAATTGAATCGTATTTCATGTATCGTGATAACTGCATGTATAACGGTATGTATTTCTGTATTTCATAATATATTTAACTAATATAGGACTACTACTTGGTGACTATAAGGTGTACCCTAAAGGTAAGAGGTTTTTCCCATACCTCGTTCTCCGCGTTGGAATTATTATTGTTGTCATTGTCATTAATCGATGATGAATTTGTCGAGGGACGACCGTGAATTTCTACCATAAATTTACCACTAGTTTTCATACGTCTTCTGAAATGTAACGCCCATACGCCGTGTTTCTTTACCATTTCAAACAAATTGTTATCGTTGCCACGAACTACCGTGTACTCGATGTCCTTGTGCTGGAAATGAATAGGAAATTATGACGATAGTTGAAATTCTATGATCCATAAGTTTAAAAAATGAATTGAGATTTGCAATCGGTCCGTAGATACCTTGACGGCAGGTTGGAGTTTTATTATCCTCATACGGTGTTTGGTCTGTTGCAGACTGATTTTAAGAACGTGTTCCTCCCCGTGATGATGTCGTTTCACTTTGCGAGATCCGTGTTTCTTCCCTAACAGTTTACTAGCTCCGATTTTCGTTATCAATTCCCTCATTTCGGCTGTTCCGTTCTGCCGATTGATCGTCGATGATCTTCCTCTAGCCCCTCTTCTCTGTCTTCCTCCCCCACCCCCGTGCCCATTCAACTGTAGACAGAGTAACGATGCCTTTTAATTCCTCGAACAATATTCGGTAAAACTATAGGCATGATGTCAATCGATTCATACCTTGCAGGAGAAACATCCTTCCGTCGATATGATCTTGTCGTCGGCCGGTGGAATGTGATATGGATCGGGATTTATCGGATACGTTGGAACGTTTCCTATGTCATCGCCGTAACCGGAACTCTGAGCGAGCGGATTTATCGTGGAGAGACAGTGTCCCTGGAAAAAGATACCGAGCGAAGAATGTAGTCGAGAAGAATGTCGAAATTTCCGCTGATACCCGGACACTCGGTACGAGTAATTATACCTGTCCAATTTTTTGGTAACCCGTCGGGCAACCGCAGGTGAATCCGTTAACTCCGTTCGGAGTGCAGCCAAAGGAACAGGGACTTCCGGTGCAACCGGCGCTGACCTTCGCGACGTAAGTCAAGGTGAATAATAATTAACAAAAACCCGAAGTACGTACTCCAAATATAATATCGTTACCTGAACGCATATTTGCATATTATTGTCGAACTGGTAACCGTCGGGACAACCGCAACGGTAACTACCCATTGTATTTATGCAGGTGTTGCCACCGCAAGGAGAACTATTGCATTCGTTTTCGTCGATGCATTGATTGTAATAGAGATGCTGAACGAAACCGTCGGGACATCCGCATCGATAACTGCCCATCAGATTCTACGGAATGAACAAAGTGACCGTGTGATCGTAAGCGCGAAATTATATTTTTTTTACCGTACCTGACAACCGTGTTCGCAACTGGAATCGTCGGAACATTCGTTGGTGTCGGTGCAGAAAGTGCCGGTTTGATCGAGTTTGAAACCTCTGGGGCATACGCATCTGAAACTTCCTAAAGTATTTAAGCAGGTGCCGGGTTTGGGACAGGTGCCAGGTATGTCGATGCACTCGTCGATGTCTGTAAGGAATTATCGACGATTACGATTTCGAGATCTCACTCGGTATTTCATGTGACAAATTGAAGACTCGTATCTCGTCAATTTTACCAAGGCAATTGTCTCCGTGCTGAGTGTAACCCTCTCTACAGCCACATGCGTAACTTCCTTGCGTATTTATGCATTCTTGTTGACAGAGGTGATTTCCGGTGGCGCATTCGTCAAGGTCGCGACAATTCACACCGTCGGGATTCAAGATGAATCCAACTGGACAGGAGCAGATAAAACCTCCGTCTGTATTCTGGCAGTTGTATTTGCACGGTTTCACGCTTAGTTCGCACTCGTTTATATCTGTGAAAAGCAGAAGAAAAAACCAAATGAAGCAGGAGAACAATCGATGGGTACATTTGCATTTTCTCGAAAACTTTCGTACCTATACAGTGAGTCCCGGATTTGTCGGGCTTGTATCCCTTGTTACAAATGCATCTGTAGGAACCCAGGGTGTTGATGCACATGCCGTTTCTGCACAAATCTGGGATAGTTTTGCACTCGTCGATGTCTGAGATGTGGAAAGAAAAAAAAAAAAATGGAAATAACGAGTTAAGCTCCGGAGGATTTTGGAGGATAATTTTTCCGGGGATAACGATTATTGCAATACCTTGACCGTCTACCGAGTAGCCCTTTTCGAGGCAGAGCTCTTTGTAATCCTCGGATTCACGGTGTGGGCATATTTCACAGTGAGAACCCCATGCCGCTCCCATTGTACAGCAGCAATCTGCTTTAGTTACTTTCGGCTGACCAAAATTACGAGTCGTACAACGACCGCCGATTGTTTGTTGGAAGCAGAAGCCCTGCCTCCGATCTGTCGAGGAAAATAGAAGAAAAATGAAGAAATGGAAAATCTATAACTTTCGTATGATTAATCATCAACCTACCAATGCAGGATTTTCCGTCCTGGCTCGTTTCAAATCCTTCGTAACAGTCGCAGCGATAACCACCGTCGGTATTTCGACACACGCCGTGTCTGCACAGTCCAGAATTAATGGAACACTCGTTGATGTCTTTGCACTCGTCGCCGATACCGATTTGCTGATATCCGGACGGACAAATACACATAAAAGTTCCGATGAGATTCTTGCACTGGAACTTACACTTGTTCGCCGGGGTCGTGCACTCGTCGACGTCTGAAATTACGAAGGAAAAAAGTGAGAGCGAATGAGTCGCGTCGATGAATGGCGTTGAAAATTTTTTCCCGTTATAAAATTCTTACCAATGCAGTGACGACCGTCGGTAGCCAACGCGTATCCGTAGGGGCAAATGCATCTGAAGGATCCCGGGACATTGTGACACCTGAATGCGCACTGAGTGCCGAGTTCCTGGCACTCGTTTATGTCCTCGCATACCTGATTAGGACCCGGCGTGAATCCTTCGTTACACGAACACTCGAAACCGCCGTCGACGTTCGAGCAAGTCCCGTTGCCGCAGATATTTTGAACATTGAGACATTCGTTGTCGTCGACGCATTTCCTCCCGGTGGAATCAAGGACGTAACCTGGAGCGCACTCGCACCGGAACGAACCGTCCGTGTTTATGCATTCTCCCCCGACACAGGCGTCGGGCATGAAGAGACATTCGTTAAGGTCAACGCCATGGTCATCGCGGCCGACACCCTCGGGACAGAGTTTCGAAAACTCCTCTGGAAAGACGGAATACGTAAGAAGGGAAATTCCTCGTCGTTCAATTAGTCGAAAAATAAAACCAACCGCTTCCTTCCGCAGGGCATTGTTCGCAGTATCGACCCCAGGCCATTCCCATCGTACAACAGCAATGTTTTCTCGTTATTCCTCCCGCTCTGGGAGCGAGACATTGTCCTCTTCTATAATTATCGTAGCATTGTTCCTCCCTGATGTCCACGCATTTCACCGAGTCGATTTTCTGGCTCAATTTGTAGCCAACGGGACACTCGCATATCACGGCACCCTCCGTGTTTATGCATCTACCGTTCTCGCAGAAATCTTCGCTTTCCGAACATTCGTCGACGTCTGCAGAAACAACAACAACAACGTTACGGAGGTGGGTTTTTATTGGGGTCGTAACTCAAGAGAATTTCGGTCGCCGATACAGACCTAGACATCTCTTCTTGGTGTGGTCAAGTTCGTATCCCTGAGGACAGGTGCAGATGTAAGAACCCATCAAGTTTTGGCACTTCCCCGGAGCGGGACATAAACCGGATACCTGAAACCGAAAGAATTTTATTCTTCTCGTCCCCCCTCCTCCCACGTTCGACGCGGTTCTACCTCCTGACACTCGTCGATATCTCGGCAATGCTGACGATCCTGGGCAAGTACGTAACCGTCGGCACACTCGCAATTGAAAGACCCGATGGTATTCCTGCACCTCCCGTTCCGACACAGGAACGGCATAATTCTGCACTCGTCGATGTCTGATTCGAAAAACGAGAGAATCGTTAATATTGAGATCTTAGCGAGAAACGGAATTTCGACTCACCGACGCAGTCGTGGTTGGCACTGAGCTTGAATCCTTCGTAACAGAAGCACTTGTAAGTCCCCACGGTGTTGATGCAAGTTCCATTGTTGCAGACGTTGGGATTTCTTTGACACTCGTCGACGTCGACGCACGAATCCCTGTCTCTCGTCAGATGGAATCCTTGATTGCAAACGCACTGAAAACTACCTTGGAGGTTGTTGCAGATACCGTTGGCGCAGATGCCGGGCCTTTCGTAGCATTCGTCGATGTCGACGCAGTGTCTCTGATCGGGACCGAGTTTGTAACCAGCCGGACAACGGCATTCGAAATATCCCTGCTGGTTGATGCACTGAGCGTTACCGGAGCAGGGATTCGGTATTTGTTGACATTCGTTTTCGTCGACGCACTGGTGGGACTCCTCGTTGTAAACGTAACCTTGGTCACATTGGCACTCGAAACTACCGGGGGTGTTTATACAGCGACCGTGGGAGCACATAGTCGGCATCAAAATACATTCGTTTATCTCCTCCGAGCTGTTGGTTATCGGATTTTTTATCTGCCCCGGCACCATTCCGCAAAGGATCTCGTGCTCGCCTTGGAGAAGGAATGAAAATACACCAGTCATCGCGATCGTCGTGTCAACGAAATGAGAATAAAAGTAGAATACTAACGGCTTCTTTCGCGCGGGCATTTTTCGCACGGCCTTCCCCAAGCCGCTCCCATCGAGCAACAGCACAACATTCGCGTTTGCGGTTGTTGCATGGGATTTTCGCACCTGCCGGGTTCGTAGGTCATGTAACAAAAGTCTCTCCTCATGTCCACGCACTCCTCTGTTTTTCAGAAATTCAACGAACGTCAGTACAGGTACGATATCGCGTTGAACAAACAAACATACCAAACAAAACTCACTTCCTCCAGGCATCGTTTGATAACCATCGGGGCATTCGCAGTGATATTTTCCCTGGTCGTTGATGCAACGTCCTACCCCGCAAATTGTCGGATGAAGCGCACATTCGTCAACGTCTGTGAAAAAAAAATGACAAAATCAATTCTTCCCGCCTCGTGCGATTCACGTACGATCGCCACTAACCGACGCAGCTGGTTTTCGTATCGTCTAGTTCGAATCCCTCGCTGCAAGAGCACATGAAGCTGCCAAATGTGTTGGTGCAGTGACCGTTCTGGCAAATATTATCGTGTTCCTCGCACTCGTTTATGTCTTCTAAAACGACCGTGATGCTGTTCGGCCTGTATCCCGGCCCGCCAGGGCAAAGAGCGTCGTATTCGTCGGTTCCCGGAGCGGGGCAAGTTTCGCAACGACTCCCCCAAGCCGACCCAACGCTGCAGCAACATGTAGCCTTTGTAACGGCGCTCGACATGTCGAATACGCACTGGGGTCTTCCGCCGTTGAATTCGTAACCCGTGAAACAGGCGGAAGCTCTGTTATCTGGGTGGAGAAAAAAAAAAAAAAGAAAAAAACCATCAAGTGGACCGCTGTAACGGAATCGTCGAGCGATTAATTTCATTATCCCGTCACTTACCAACGCAGGCGTTTCCAGCTTCGACCAGTTCGTGATTGGGTGGACATTCGCAGAGGTATTTTCCCTCGGTATTTATGCAAGTTCCGTATTGGCAAGATTGCGGGCTATCGCACTCGTCTATGTCCGTACAATTGCCCCCAGATCCGTCAAGTTTGTAACCGTCGTCGCAGTCGCAGCGGAACATACCGAATATATTTTCACATCTTCCGAATACGCATAAATTGGTGAACAACACGCACTCGTCGATATCAATGCAAGCTTGTTCATTGTTTTCGTCGGGATGCATGAAACCCATTTCACACTCGCAACGGAAAGAGCCCGGGTAATTTAGGCAATGACCATTTTCGCAAAGCGTCGGATCGTTCGAGCATTCGTCTATGTCTTTGCAGGAGTAACCGTCGCCCCTGAATCCAGCGTCGCAGACGCACTGGAAACAATGAGAACAAAGGTAGCGAAATTAATCGGAAAGATTTTTTTTTTTTTTTTTTTTTTTTTTTTTGTTGATCCGATCAAAGATTCGTCGTTTGATCTCGTCCCCCGCACCTTGAACGATCCCTCGGTGTTTATGCACTGAGCGTTGGCATCGCATCCGCCGTTGTTGGTCAGACATTCGTTGATGTCTCTGCATTCGATTCCATTTCCTGCGAATCCTTCCTGACAAGTGCAAGCGTACGAACCCTGAGTGTTGCGACAATCGGCGAACTCGCTGCAGGTGTAAGCGTCCAGCATGCACTCGTCGTCGTCGGTGCAACCGGCGCCCTTGTCGTCCGGTTTCACCGAGAATCCGTCCTCGCAGCGACAGTTGTAGGAACCGATGGTGTTATCGCATTGACCGTAACCGCATATGTGCGGATGTGTGACGCACTCGTCAACGTCTAGCGGATGAGGAAAAAATTTTTGATCGAAACACAGGTCGAACATATTGTCGGCAAACGATTGTCATACCTATGCAGGATGTCCTGTCTTTTCCTGGCAGCAATCCGTCGGTGCACGTGCATACGTAACTTCCGATCGTGTTGGTGCATTTACCGCCGTTGCAAATCCTCGGGTTTTCTTTACACTCGTCGACATCGGTGCAGGAACGACCGTCGAGATTCAGAGCGAAGCCGTTGCTGAAAATAGAATAAAGAAATGGATGGATGGAGATGAATCGTTACGCGAAGTGGGAAGAAGATGAGCGAAATTTGAATCACCTGCAAGAGCAGGAAAAACTGCCGGGCGTGTTCAAACAGACGTCTTCGCATCCTCCGTTCGTCAACGAACACTCGTCGATATCCTCGCAGTGGGACTTCAGCCCGGTCTGTTTGTAACCCTCGTCGCAAACGCACTGATAAGTCCCCATCATATTCTCGCAAACACCGTTGGAGCAGATGCCGCTGGTCCTCGAACATTCGTCTATATCCTTGCAGGATTCTTTGTCGGGACCGAGTTCGTGTCCCGGTGGGCAGACGCATTTGAAACTACCCTCCGTATTCACGCAACTACCTCCGCGGCATAACCCCGGCGAATTTTCGCACTCGTCGATGTCTGGAATTAACCGAGTTTTGACTTGGCCTCTCGCGGTGGCGAATAATAATTTTTTATCAATCGATCGTATCTTACCCATGCAAATCTTCATTATCTCGCTACTCTGGTATCCGGAATTACAATCGCACTGGAAATTTCCCGGTGTATTTCTGCACGTGCCGTTACCGCACACACCGTGCATGATGCCGCACTCGTCGATGTCTGCGAGAGAGAAGGAAATAAAACGTATGAGAAACGTACGGTCGAATAAAATGCACGAGAGACAATCCCAAATTATCTCGAGTCCCACCTAAGCATTTTATCCCGTTCTCGTCGAGCGCGTATCCCTGATTGCACCTGCAGCTGTAACTTCCTATCGTATTTTTGCACCTTCCGTTCAAGCACATGTTAGGGAACTCCGTACACTCGTTGATGTCCTTTCTGTCGGTGATCCCGTTACCTTTGGGGCAGAGTTCGGCCCTCGCTTGCGAGCCCGGCTTCGGACAGGCTTCGCACGCGTCGTCACCCCATCCCCTTCCGATGGAGCAGCAGCAGAGGGTGCGAGAGAACCGGCCCTCGACGGCGTTCGAACATTCGCCGTGTCTGAATTCGGTGTAGCAGGTTTCTTTCCTGGTATCGATGCAGGTGGTGTCTGATCGTCGGGGGGGCGGGGGGGAGAAAAAAGAGAGAAACAGCGGATTTATCGATTGCGTGACGCGAGACATCGCATAATTATTTACTACTACTAACGTGTAGCGTCCAGAGTGAGTCCGGGCGGACATTCGCATCTGTACGAACCCTCGGTGTTCACGCAAATTCCACCGCCCTTGCAGATACCGGAGTTCAACTCGCACTCGTTGACGTCGGCGCACGATTTTCCGTCGACCTTCGCGTACCCTATGGAACACTCGCACAACGAACGATCGCATTCTTCGCAGGGACTTCCCCAGGCGAGACCGACCGAACAGCAACATTCGGACTTCAGAGCGAGACGAGGAAGATTGTTCTCGCAACGACCGTGAACCACTTTCGTCCAGCAGGAACCCTTTCTGTTGTCTGAAAATTTGACGCAAAGACGAACGTCGCCGCGAACGATAACTCCTATCGAGAAACGAGATGGGCTGCTCACCTATGCAGATGTGTCCGGTGTTGTCCAAAATATAACCGGGCTCGCATTCGCATTCGTAAGATCCCTGGTTGTTGATGCAAACGCCGTTGAAACAGGCGTCCGGCCCCAGATCCTGACACTCGTCCACGTCCTCGCACATCTGATTGATGGCGTTCAGCCGAGTTCCGGTCGGACAGATGCACTGGAAAGCGCAGTTTTTGCGAATTAGGTGATTGTCGTGCGAACTGGTCCAGCGGTTGGAAAAAAATACTATCGTTCGCCAAATTTTCTCTATTCTCAATACCTGAAAACTTCCGGGTGTATTTTTGCACTGTCCACCGCTGCACAGATTCTCCTCCAGGGCGCACTCGTTTATATCCGTGCACAATTTACCGGCCGCGTCCACTTCGTATCCGGTATCGCAAATGCACCTGTGCGTTCCCATGAGATTTTCGCATCCGCCGTTCACGCAGATATTCGGATTCTGCGCGCACTCGTTGATGTCTAATCACGGGGATCGTCGTCGAGGTGAAAATCCGCGGCGAAACGAAACTTGCAATAAAAAAACTTACCGTCTCCGTTGTACGTCATTCCCGGTCCGTGGGGACACAACGCGTCGAATTCCGGTGTGTTCGGTGCCGGGCAGGGCTGGCAATTGCTTCCCCAGGCCAAAGGCTGACCGAGGACAACGGTGCAGCAACAACAACTTGACCTCGTCACCGCCGTCGACGACGGATTGGAACATTGCCCGTCCCGGTACTGCGAGTAACACAAATCGCTCCTGGTGTCTGCGCGAGACGATAACAACGATACGATTAGTTTAATTTCGGGTGAAACTTTCGGGTAATCGGGGCTCGATTGTCGACCACCTACCGAGACAGGATCTTCCGTCTGGACCTAAATTGAAACCGGCGTGACATTCGCACCTGAAACTACCCTGGTTGTTGACGCATCTTCCGTTGTGGCAGGGAGAGCTCTGGCACTCGTCGATATCTGGAATGAAAATCGGTCGTAGGGGGTTTTGTTATTTTCGAGTTTTGTTGTATTTCCTTTCTCCTCAATCGACCGTACCGATGCAATGCTTGTGATCCGGTCCCAATCTGAATCCCGGATCGCAGACGCACTTGAACGATCCCTCCATGTTGATGCATTTCCCGTTGTCGCACATCCCCGTAACGCATTCGTCGGTGTCCACGCAAAATGTATCGTCTCGCGAAGCGGTGAAACCCGGCTGGCACACGCAGTGATAAGAACCCGGTGCGTTCTCGCAACGTCCGTTCAGGCAAATGCGAGGATTTTCGGAACACTCGTCGATGTCTGGAATGAAGATGTGAAAAATAGCCGAACCGAAATAGGATGTTTACGCGGTGGATCGTCACTCACCGACGCACGTGTGCGTTTCGGGCGATACGACGTATCCTTCGTTGCATTCGCACTTGCGACCGACGTTCGCGCTCACCCAATGTCCGTTGTCGCAAGCTCCGGTTATATGCGCCGCGTGATCTGAAATTTGTACGAAAGAAATGTAGCGGATAGGATAGGGATCGAGGATGACGTCGAAGAAATCACGAATATTCACGAGAAACCTACCCGTGCAGTACTGTCCGTCTTCGGAGGCCACCAAACCGGGTGGACACTGACATTCGAATTTACCGGGTAAGTTTCGACAGATTCCCCCTTTGCAGCTGCCGAGCGAACACTCGTCGACGTCTTCGCATCGTCCGTTCTTTTTCTCGTATCCGGAATAACAATGGCATTCGTATCCCTCCTGAGTGTCGACGCACCTACCCTGACCGCATATGTCGGGCCTCAGGGTGCACTCGTTGATCTGTGCCACGTAGTTGATGGATTCGAGGCAGAGTCTCTTGTGTTCCGCTGCGGGGCGTTAAAGGAAAATTTTGAATTTTGCTCTAGGCGCTCGTCGAAATGCGAGCGTATCGGTACGTTTTTTTTTTTTTTTTTTTTTTTTAAACTGACCACTTCCCGGGGGCGGACATTTGTAGCAATAATCTCCCCAACCTCTTCCCATGTTTTTGCCGCAGCAGCAATCCTTTTTGCTCAACCTCATTGCGAGTCGATTTTTACAAGCTCCGTTTCTGTTGACCGCCGTAAAGCAAAGGCCCTGGCGACCGTCTGACGAATGGTAAGAAATTCATGTGAAATCGGTTCGAATAAATCCGGTGAAATTCATCGACTCACCGATACAATAACGCCTGTCTTGGCTCTGAATGAAACCCGGATCGCACAGGCAGTAAAATCCGCCTTCGGTATTAACGCAACGTCCGTCGAGACAAACTCCTTCGTCGAGACACTCGTCCCTGTCCTTGCAGACGTTGGTATCAGGATCGCGAGCTTGTCCCTCGGGACACTCGCAGGTGAACGATCCTACGGTGTTCAGACATTTTCCACCCTCGCACAGACCGGGTATGGCTTCGCACTCGTCGATGTCTGAAACGGAGATCCTCGACCGTTGAAACGATAAACGAACGAACGAAAAAACCGAACGAATCAACTCGGACAAAACTCTTACCGACGCATTTTCCCTGATTAGTTTTCAGAAATCCCGGTTCGCAGTCGAGTCTGGGTGGGCATCTTTCGCAAGGGTGTCCCCACCCCTTTCCAACGGTAGCGCAACAAAGTTGTCTCGTACAAACGACCCCTTGAAGACTGGCCAAGCATTGTCCGTTCCTAACTTTTGTGTAGCACGGACCGGTTCTGTAATCGGTTTCGCACCTTCTTCCGGTGTATCCGTAAATACAGGCGCACCGGTCGGGCCCGATACATCTTCCCTGATTGAGACACGGTTCTCTGCAGATCGCTGAAAATATCGACGAAAAACTTAACCATTGAAACGAAGAAGAGAAATGGATGAGAGTCAACGCCAACGAACACTCACGTTCGTTACAAAATTCTCCCTGGTATCCCGTTCTGCATTGGCAACGTCCGTCGACACATTTCCCGTGAATGCATTGCGCTCTGCAGGAAGCGCCGGCAGCCTCTCCGCGGTGGTCGGTGCTTTGATTTTCAAAGCTAATGTGCGTACCTGGTCGAAGAAGAAAAAGAATAAAGGTGTTGTGTTTTTTACCGTTTATTCATTCGTTCTTTTTTTTTTTTTTTTTTTACGATTCCATAGTTTCCCCGAGAAGAACGGAGCAATCTTTTTCCAACGATTTAAATTAACTACCTACATACACGCGTCCGGTTATATCATACGCATTAAAATCTCCGCGGGGCGCTAAACGAGGAACGTATTGCGTAAGGTTCGTAAACGCCGTGTACGCGCATGAAGAGAAGAAAAAAAAAATAAATAAATAAATAAAAAAGAAGCAATCGAAGCGAAAGAAGTTACATATTTATTCATCGTGTTCCTCGTCTGTACGGAGTACCTATGCGCACGTTTTGAATCGAATTCATTCATTGTAGTGGTCGATAGAAAAAAAAAAAAAAAACAAAGAGAAAAAAAAAAAGAGAAAAATGTTTCTCGTACACGGTCGAGATATTCGATTCGCCATAAGCAACACTAAATTTATCGAGTCTATTTCTCTATGCGTAACGACAAGCGGCATCACTTTTCAACAGTCGCACGATAAATCAGCCCTCTGGTTTGAAGTGGTCGCGCGGTGGTTGAGCTCTCAACAGCTGGGTGCTCAGGCATTTTTATAGAAAGAAAAACAAAAACCACGTTTCTAAGTTCTTAGCGTTTTATTACCCACGCTGCAACGCGTCGTGCCGTATTATGTAGCCTACTCACTGTGTTACAAGTACAGTACAACGGCTGACAAAACGCCAAGTCGAACGAGATGTTTGCTCTCCGTGCCACAATGTAACGAGGTCTCGTGCTCGCGGTATTCCGAATCCAACTTATACGAAATCAGTCGACTCATCGTCGCCCCGTATAATCGAATCGAACACGGGGTGGACGGAATGCGCGTAGCAATTACGATCGGAGCACTCGTGAAAATAAGGCAATCCGAAAGCACGTCGTGACATTGAAAGTTGGGAGCGAAATTCACCCCAAACGGAGAGAAGAAAAATGTGGAGAAAAAAAAAAAATATCGCGAGTTCAAACCGGACGAGGCATTGACTCCTGTAGGCTGCGGTCCAGACGGTCTGGTAGGCGTCCCGAAGGAGATATCGACTCGCTCCGCGTTATTCCCATCGACTTTCAACACTTTGTCTGTTTTTGCAAAATACGCTCGTACCAACGGTTCGAATATTTCGAGGTCGGAATCAGCTAAAGTTGAATGTGCTGTGTCGCAAGTTAGCGACTAGGGAAAAATAGTCGATAACTCTATCGTTTCTAATTTAGCCAACAGAATCGGGATAGTATGCGAAACGTCTCGAACCTTTGTGGTGCCCATTTCCATGATTGCAGACCGAAGCAACGGCTCCACTTTCGCACATGCAAATATTCGGCTGTATGCATCTTCCTTGGTTCCCACATCGCCTCGAGCAAACGGCTGAAATTATAACGGAGAAATTAGAGTTTCGTTTAGCGGAGGATTCGTACGGAGATCCCTCCGAATCCCGATTCCTCGGGTCGTTTGTTTTTCATTCGTCGTTTGCTATCTACGAACGATTACTCACGAACAACGCACAGGCCTGAGTCCGCCTTTTTCGTCCACCCCGGACAGCAGTAATTCTTGTATCTCGTCCTGCAGACGTTGGGCCTGCGAAATGAAAGCAGATCGAATAAAAAATCTCTGACCAATCAAATACTTCGTATACTGCGGAAGCACAATCGCAACTTTCGATGAGTCACTTCCCGTTTTCGCGTCACGTCCAAGTACTGCAACGTGTATATTTTTATCTGCAAAAATTCCGCACGACTTACAGTCGCGGCAACGTTCGTTTCAAGGTCGCACGTACGCGCGGGTGAATAATAAAAAAAAACGAAACGAAAAGAAGTGAAAAAATGAGAGGCAAAAAAAAAAAACTTCTATTCCGACGAATCGACGTGACTCGATTTCCGTAGTGATATTTTACGGCGAGGGCGGGAACAGGAGATTTCAATTAGCCGGGGTGGTAGAGGCGGGCGAGCGACGTGAAAGGCTCGTGGCGCTAACGCGTAGGTCCCAATAATATGACGTAACGTTCGATTGGAAAAATTTTTCGAATATTTTCCGGTCTCCGGCTATTTTTATTCGGTATATTTCTACTCCGGGGAGATAACGAAATGAAAGTTGAACGTACCGAAGCCGCGTACAGTCCCGTGTAATTCCAACGTATACGATACACTTTATTCCCTTCTAATCACGTTATTATCCCCCTTGATCCGGGTCCATCCCGACACAATATTCCTAATCGACGGTGTCGCGTCCCCGTGTTTACCCGGGCATCGGACACACGCCGCTTCACCATTCAATCAGTCCTATTATCCGTCCGTTTCCATTGACGGGATCCTTCAAAATCTGACACGGGGTATAATTCGATATCGTTTATTGACCGGTATCACGTATCGGGCAAATCGTTTTTTACACGCGGCATCGCGTACGCACAAAGAACGAATCGACGTCACACGATCACAACCGTCGATTCGTACGACCTGCGCGGGTACCTTCTTCACGGCTATGAGCGACGTCGAAAAATTGACGCTAATCCCGATCGCGATCCCAATGATCGATGACGCGCTACGCCGCGATCTTCGTTCGTCGACTCCCGATCTCATACGCTGTAAATATGATAAAACGAAACAGAAAATACACGTACCAATTTTATATATATATCATTTTGCGCGATCGCAATCGAGCGTTTTTTGGAAAATCCCGATCCATCGAACATTATCCATCTCCGCGTGTTATTTTCACTCCCTTATGTAACTGCGGTCTCGTGTTTTAAAATCCTTTTTTTTTTTTTCCGTTCCTCCCACCGACACTTCGGTCGGCGTTAAGCCAACAACGAGAAGAAATGTGAGAATTTTTTTTTTTCTTTTTCTAACTTTCAACTTTTTGTGATTTGAAAGAAATTGGAAGGAAAAAAAATTGGTTCATTCGAATGCCCAGGAGCGAAAACAAGGCGCCCATTCACCATTCGGTGCATACGTGTATTACACACACCCCCTCCCCTCGTCGACCGGCCCTGTATATTAATTCACGTCAGCTGCGCCGTACGTCCATCTCGCTTTTTTCATTATTTTTCCACGTTTGCCATCGCCGTTAATAATTCACTCGGTTCTTAATAAAGTTCACTCTCCTATCGCCGAATGGAGAAGTTGCGGTGGTTGTTTGACGATGTCGCGTTACGCTATACGGGAACCGATCATCCTACACGTATGTGCAACAAATCGGCTGTCTCGATACCATATAACGAAGGAGTTTGATAGCTGACGTCTGTAACGCGTGAGTCAGATCTGGATACGTTATTCTTATTTGATATTCCGTTGCGAGAGTTACCGGTACGGTATGATTATCGGCGCCTACGTTCGGCCGTGAGCTACAGGTGAAATTAAATCTTAAGAAACTTTAAACGCGGAGCGACGTCCATTTATCGCGACGCGCAACACACTCCATTATTACGCCGATCTTATGCCGTGCACACGAATACACATTTCCCCAAATCGATCGTTGTGAACGTCATTTTTACGGTACATGACTCCAATCTTCCAGAAAAAGGAGAGAATTTTTTTTTTTTTTTTTTTCCCTTTTTTTCAAGAGCCAGGAGAGGAAGAACGCGCGGCTAATTTATCACGCAGATAATAATATCGGAGCAAGGGGTTGGTGGTAAAAAAATTCGTGCAGGTGTAACACCCACTAATATTGTTTGCGCGTTGGATTGCCTAATCATCGCGCATCTTTTCAAGTTTCTAACGCGAGTTTCACGCGTGGGTTTTGTGTTTCATTATCAGCGTACAAATATTGACTTTTGCCCGATATTACGCCGTTGTAGTGAACCCGTATATTTCGGGTATGAAAACAGAGAACAAAAAAAAAAACAAAACAAACATCGAGAGGACCGAAAGTCGCGTTTTCGTTTCTCATATATTCGTGCGCGTGGCGCGCCGGAAAAGGTAGATCGAAAAACGAGGGAATACGTTCATCTCATTTTTGGAAACGACGAAGGAACGAACGAACAAATCCGAGAATGAACTGTTGGAAACCCGCGTGTATCTACGTCGATACGTTCCGATGAAACGCGTCGACGGAGAGACGGAGAGACGGAGAGAGAAAGTGAGAAAGAGGATCGGGAATTTAAATATCTATTAAGTTATCCGAGTCCTAGGTCTCGAGTGTTTTTCGGTATACAGGGGGGGGGGGGGGGGGGGGGGGGGGGGGGGCGCCTAGCGCCGCGACGAATATGAGGCCCTTAAAAATCGAGGCTCCAACGTAACGATCGCGACAAACTCAGAGGCAGTCAACGTCCGATACGAACCGCCCCCTACTCTTTTTTTATTATTCTTCTTTTGGGCATGGTACAGTTTTTATTTTTCTCCACACTTTTAATGTACCCGTTCAAACGCTCTATAATTGATATGTTGGAAAAATGGTTCGATCATCAACGCCTTCGTCTCGCTACCGATCGCTATTTAATTATACCTGCAGCGAGAGCGATCGAAAAACCGTAGAAGTGAAAATAGAAAAAAAAATCGATATTTTGTTTTTTCTTCGATTAATCAGCTCCAGCGCGACGCTAAACGGGGCGCCAATTAGGATCCCTTTGTATCATTTCAATGATTGAGGATAAAAATTATAATTGTACTCGGAACGCGTGGGTCCCTTTATGGTTCGAATGATGATTACAATTACGTATAACGATAATTATTTTACAACGATTATTATTATTATGAGTGGAATTAGTTGTGTTAATCCATATTAATTGTAGGGTTGGGAGATCAAACGCGAACGGCTGGTATTCCATCTGAGGTCCTCTCATCTAGAGCAGAAGCCGAAACGGATTAGTCAGTTGGAATTTGATAATCGTAGATTTATAATGGTCCATATACGTACGTACATATATATATGTATACATATTTAACTACTGTGAGCGAAGATTAACGACGTTTTCAAACATCACCGTGCCACCCATTCCGCCTTTTACACGTGTCAAAATAATAATCACCCCGCGTGCTCGTGTACGGTGTACGCTTTATGTATATTATATCGTACATTCATCTACTTATTATTAATATTATTTCATTTTACTCTTTTTTTTTTTTTTTTTTTTCATAACCAGAGACTCGTTAAACGAGTTGAACTAATAGGCTAATCGTATACCGAACAATAATTGATTGGATGAATTATTATAATTTTATTCGGAGCTCTTTAAACGGAACTCGCAATCGGACTATTAATTTTTTCGAAAACTGATAGAAAGGAATAGCGTACGTCGATTATTTACACTGATTTCTTTCTTTCTTTCTTTCTTCAAACGCTTTTCGATTCACGCCCAAAGGATCGACCGGATATGTACATAGGTGTTTTTAATTGTCTGACGCTTCAAGCGCGGCGATTAGAAAGGTTTTCTAATGCTTCTCGAAAATCCAGCCACGACGCACCAATTTACGATCACGGCTCACACCTCTAACAATAAGAAAGACCGAGAAAATACACGAAGCTTCGCCGATCCTGGTGTCGAATTTTCGAGGCCCCTGGGGAAAAAATCAATTCCAGGATCAGACGGAGCGTATTTTTGGATTACCGAATTTTCAAAACCGGAGAAAAATAAAAACAGTTTTACATTTTCATCCGCGGGCCACCCCGTAGCGCATGGGTAGGTAGTCGGGGAATTAGTTCGACGAATCACACAGACACACATGGACCGGGTACGAGGATTAAAAATCCTGCGATTAAGGTCATGCGACCTGAGGGCTGCAGGTCTGTGCATACGTAACGGACGGTCGGACTATAGAGACATCCAGCTATTCCTACTCTCGAATTAACTACGAGTCATCGTAAAATATTTTGACTACCGTACGTACAACAGGCCCCACGTAACTAGGATGGAACAAAAGCCTGACAAATGGGATCATCTCCTCCGAAATTTTATTCCGTGAGATCGTTATCAAAGAAAAAGAGCAAAGAAAAATTTATATTAGCGCTTATTTAGGGTCACCAACATCTCGCCGCTTGTTTATAACTCTATAATCTCACAAAGTTATTTATCACACCTGTGTGTGAATAGAACGTACAAATTTTTGTCTCTCAATTTTTATTTCATTTTTTATTTTGTATTTTTTCAATTTTTTTGAGGAGTAGATCAAACTTCCTGCCGTAAAATCGACCTTGCCTAATTATACTACATCACAACGGATATGGAGCAAGAATTTACGAGTCTTGATTTTTTTTTTTTTCTTTTCTTTTCTTTTCTTTTTACCGTCAATGAAAATTTCGTTGCGTAATCGATATTTCAACGTTGGTTTTCCTCTTTTTGGTT
Source organism: Athalia rosae (assembly GCF_917208135.1). Taxonomy (NCBI): domain Eukaryota; kingdom Metazoa; phylum Arthropoda; class Insecta; order Hymenoptera; family Athaliidae; genus Athalia; species Athalia rosae. The sequence goes on along the minus strand of NC_064027.1, from coordinate 30,573,241 downwards.
CGTTTTTTATTTTTATTTTTCAGTTGTAAGTTTTACGGGATGAGAAAGTCCGTTTGAGAACGATACGCGCGTCAGCTACGGTTGTCAATTTTACAACGTCTCCGCATACGAGCATAATTTGCTCCGTTCGTTACACCGCGGTGCACGAGACTTTGGTTACGGTGGAGAGTGAAAAAAATGATAATCGAAATAGAATAGACCGAGTTAAAAATGATGTCGCGTACGTATCATCGATAATTATAACAACAACGACGATGATCTCGCTATCGCGTAGAGAGTTCACCATTACCAGGGCACGAAATTTTTTTGTGGGAAATCCGTTGTCGAAATGTGCGGTACGCGTGGTTCAAGTTCATGGATTTCAATTCCGATTTCGACTGATCGTGGATGACGAGGACGTTCGGTGCAGTAGATTTAAACAATATGATCGACCGACGTACTTTTTTCTTCTTCAAGTTCCGGAAAATTCGCGCGGAGAATGAAGATAAAAATGAATGAATGAACGGATAAGAAATCGAAATATGCGACAAAAATATCTGACGGTTTACAAGGAGGCACATCGCCGCGATTTCATCATCGTCGTCGTCGTCGTCGTCGTCGTCGTCATCGCAATCGTGTCGTCTAAATAATACGCTATTATGCGGTGTATGAATACATTTTCACATTAAATATTCTAAAATAATTTATTCCATCGGTTGTACAAAGAATAACGATGATCGTCGAACCGACGTGCATGTGAAAATAATTATACAACCAACCAACCGACTAATGCAGCCAAATAAACTAGGGTCAAGGAACACCGCATATTTTCACTCCCATCGTCGTCGTCGTCGTCGTCTTTTCTTTGTACATTTCACACGCATAAACGGCGTTTGTGTAACGATGCAGGTATACGGCGTTCCGTGACACCGGCTACTCCTTTTCACGAAGGTCTTCATCCGTATTTTATTTATGTTTTATTTCAAACATCGAATTATTTGATCAATTAATGAAGATGGATCGCGATATTTTATTGTACCTGTTCGGGGCGCGTAACCTGCAACGGTATATTAATCGCCCGAATTCCGGTGCCGCGGACGTGCGTTAATTAGTCACATTGTTTCAGATATTTTATGATTCGCCAACAGGTAGGTAGGCACGGATATTCAAGGCGGCGCTCGTCACGAATTCGATTTTTTGATCGAGGAAACTAAATAATAACGAATAAATAAGTCTCTACGCCCTTTTTTAATAAGTTTCGCGGCTAATTGATTGTTTCAGGCTAATTATTTTATCAAATCATGCTTATTACGAGCTTGTTATATACCGATTATACATGTGTAGGAAAAAAGCGTGGGTGCGGGTGGGTAGCGTCGTACGATTTTATCTTCACTACGTTATGATATCTGTCGATTATTGTACTAGAAAACTATATAACTGGTGGTGAAATAAGTGAGTGTGTTATGCGTGTGCGTGAAAAATACGTATTGGTATACGTGTGTGAGCACACATCTAGTAACGACAGTAAAAGGCAGCTGAGATGCGATAACGACTGCCCTACAAAACGTTGGACTTTGTCATTTAATACACACATGAAATAAAAATATACGTGTATACGGATAATTATAATTTAAGTAAATAATAATAATAATCATGGTATACGTGAAAATCAATTGCCGCGATCATAGAGAACGTCGCGTCGACGAACGAATCATTTTTATTTCAAGAAACGGAGATTTCGATATTCCAGTTATCCCGATCGACGCGATGTCGTTACCATGTGACACGAGTGCAGGATCGTCGCGATGAGTTTCCTAGATTTATGCTCATTGTCATTTATAAGTATGTTGCACTAGAAACTCAATTGAACTAGAATTAGTTGCCGGCCGCTGCCGCCGTTGAATTTATATTCATAAACCTAATTATCAAGAAACTGGGTCGTCCTCCAGAATATTAAAAAACCCTATATTATAAACCCTCTTCGTCCGACCTAATTTCATTTCGTGTGTACCTATTAGATCTGTTCAAGGTGAAACGTATCTCGTTTGTAGAAAAATCGACAAAATCGTAACGCGCTGAAATTTATATCATAGTAATAAGTGCGCTGCTGCACGGTTGAAATTGCAATTGAAACGTATGATCTGATAAATTCCGTATCCGGTGATTTCCAAATTAGGTATATTGTAGACATGCGCTATGTATGTCGAATTAAATAAATTTCAAATTTATCGCGGTTACAGTATGAATTTTACGGTAAATTTCACGGTCAAAATTATCATTATGAAATATCGCGTATTACAGAAACATATTATGTGCAAATTCAGGATTGCAGCTTGATAAAGTCAATTTTATAATTGATCTATAATTTTCAAAATTGCAACCCGCGTACGCTTATTTTAATTCTAAATTACGACAATTATATCGTTATCTGCGTAATATCGTAGCCGACGATCTACTCAATTGGTGTACATATAAGTATATAATCGTCGCATGTATTTATAAAATTATGAACGAATAAGAACATATACATACGTGTATTCCGAGATAGGTTAGTTTTAAAATTATATAAACTCTAAACCGAGCAAATATTTACGCATCATGGAAAAAACTTACCACAGCGATCTAAATAATTTGATAAATTATTGTGTAATGGTATAATACGCGAACATCGTATAATAAACGCCAGAATTAGCAATTTTAATCGCATTTGTAATTTATAGCTCGTAAATTGGTCGTTGATGTGATTATATAATGCGATATGTACAGTGATCACGATTCGCACGTTCGATCGATGGACAATAATTCAGAGATCCGTTTCTCAGGTTTTTATTTCTTTTCTTCCCTTTTCCTTTTCGCCTGTTTTTTTTTTTTTTTTTTTTCACGCTCCCTCGAATATTTTTTCACATTCCCCAATTCTTCATCTCCATACATTCAACTGTAAAAATGACGAGGAGATAAGATTATATAAAAATGAAGAAAAAAAAAAACAAAAAAAACGACGAATAGCGATCGAACCGTACGTTTCACCGACCGCCGACGATGCACAATGAGTCTGCCCTTTTAAGTATATATTATAAATTACCTACTTCGATTACAATCACATATCGATAGTTTAAAATCGTCGTTTCGGTACGTCCCACCTTAACAAACCCGATCGAATTATTCATCCCTCTCCGGGGTCCATTTCAGTCGTGGGCGTTTCTCATACAATCCAAAACGGCCTGTATTACGGTGCGAATTCTTTGGTACCAGATATAATGATTCCATTCAAAAGTTAATTTCCCCTTATCCCTTGCCCTTGCCGCCGCCACTTCCGATTTTTCTACCCGGCGACCCGATGGGACCGCCGGTCGCAATTTATTTGCTCGGACGTTGTTCGTGATTGGGAAAATTGCGACCTTGGTGGAAATTCATTTCGCGGGATGTCCGGGATTCTAAGGGACTATCGAGTTTCAGGTGATCCGTATGAAAGAGAGAAAGGGTCGACGAGATCCATGAATCACGAGGGGATTCTCGACGGTTGATAATTGTGAAAACTGATTTTCGTTGACAAAAGGTGTGCAGATGAATAAATGACTCACCCAAGAGGAGCGACGGGCTGCAAAGCGTTGTCGAGATCCTGACCGGGACCGATCGCGGTTATTTGTTGTCGATTATTACCCTGCAGCGGATCTTGCCGTACAGGAGTTACCAGGACGACAAGGACGACGGCGACGAGGGACAGGGGGAACGCCGACATCCTCTGCGAAGCCTCGAAGAATTCCTCTTCTATGGGTGTTTCGTTTTGATATTTTCAGATTGAATCCTTTTACTTTTCCGTTATTATTTCATCCGATGTTCTCGTTCCTTTGCACAACAATACTGTGCTGTAAAGTCCACTTTTATGCTTTTGAATATTATTTAATTCACATCAAATTTTCCAAGTCATTAAAAACTCCCGTTTACCTTTTAATTTCAATGTTCACCTGAAAATTTATACACCTTCGGATTAGAAAACGAATAAGAACTCGATTGATTGTAGATTTATGTAATTTTACTTGTAATTCGACCCGTTCGCTCGAATTTTGATTCCAAGAGACGAAAAAAGAAACGTCTTTGTGAATTCGGGACACTGAAATGTTACGCTACTACCGGACAAGAAATGTGCAGACCGATCGGAACGCTATGGATTGCGATTTTTTATTGAAAATTTTTCTCCCTCATTCTCCCCTCACAGTCGAATAGCGAAATTGACGAATGTGTTTTTTCGTCTTTTGGGTTCACGTGAAAAGATCCTATGTACGTATAAATTTGTGTACGTGTGACGATTCTCGTTGCTATCTCGTGGCGTAAATATATACATATGTAATTATGTAGGAGAGTCTCGCCGCTTCTTCTTCGTTATCAACTCTTCATATAAAACACATAACAAGAGAGAGCGAGCTTGAGATGAGTCCATGGGAAGGGCGGGAGCATCGGTATTATAACTTATACTATAAGTATCATACAAAAAGTGCATACGGAGGCGACGAATACCAACGATAACGGTTCAGCGGTTCAGCGGTTAGCGTTTCCCGCCGTTCGTACTTTTAACTTCCTCCTCCTCCTCCTCCTACTCCTACTCCTACTCCTACTCCTCCTACTACTGCTACTACTACTACTGCCGCGACTACTTCTCAATTATTAATTTTCATCTCCCTAATTAGGTGTACCATGAAAAACGCGTTATCGAATCTCTTTGAAAAAAAGGAAAAAATCATTCTCTAACATTGAATCGAATCGATTCCATTGATTCATTTATATCCATCGTTCGCGCGAGATAACATGCATATTATAATGACATAATCAAAATTTGCAGTAATCCAACGAATTGTTATTCGAATACTGTTATTGTCTTTCTGCGCTTGTTATTATAACGCTATACTGTAGGTATAATATTATATCTAATAATTAAAATAATACCGAGTAATATGATTTCATTTTCTAAGATTGAAAAGTCAGAGGGCAAACTGATTGCGCGAGATTCTCCTCTTTTTTTTTTTTTTAAATATTTTATATTTTTTCCTTCTTTCCACGACAAAAATGATTTCGTTGCGTGCGGTCCGAATAAAACTAGACCGATTTATAATCAGCGAATGTACTCATTGCGTACATGGTATGTTCTAGGTACATTTATTATCCATTCTTAGAGATTATATTCACGCGTACGTGGAAAAAAATATTACGTTCTTCGGGGTGAGAGTGCTTTGAACGGACCTATCGATAATAATTAGCGCGATTTAATTATTCATCGTCGTTATTATAATTGTTAATTTTTATTTCTATTTTCTCTCATCGATCTCCTTAATGAAACCAATGTACCCGGTATTAATACGTACATACATCGAGGGTTTTGAGAATCGGAATAACGTGATCCGCAAAGGTGAGCAAGGATTTTTTAAGAAATTTCTTTTGTACAGCAATTCCATTCGAAAAATTGAAGAACCGCGTTTATTTTGGCCCCAAAAATCGAGGGCTTCGCCCTTCCGATCCCGAGCCCTTGAATTATGTACGCACTGGTAACTCGATATTTTTATTTTTTGGAAAAATTATACGATTAGAAATTCAAAGTTGACGCGAGAATCTGCTTGACGTGATAAAACTGTTACAAGGTAAAATGCTAAGCGTATATACGGTTGTAATCATAATCGTCATTGCGTAAAACCGTCACTTATTTGCGTTTAATTAATAATTATTATAATGAAAAAGAAAAATTTACATCTCGAACTACGACAAACATAATATCTGCACGTTACTACGGTAGAGTTACAATCCTTCGATTTTTTCGTTAATGAATAAATTTACATACGATAAAGAACAAATTCTATTTATTCGTTCTTTCGATTGTCTAATAAGTATTGATTAATAATTCTGTGAAGTGTACAATGAAACACCTGTTCGAGTGATTGCGACAAAATCAGCGTTCGATTTTTTTCCGTAAGATAAAAGTGGAATAGAAAAGTTTCTTTCTTTTTATATTATTTTTTTACACTTTCTTCTTTCTTGTGTTTTGTTTTATAATAAAACAGTGATTTTTATCCCAAGGATAATCGTTACTTACGTACATTAATAAATAAATTTAGTAATTGGAAAAAAAAAAAAAAAAAATTTTCGATCATGTATCGTGGAATCTCCTCTTATACCGCACTTGATTAATCAATCAAACAATTAACATCATTCTGCACTTTCTTTTATGAAGAAAAAATTATATCCATCAAAGGACATTATAATACCGAGTGATTAATTTTATTAGGGTGGTTACGTTGTTGAATATCGAGTAATTTTGAAAATTCTTATTGTTTTCTTTCTTTTTAAATATGCCGCGATCGTGCAGATTGCAGCAGGTACAAGACGTGTTCAGGCCCCACGAGATGAATCTCGTTCGGTGAAGCTGCGTGGACGGAACTCTACGCGGCACTGGCGCGTGCAGCGATCAACCACTCCGCTCCGATCTCGTCTTCTTCTTCTTCGTCTTCTGCTTCTTCTTCTTCTTCTTCTTCTTCTTCTTCTTCTTCGTCTTCTTCTTCTTCTTCTTCTGCTTCTTCTTCTTCTTCTTCGTCTTCTTCTTCTTCTTCTTCTTCTTCTTCTTCTTCTTCTTCTTGATCTTCATCTACTTCTTTTTCTCATTTCAGGGCGTACAATCTAAGAGCAAGAGCACCGCATCCAACACACCATTATCTCTTCTTTCATACACAAAAAACCGAAAAAAAATACCCTCATGTGCATACACAGATTCATTCACTCACACGTATACAATATATATTTTATAAAGTCGCCTCTGCCTCCCACGCCAGCGTATGGAGTTCATCTCTTCGTCTCTTTTACTCGCACGAGTTTTCTGTACTACGGTATGTGCGGCGCGGCTAAGTTTTGTTTCTTTTTTGTGAAATCATTCACACTCGTATGATCGAGCACAGATCAAATCAGGCGTGATACCCTCCTTAACTCATTACCGACATATTGTGTTCGAGTTGATAGGAAAAAAATTAACAAGTAGCCGCTCGTAATCCTCCCGCAGGATGTTCGCCAATTGTAACTTCCGGTTTCGATCACGAATCACGCGTGAATATGCACGAGAGAAATTCAACAGGTGCGAATTCTTTTTCTTACGTGCAAAATAAATATAATAAGCGTGGGATCTTTTTCCTTGAAACATACCTATATGTATACCGGTATTTAGGTATGTGACATATTATAAAGTTTTTAAAATATGAAAGAATTTGTTTTGTAAGGTCATTCGAAGGTTCAAGGCTAAAATTTACCTTGCCGCGTGCCGCAGTGTGATTGACAATATGGCAAATATTTGCCACCCGCACACGTGTATAAGCATCTACAATTATACGTGGTACGTGACACGCGTATTTGATAAAGAAAAATTTATGCAAATTTGTTTTTGGATGTGTCACAACTAGGTGTGCTGTATAAAAATACGCTCGTCAACGATCAGGAGGACTCCTCGTAATCGTTGGCAAAATCTGGGAATATTGCTGCGATCGCATATCGTTAAAGAATTACATACATATACATAACCATCCCAGCTGATGGGTTATTATTACATTCCTCTTCTAGTCGAAGGAAGATAAGCGGCTAGCAGCGACAAGCGATGGTACAACGCATACCATCATCGACCGTATAACGTGTAGTACATGTAACTTCGTTACATGTATACCTATATGTATACCTAGGTATATACACATATGATACTTATTACCTCAGGTATATAGGAGTGGGAATAATTACGGAGAGTGAGTGATTGGCGTGAGTGTGTTTGTCAGAAATCAAAGAAGATATAGTAGAAGTAGAAGTAGAAGTAGAAGTAGTAGAAGAAGCTGGTAAAATTTTCTATGCATGTTATAAGCGTATCTGTGACGTCCTCCGTCGAAGGTTCCTCATTCTTATTGTATATCCATCACGCATGTGATCAGAACTAACCGCATTGCGTAACGCAGGTCCACACGCATGTATTTTACCTATACTGTTCCCACATTACATGTACACGTCGAAAATATACGAATAGATAATTATTAATTACCGCACCATCTTTTAACCCTTTGCCTGAACTGCACCGTGACGATCCGCATATTTAACCCCCAGGGTTTTTAATCATTTTAAACGATTTCACCGCACGTTGAACAAGAAGAGTGTCAAGAAGAAGCGGGCAACCGCGGTGAAATTTTCATTTTCATTCTCATTCTCATTTTTACAAACTTGAAAAAATGCTCAAGTCGTACGTGCTCCTCGCGGTTTGAAACGTTCGACAATACGCTTACATTAGTATGCAGTAAATAGAAGATTGATGACATCGAAATAGATTATTTTATCCGTTGCGCGATATCATCGGTCCCCTTTTTCTCAGTATACGATGATAATTGATATTATACCGAGGATCGTGACTAGCTTTCAATTATAATAACTGCAACATAATATTCGACATTTATTGTCACTCCCAAAATAATACCGGGCACACCTGTATGTATATTTTGTACAATCACGATCCCCTCTGCATCGTCTATTTGGTGTCAGATTATATAAAGATGTTGTTTTTTTTTTTTTTTTTTTTTTTAAAAGAGTCGTTACACAGCGGAAGATAAAAAATGAATCTTCGTACGACGATACATCTAAAAGAAACCGACGATAAAAAACTTCTCGAAAATTGTAAGAGCATTTTTTAACCGGCGTTTAATCAGGTGCGACGAGACTTTAGCGGCAAATATAATGAAGTTCTTTCATTATTCGCGTACACGTATGTGCGATTATTTATGTTCACCGTATTATGATAATTCTTGAACGATAATTACGATCGTTAAGGGACGGTGTATTGTTATACGTACCGCAGAGTGCGTAGGGTTGGACGATGTGTGTGTTTTTTTTTTCATTTTTCTCAAGCACAGCTAAAACATATTTTTCGAATTTTTTCCGCAAACTTTTTTCGGGGTCATTACCCCGTGCAATGCCGTTCTTTCATTGTTGTGTTTCATAAACCATTGCGCAAAAAATAAGAGAAATAATAAGTTAAACATGTACGTGCATATTACGTAAAGTTTTGTGACGTAAAGTTCGCGAAACACCTCGATTTTCGCATGCACGCTTTAAGCTCGCTCGTTATTAAAAATTTATTCAAATTTTCGTTGTCGGCTGTCCAGCCCGCTGCAATGAATACATGGTATGTATGTACTACACGCATAATATATGGATAGCGTATAACCATAAGAACGGGAAATGGGGAAACTGGTTTGCTTTTACGATTAGTAAATTGAGCAATCATCATACCACTTCAATCTATACCGAGATTGTTTTATCGATTAATTACTATCGCGATCAACTTTACATTTTTATAATGCACCGCTATGTATAAAGTAGTATAATACACTCCCTGATCCAATCCCTTTCAACTCATTCGTTCATTCTTATTTATTTCAGATGCTCCAGAATTCCATCAATCAGCTGAAAAACTCGTCAAAATTTTAATACGAGTGTTCGGCGTTTTTTGAATTGAGAAATAAAAGAAGAAGATATTCTGCGAACGCCTCACCATGCTTCAGCCTAATTAATTGACCGTGCTCTTTTATAAATTTTCATCATTTTATTGAGAGAATATGATGGCGGTTTTCGGTTGTCGATATGGCGATCACAGAGATACCATAGCTCGATGTCGTGAATTATAATTCAGATCTTTAGCTACCGCATTTCTCGGTACTACTCGATGCAGTAGACCGTCCTTACTGATAGGAAGGTACATTATTATACCTATAATCTGCAGTGTCTGAGCTCAGAAGCCTGGAGCAGGATGCCACTTTTCAACCTGGGCGCTCTATTTCTTCCTCTTTGACATTATTTTTGCTTTTTTTTTTTATTCTTCCCTCTCTCTGGATCTTACGTCCGTCCCTTAACCCGCAGTATTATTATACTCCTCTTTTTATCTATCTCTTTTGCTCATAATCTCGCTGCAGCTAGGATAAAACGTACGCCTTGTACACTTATACACAGGAACCGTGTGAAAAATCAACATTATATATGTGTAAGACCGATAAGAGATTTTAACTCGCGTGATACCTTATAGTTTATGCGCGCACTCCATTAGCGTAACAGCGTTTATTATTTCATTTATGTAATTTTGTTTCTGCTCGAAAATCATCTAGTTGAAAATCAACGCGGGAATATCTCCGTATAGATGATGAGATGAGAAGAAGAATTCACATCCCAGCACGCGGAATACGTCGAAGCGAAAAGCAATTAGTCTAGATTTCGATACAGGCGAGGTTCTTTTGCCATAATCATCGGGCCGTCCGTATAAGTGACTTCCGGTAAAGGGTTGGGCGACTCTTGAAATTGGGTCAAGTGGCGCTCTTCCTTTTCCTTTCTTTTATGTTATATGTAATTATCTACATATATCGAATATGTTTTCGTATGTATATCGGAACCATGATCGGATATTTTCCAATAAAATTATTGAGAATGTAATAAAAGTATATTGCGGTGGTGCTCGTTGACCCCCCCACCCCTCAATTGCCATTTTCCTTATCATTTCATAAATATTTATATAATATTATGATGTGAAATACGGAATTGCAGGAGCAACTGCCGTTTATCCTTTTGTATTTCTGCTGATCATCTTGACCTCGGTTATTATTATATTATTATACCCAACTCACGATCTCTCCCTTGGGAACAAAGCTTCCGGACTCTTTCAACTGACCTTGGACTTGGAAAGATCAAGACCTCGTTGTGTAATTGCTGCCGTATAGAATTCTCCCTCTCTGCTTACTCTCTCTTTTTTCTTCTGCGTTCAATGGAGATGGCATAAGCTAATGGAGAGAATAAATGAAGAAATAATTGTAATAATCGGATTAATGAATTCAATTTGGCAAATCGGTGTTATAGTTATCGTATGCTGTGAAACTTTCTAATTACCGTTTAAATTATCTGGCGCCATGCGGTATGATGGTAATAATAAATAATTCATATTTTCCCGTTACGTTATAGGCATACCCTCCATTCTGCTTAGCGACGACTACCTGTATAAAGATAAATATACCGCTGGTGAAACGGCTCCAGTAGTTGCATAGACCTAAAGTTGTTGTTGCTCCTGCTGCTGTTGCTGCCGGTGGTTCAGTAGCTCATAAATTTGAACGACAACTCGCATAGGTATATATGCATAAATATTTAAAATCCTCCATTATAAAATCCGTTCCCACATTATTATATAACATGTATATCCTCGCTGTGCGAGCCAGATCCCAAGAGAATTGATTCGTTCAAAGTTTGGAAAATTAGAAAAGTATTTGATTTTGATAATTACTTTACTTTTTTCTCTTCGTCTTTTTCTCCTTTTTATTGCTCTTCTCCCTTTCAGATTTTTCGCCTCTGATGGAATCCAAGTAAATGTTTCTTCTCTGATAAGCCGCGTCGTTTCGAATTTTCCACGACTCCATTTTCTCGTTGAAAGTAGCGAAAAGGTTCGAATTCCGGCGTCGCTGTTCATCGAGAAGTTTGGCTTCATCTTCGATATGCGACGCTTGCGATTGTTCAAAATCTTTGAAATTTATCGCTCTTTGATTCCTCAACATCTCCTCATCATCTTCCGTTTTAACCCAGCGCTCCTCTTCTTCATCTTCCTTAGAAATATACGCCGTGATATTCAACTCGGGAAGCCGGGAACGGGTTTGAAATCCTGAAGGTTTCAAGGTACGGCGCTCTGAAGTACTCGGATATAGTTCCGGGGGCACTAAAGAACCGCGAGAATTTACTTCCGACAAAGTAAATTCACCGTATTCAGAAGACGTTAGATTTTCCTCGAGAAATTCATCGCGCAACGAACGACCCCGAAATAAACGTCCCGGTTCCGCATCCTCCCAAGATCTTTTTATCCCCAAAATCTCAAGCTCCCTGCGCTTGTCCTGTTCAACCTGACGAAAAAAAAGAAAAAGAATGGGAGTGATGTAAACCATAATTCTTCATGCGATGGAGTGGAGAAGAAAGAACGATTTCTCCTCTCACCTGAATTTTACCATCAGAATTATCCACCAGGACCTGCATCCTCCATGAGGGTGATTGTAATCCTGTGCGATTGACATTACCGTCAAAAATTTCCTGGGACATTCGTCCGGTTCCTTTATTTCTTGATAATCTTTTGGATTTTCCCGAAGAATTGGACGCCCTGGTATCGCTTCTTGTATCGTAAACTGTTCCTCTTATCCTCGCTTCGGTCGAAACGTTCCATTCGGCGCTGGTAAACGGCCAGGAATCTTTTGCGACGTAAGCACGGATGTAAAACTCAGCTTCATCTTTACCCTCCTCGGGGTCAGGAGCGACGGAGCTGGACCGACTTTCCCTCTCCCCTTCTTCGTTATTTTTCATCTCCATACCTTCTCCGAGCCACAAGCATGGCAAAGTGATAACTGAGCCACCGTTCGCCTCGCAGAGGACGTTCTCATCCCCGTCAACGACCTTTAATCCGATCCTGACGCCTTTATAGCTCAGAGAAAGCCTAATGGTCACGAGAGCGTGGATATTACTTGGTTTGATCCTGATTATCCACCGACCAAGAATATTGTTAAAGTTCGGTAGATAGTAATCAGATATTTCGAGTATCTGGAGAGCACCGGGTGGTCCGATGGGATGGAATTTCGGCGTTCCTTTAACAGTGCTAATTCGTAAATGCCAATGTACTTCCTTGAGCTTGGGAATGTCCATCGATCCGTAGGCAATCAAAGTGTATCCGTCTTTAACGAACGGAAATTTCAATGGCGTCGCGACGCTTTTAACTAATCGCGTGACCTCCCGCTTTGTGGAATTGTTAACCACCCTTACCACGAACCTCTGAAGATTTGTGACCAGATCAATAACCGCGTTGACTTTTTCATTCCGGGATGCAACGTTCAATTGGATCCTCACCAAGGGGATCCACTGCCGGAGGTAGACGTTTCGAGTCGTTCCTTTCCACTCATCGATATCAGCTATGGTATTCAAGTCCTTTAGGCAAGGGTAAAACGTCCCGAATTCGTCAAGGAGAATTCTTCTCAACAAAATTTGTGCAACTGATTCACGTTTAGAGTAGTTGAATAGTTCAAGGAATTTTCTCAGGCTTTGAATGACCTCGGAATGCCTTGGGTTTGAAGGTGAGTGTAGTCGTTTATAATTTCTAATCAACGCCATCCGAAAAAATGCTTGGATCTTGATCGCTGATTTTTCTAAGATCGAACCGGGCTGATCTGGATTCGCTTCTTCAAATCTGTCAGATTTTATTTTTCCCACCCCAATATTCGGGTCTATAAAAAGGACTCTGAGCGAATGGCAAATTTTAGCAGCCTCGGGGACCGAAAACGACTGTTTAGTCACACTGGCCAGTTCCTCGAGGAATGCGCTGTGGATCCTTTTCGGGATTTCTGTACCTTCGGGTAAGTAACTTCTATAAAACTCACGTAGTTTTTCGTTATATTCGGGCTTCCCAAAGGCCTCAATCACTTTACTCGTCGCATTGCTAACACATCTGATGAACCCGTTAAACCTTTCCGATTCCGAACACATGAGATCCTGCACCCTGAACTTGTCCCCCATTTGAAAAATTGTATTGGACGCTATCCTGAGAAAATACGAACTTTCAGCTCGGATGAATATACGGAATAGAAATCGCCCTTCTTCCGCTTCGAATAAAGTTGTTCCCTGGGTAGTGCAAGTTTTTATCAAAGCGACCGGATCCGCGTCGGATGACCTCTCGAAAAAATTGTGCCTCTCGATGATAACATAATCCGTATTCGAAGTGCGTAGTCCTCTTCCGGGAACCGTAGAAAATTCTACCAAAAAGAATTTCGGCTGGATTGAATCAGTGAGAAGATACAGAGGGGTGTTCTTGGCGGCGGTGATTTTGTGCTGCCACTTAAATGTCCTGACGAACGAACTTGGATTCGTTCCTTTAACATCCTTTGACCTTGAAGCAGTCAACGACGTTTCGGTAGCGGTTTGAAGTACGTCGGAGACTCTGGTATAGTACTCGAAATCCGAAGGCATGTAAAAAAGTGAAATTTCTTCCAAGCCCGGCTCCAACTGTTTGAAATCAACCCATTCAACCTCCTCAATTTCCGGACCTTGGAAAACGCTAACGACCTTCAAACGTCGGGTTTCTGACCCTAGGTAATGCTCTCCAGAAATTCCATGCCTCGACGCCCATTCGAACCACCGATAAAGTTTCCATCTAACTTCGGGTGGCGGGATCTGTTGAAATAATCGATGTTATAAATAAATCTGCTGTATAACCATTGTAGAATTGAATTATTAAATTAGAATTTACTCGGTTGGAATCGGTAAGTGTCCCACGGGATTCGGGAATATAAACAGGATATTTGCAACTCGGTGAATTCTCCAGAGGATCGACATCAGTGAGAGTCGCAAAGATCTCGACAAGAGGCTTTCCGGGATTAGCATTGTCTTCGGGATTCTCCGGGTTCTTGCAGGTGTACTTGCAAATCAGATCCCATTTTTCGTCCGGAGATAAGGATCTCGTATCCAAAGTTATGCCGAGCCATCCTGTATTGTTTTTTCTCACAATTATCCACAGTTGAGATTGACTCGCTAATCAAAATCTATACCACTGACCGGTGAGACACGAGACCAGAAACAAATCTGATATCTCTCTTTTCCCGATCCAGCTTAGCGCCGCCAGTTTGATGATCGCTTTGCTGAGTAACATGGGCCAAAGTTCGACGTTGTTATCGGTGCGTGGGAGTAACGGCGTGCCATTCTCATCGACAGGGATTAAATCGTCGACGATAAAACGTCGCCAAAATCCCATGAAGAACAGTCGCACGACATATTTCCCTGAATTTGAAGTTTCTCATTTTCAGACCCCTTAATTTTCAGCGAAGAACATTACCGTGAAGGTTTATAACCGGCCGATGACTGCCCGCCGATTTTCCCGCCTTATTCATCGAATAAATGTTCGACCAGCCTTTCCAAGGGCGAGAGGCACCCAGCCAAACGAACCCTGAGGATTCACCCTCGATTCGAAGACCCCTTCGACCCAGATATTCCAGGTTTCTCATCGTAGATATGAAACTCCTGACGAACTGTATGAAATTGAAAATTATGAGATACATCGATGAATGGAAAGAAAAAAAATACAAAGATTCATGCCTCGCTGTGCAAAATGTGTCGATTATTCTTCACGAAATCCGAAAAGCCATCATCGGGTGAAAAAAGGACAGCTGAATCGCTCTAAAAATTAAATGAAAAAAAAAAAAAAAAATTAATCAGGAAAAGTGGTAGGATACAGAATTGAACGAGTAGCACGGTATATGAAATATCGTACGGATGGACTTTTGAGCAAAGGTCCTCTGATCCAGTCCTGTGGTTCCAGAGACACTGGCATCCATCTTGTCTCTGGGTCCAGAAAGTGACCATCTGCACCTGAAATTCGACGATGGCGAAGGAAGATTCAGTAAACCCCCAATTCTTCTTTTCGTCTCTTACTTTTCAACGAATCCCATTTTTCGGCGTTTAATTCGGCATCGTTCCATTCGGGCCATGGAATTGGGACTGTCGATTCCGACTGATAATCGCTCGTAGATAATTCCCGCGTTTTTCTTGACTTTGTAGACATTTTCGAGGTTTGTAAGGAATCGATAACGGCATGTATTCCAATATGACAGATCGACGGACTGATTGTTTTGTTTCCACGCAAAAATAATTTTCATTTTTTTCTTAGCACTCCGAACTTGTACGTCAAATCATGAACGTATATTTTTCCCGGTCTTAAAACGCAGGGCGGAAATCCCTCGGTGTTTATCGCATTAGGATAATTTTGGGGGGAGAGAATCATACCGCCGTGTTTTTGGTATCTAATTCCATCTTTTCCGGCAGGAGAATCATCCTGTTTTTCTGTCGTTAGTAATCTGCTCTTCATACCGCTATTTATCTGATCACCACAAGCTCCCTGACAACAGTTGAAATGATCGATATCCGCACGGCTGGGTTGCAGGGATTTTGGATCCGGGATGTCATTTCCCGTATAAAACTGGATTCCTGGCTGATTTGAATAAACTTCCATGAAGCGTCCCGAGCCGGGGTGCAGGACTCTTCAAAAGTGAAATGTATAAAACAAAAATGACGATGCGATTCATTCGGATCATGAACATTGCAGGATGTATACCTTGCGTGAAATCTGTAACACCAAACGCTAGGTGAATCTATGCATAAATTATGATCGTATCCACCGCCTGGAACTCGGCAAAGTCTTTCGTTGGTCAGACAAGTTGGAAATCGTAGATCATAGATTGTAGATTTGACGGATCTGATAGCCCCGTTTGGGATGCCGTCTTTGAGGTCCATGAACGTCCATTTTTCAGCGTTTATCGTCACAACATGTTTTTTTAATTCCTTCGCTCCTGTGCCCTAAAAAATTTGATCTAGCGTGAAACATAATTGCCATTTCGAACGTTTTCAATCAAATTATATCGCAATACTAACGTGTCCAGCAAGATTGAAGAGACAACGTGCGGTAACGTTTACCGGGGTTGGTCTCGTAGACGTGGCCTGAATGTTTATATTGAGTTGATTCTCATCAGTCCACGAATATTTAACCTGCGTCAGTAACTTCGCGCCTGAATTATTGCTGAGATTGCTCATCACCTGAAGGACGAACGAGAGACCTTAGGGCTAATACGTATTGAACATCAATTTTTGTACCACTTGGTTTCCCAAAATGTAGGAATCCCAGTTACGGTCATCAAAACCGTGAGATCGATTTTTCGTGTCTTCCTCGAAGTTCTTCTGCTTTCTGAATTTGGAAAGCTGACCGTTAGAAGAGATGTGGTTTTCCACCCGTCCGCTAATGTTTCGAAATTGATTATTTTTATTTTTCAGGTATCCTGGAATTTAGAATGGAATTCGGAATCCAATGCGGTGTCTTGTAATAACCTCGTGAAAATTTCACTCATACACGCAACAGGTAATACCATTCATGGAATCATATCCAAGGACGACGTCGCCCAAAATTCCCTTGTCATTCGGAATTTTTACGGACTGTATACCAGCCCCCCAGGATATAAGACGAACCGAAGATTTTCCAGAATTGGTCATAGTGTATCTATGATGAATATGAACGAAAATTTTAACCGATATCTCTCGTGTTTACTCACCGTTTTATACCTTCTGACGATTTCATAACTCTGTCGAGTTGAATTAGAGCTGGAATGTTGTCTGGGGATAAGACCGAAGCCATCTTCTTGCACAAGGGTGTTTGCAGAGGACATTTGTAACGGACTTTGATGGCACCAGATTATCAGCGATACAATGTTTATAATAATTTTGAAGGTCCAATTAACGAGTATAAGTATTGTAAATTTGTAATATTTGTCGCATCGTTAAATATTATTTGACTTCATTCAGAATACTGTGAATTTTTCTCATTGATTCAAAGTTCTCCATAACGTTTTTTCAACTAAACTGAACTTAGCTGTTAGCAAGAGATTCGAATATTCAAACCGGCCGGCGACCTAATGGGAGCAGCACTGGCTTTACCCGAAGCGCATGCGTGATGATTGGGTTGCTAGAATGCAGGCACAAAACGCAATCGGTTTCTCCTCTACTCTTCTCCAAGTATATTTAAAAAAATCACAAGGTAAGGTATGGAAATACAATCAGGGAGTACGATTATTCAAAAAAACGCTTGTTTTAATGATACCAGGTGTGGCACACAACGCATAAATAGAGGACACCGGTCAATCGGGAGTAATGGGCTCAGTTTCTAGAGCGGAGCGATTTTTTGCTGGGTTTGTCGATTCTTCTGCAATCCCATTTGAAGCCTGTA
This sequence comes from Athalia rosae, assembly GCF_917208135.1. Classification (NCBI taxonomy): domain Eukaryota; kingdom Metazoa; phylum Arthropoda; class Insecta; order Hymenoptera; family Athaliidae; genus Athalia; species Athalia rosae. Next base: position 30,555,441 of record NC_064027.1, on the reverse strand, counting down.
CACCTGGTATAACATTACATTTATCAGTCTCATTGCGTTGACGATCCTTCGTGCAAGGTTTTTCTTCGCCTTTGTTTTTCTGTTTCTCTCCCTTCGAATTTCCCTTACTCGGCTTATCGATTTCTTTAGACCACGAACAGCTCCTGCGATTTGGAGTTCTCGGCAGAGACCAAGAACTGCTACGAGATTTGCGCTTTGCTGATATGCTGCGAGACTTTGCTCTAGTAATTATAACTCGTGAGGATGATCTCCGTTTACGTTTTCGTTTAGTCGAACTCGTCCCAGAACGACTCCTCGAAGATCTCGAAGGCTTTTTAGATCTCGATCGCGATCTTGATCTCGATTTAGATCTTGTATAATTCGTAGCTCTTTTTCTCGAGCGAGATCTACTCCGACTTTTGCACTCATTTTTACTTCTACTTCTAGTTTGACTATGACTTTTTCCCCGGCTTCGAGATCTCCCGCGACTTCGATTCCGTCTCCTGCTTCTGCTTCTACTGCTTCGAGAATGAGATCTTGACCTCGAGTAAGATCTGGATCTGGATCTGGATCTGGATCTGGACCGGGACCTGGACCTGGACCTGGACCTAGACCTGGATCTGGATCTGGATCTAGACTTGGATCTTCTTCGGCTATGTGATCTTGACCTCGATCTCCCGTCCCAGTCGTTTTCCGCATCTAAATCGTGGTACTCGTGCCCGGTTAATTTTGCAAAATACTTGTAGTACTGATCGTTATATAAATGCGGATTGTAAGGCCGAGGTTGACGAAATTGACCATGCCAAGGTGCAAACCCCCTGCCTCTTCCACGTGGGAAACGTCCCCGAGGAGGACCTCTCGGCATGCCACGCATCATCGGAGGAAAAAACATAGGTGGTGCCGCCCCGTAGTACCAGGCAGGATCAAAACCTGGATAAATAACTGAATAGGGTGCTGAATCCACAGGAGGCGGACCTGCTGTTGAGAAAAACAAGATCATTGCTCTGGGGTGGGCGAACATTAAAGGTAGAGATGAGAATAAATGAAGAAATGATAGGCAAATAGTACCCGAAGACGAGGACGGAAGTTGAGTACGTCCAGAGTTAAGGACGCTTTTAATTTTCTTTTTGTCATCGTCCGAGTTGCTATCTGCGTCTTTATCGGAAGTGGATTTTTTTTCTTTTTTCTGTTTCTTCTGTAAGGTCAAAGAATTCATAAATAGGTTTTTTTTTTCGTATGACAAGTTGTGTTTCACTCTTTCGGATAAGTCGGTTACCTTTTTTTTCTTTTCCTTATCTTTCTCCTTCTTTACTTTTTTCTTCTTTGACTTTTTGCTCTTCTTGTCCTTCTTTTCCTTTTTTTTATCACCCTCAGATTCCGAGCTTTCAGAGTCCTTACTGTGTCCCTGTTTCTCTGACTTTTTTTCATCCTTTTTTGACTCGGCATCCAACTTTTTTATTTCTATCTCCTTCTGCTCTACTTTGACCTGAAAATAGCAAGAAATACGATTAAGATTCTACTACAGCGGCAGCGAATACTGCGAAATGCCAGGCATGCGACTCACCTTTAATCTATCAAAGAGTTCGTCGAGCAAACGAATACTCTCTAACTGTCTTTGAGCTTTGATGAGCTTCTTTTCCTCCCTTGCTATTTTCATAGAAACTTTATCTTCCTCCTGCTTACGAATAATCGTCAACGCTTTCCGTTTTCGTTTATCCTCCCTTTTCTGCCGTCTTAATTGTTTGGCACTAAGATCAGCTTCCTCTTTTTTCCTATTTATACAACAAATGCTGGGCAAAATTGGAATCGGATTCGAATTGCAATCAGAAGATAGTACAAACCTTTGTTCTTCTTTGCGGGCTTCAATGGCTTCTTGTTTTTTTCTGAGTTTTTCTGCCGCTAAACCATCTTGGGCAGCAACTCGCTTTCTCTCCAGCTCACGGTGAGCAACACTTGTGTCATTCATATGCTTAGTTTTGTCAAAATCAACCTTTGAGAAACGATCCATTGTAAATCAGAGGCTCAACGACTGGTGAAATCGAATGTCCGGCGGCACCCTACCTTTATCGTAGCTGTGAGATACTTGAGTGGCTCCTTCTTCAGGAGTTTCATTCCACGTAGGGCGTCCATGGCGTTGACAAAGTCCATGTACTCGATGTACTGAATATAAGCATCAAAGAAGAGGCCGTCCCCATAGCTAAACTTTTGAATATTTGTACCGAGTCTCATCCTTGACCTGTAGGGATCAGCTGCAGGGACATCAACCCGACGCAAAGTTCCCCATTTCTTAAATATTTTAGCGACTAGAGGCTCGCTGGGAACTTCGACACCCTCTTCTGCAAACCATTTGACAGGAAGACCCTGAACATGAATGGTATCTGGTCGCTCGCCAGGCTTCAATTCATTCATGTGTTTAGCATCTCTGAAGTAAGAGTCCCAGGAATGCCGGGTAGGAAAGTCATCTTTAGCCTCAGCAGCCCTGACTTTCAGGATATTGGGAAAGCCAGCAAGATTTAAACGTTGAGAATCCAGTCTGGCAAGGACTTGCTGCAATCGGCATCTGTCTTCCAGGTCCCCCTCCAGTCTTATGAATTCCAAAGTACTTTTTGTAACTTTCAAGGATGAAAACTCGTCGGGTCGAACCAGGACCCGAATCTTCTCCATTACCTCCCATGTTGATATTGTTTTTCCTGTTTATATTTTACCAATGCGCTGTAAAACCTGCCAACTCTAGGGAGATTATTTAGCATAACAACTAGAGAGAATAACTTTAATCCCAGCACAATGAAAAAGAGAACAAGTAGACGCGCATTTTGTATTAGACCACGGCGTTGATGCGTAGCTCGACTTAATATTTTACCTGGTATCTTCAGTTGAGGTAGGTTAACGGATACATTAATTTTGGCAATAGGTTTCAAATATAAGCCTCGTGGTGCGTACAACGGAACAACATCGCTCAGGTCCCTGCAGCTCCGAAACCCGTTTACAACCTCTCCGCCACCTCCGACGCGACTTTCCCCTGCCTTTTTAACATCCATATCTAACCTAGCTTATGCTATCAATTTCTATTTATCTACGTAAAATTCTTCAAAACCAAAAGGGCAGGTGATCAATTTTTACGTTAATCACTAGGCTAATTACTAATCGGTCAAAGTTGGCTACCGAGAGGTTGTGTTGGATGTTGGAGTTGCGTGACATCACGTATCGTTCTATAACTATTCTATGTACGTTTGTTATGCCAGAAATGGTTTTAGTAGATTTATATCTTCCAGTTGCGGATAATCGAGTTATTGTAACTACGACTCAAATCTTCTTTTGCTTCGATACTAATATTTCCTTTTCACTATTTGTTGGTTGTACTTTTCGTGCGATGGGAGCCGGCCATGACATGCACACGTCACTCGTCAATGTCATGTGCAGCGCCAGTCGCGGTGAGATCGAGCGTTGTCAGGCGCCGTTTGTACGCTCTCGTTCGGCGCCAAAAATTCTGTTCTGCCAAAACCCCAATGGTTACATCGGATGGTTATATTTCTAATTTTTTTATCTTGTAAGAAAATTGAATTCTCATCACCCTGGAGATCATGGTTTATTTTTGATTGGGTGAAAGTCTCGTTGAACAATAGTGGAAAAGAAAACGTGTTGGCATGATGGTGCACAAAACGGACGCCACTGATTCTGGGACTTTGTTATCCAAACCAGGAGACGAAAAGCCGGTCGTTTTCGAAAGGACGATCGTTGAATACAAGGATCTTTCTCAGAGATTTAAACACGGAAAAAAAGATTTCAGTAAACAATTCTGTCATATCTATTTCGCGAGATTACAAGCTCTGACTGAAGTGCTGATGGAAAAAGTGACTGAAAAATGGGGTTAGTCTTGCATGCTTATTTTGACTTAAATCAAAGAACGTTTTGGTTGAAAAAATCAATAAGTAGCTAGACCAAATCGATCGATTTTTTTACCAGGAGATTTGAAGGGGGGCAGGATCGCAGACCTCGACGGGACTCAAGGTGAACGGTCCGTCGTTATTGGCACCCTTTACAAGCACCAGCGGTTGAAGCCATCGATTCTGAGAGAATTTAGCGAGGAGTACCAACTGGCGCCGCCAGCTCCAAACATTAATTACTGCTCGGACGAGGACCTTTTATTTCTTGAAGATGAAATGCTGAGAATTAAACTGGTTGGAAATCATCTTAACATCGAACAGATGGTAACAGGCATTGTTTGTGGTTTACTGGGAATTTTACAAGATGATGGAACCTTTGATGTGAGATAACTTTTTTTTCGTTGGATCTATCCAGGTTATTAATTTTTTCAATTTTAATACCCTGCTCATTCTTCGCGGACCTTCCAGGTAGAAGACTGGTGTTTTCCAGGTTGTATTCCCAGAACCGTGATGCCTAGCTCTGCAACGAGTGGAAAGATATTGTTGCTATCTGGTTTGGATCTGACTAACAAAGCTGAGAGCATGTCAATGGTCCTACTGACCGAATGGATAAATGGAATGATCGGAGATCCAGCTATCCAGAAGGAAGAAGCCTCAATTGTTAGGGTCATTATCGCAGGTGAATTATTGCAACGCTTATTTATTAAGCTAGAATTCTGACCTATTTGAATATCTCGATCACTAGGTAACAGTATCAGAGGAAGTGGAGAGATTTATACCATCAACAGCCTATTGAGCGAAAAAGCAGAGGATGAAGAAGCTGCCAGAGAAACTGCATTGGCTGCGCAAAGATTTGACACTTTTTTGAAACGAATCGTCGAGTGCTGCTGCGTAACTTTGATGCCTGGAGAGTTCGATCCAACGAGTCACATGATTCCACAACAGCCACTGCATCCCTGCATGATCCCCGAGTCTACTAGGTAACTAATCTCCCTGCTTTCTCCAAGTGATTGATTTTTTTCAGTTTTTATTGTCCTTCTTAATTTTTTCCAGATTCAAGAGCCTGCAAGGGGCTACCAACCCTTGGATCGGTAGCCTTGGCTCCCGCATAGTTGCTGGCTCGAGTGGTCAACCAATTGACGATATAATGAAAGTGTCCGGTGTGGCTGAAATTTCCCCACTCGCTTGGCTTGAGAAGACTTTATCTTGGAGACACTATACCCCGACTTCCCCAGACACCCTTCCATCTTATCCGTATTATGAAAAAGACCCTTTTATCATGGAAGAATTTCCCGACATATACTTTGCCGGCAATATGGAAAAGTACGAGACGAAACTGTGGAAAGGTGATTTGAAAATACTATTAAGTCAATAGAATTTGAAAGAGATTATCCCGGTACCAATCGTAATGATTGTTCTCTGTGATTCAATCTTAGATGAAAATGGAGAGGTGACAAGACTGATTTGCATACCTCGCTTCTCACAGTCTGGGACAGCAGTGCTGGTAGATCTTGAGACTTTGGATACACAGCCAATTTCATTTGGCACAAGTTGATGTTCGTTGAGAATGGGTATCTCCTGAATATGTTTATTAAATTATCATTTTTTTTTTGTCTCTGTTATTAAATTTAATATTTAATAACTTGGACGTGTCTCAGCTGCATGCGATGTAAGTTATAATAATTTGTAAAAATATTTCTACGTTTCTTACGTCTGGCAAAATAATTTCGTGATTCTGCAAGCCCTTGGATAGGTTAGGTTTCCAATTTTTCCAATTTTTTACCATATATCATTTGCCAATGACTTAGAATACAGTCTCTGAATTACAATTCAATCACTATGATTATCGTCTCATCAAATATACATATCTGAAATTTCCATTTCTCTAAAGATATATTTATTCATCCATTTTGGATATTTTTTTCTCGATGCTTTAGGTATATGTAGATACAATATTGAATATCGTAATACTAATTTTTTCGAATTGATATATTATAGCATATTTAAGGAAGATGTAATAGATTTTAGTAGCTAAAATTTGTCTACGTTTTGGCAACATCTTTTTGCTAAAATCAGCCGACGAATAATATTTGAATATATTTTCTCTTTGCCAAATCTTATAATTCCTCTAAAAATATTTTATCTCATTACCCGGAGATATTCTTTGTCGGTAATTGATCTCAATACTGTTTCTTCAATCTTCATTTAAACTTTTTTGGCACATGTTTTAATATATGATCACTACATCATCACTGGTAGGCTACTGGGAAGATTAGTGAAAATTGCTCACTGATTATCGTTTTCATTGCCTCTTAACAGCTGTACTTGGAAATACTTTCCATTGTCTGACTAGAAGAGCAAGATATTGATATCTAATCAGTGTTGCTTCAACTAGTTTTGATCGATCCTACAACTATAAAATAATGCCAACAGAAATAATACCGTCGGTTAGACCGACGTGTAGCGAATCCCATTGAGTTTTTAAAATACGTGACACTTGTCCGAGTTATTTTCCCATGACAAATCAGGCCCGCTGTTCTCGTAAAAACTCTGTGCTTCGGGGCTCGAAGGTCTCGAAGATCCTGGAGAGTTTATATTTATGTGAACTGTTCGATTTGATACGGTTTCGCTGGGATCCTCTGGTATTTGCTGGTCCGAAGATTGTTCGTCATTCCTCATCGCGCATATCACATCTGTCAGCGCTACTATGTAATTCTTTGCCAATGTCAATGTTTCAATCTTGGATAAACGTCTTTCTTTACTTACATGCGGAATTACCTCCCTCAAGGACTGAAATTTATCATTACCGTTGTATTAATCCGTCATTATTTCATGCCCAAAATGTATTTTACGATTCAACAATACCTGAAACGCGTCGTTCAAGCTGTGCATTCTCATTCTTTCTCTTTCATTGCTCTCCAATCTTCTCAACGTTCTTTCTCTAGGTGTAGTCGTTCGAGAATTAGCTCTAGACGATTTAAAATTCAGTCTCTCCGTCCTCCTAGATCTCCTCCTTATAATTCTACCTCCCTTAGTAGAGCTGGATGCCCATTCTTCTTCCAGACTGTCCACGTTACCAGCCCCTGACTTCATTCTCGATTAAATCACTATCTTTGTAACAAATGAAAAATTTATTTCAAATCGTAATAACAAATCCTATAGGAAATGATTTTGATCCGAGTATCAAGACTATGAGTTTAGATCACAGGTAGATCGAAGTTTTGTATTGAAATGCACAAAGAACTCGCAATTGATGATGAATTATTCAAATAATGAAGAATTGATTCGTCAGCGATTGCAAAATTTTTTAATTTTATCACATCAAATGATATAAACTATCACAAAAAATCCGAACCGATTGTTATTAACACTGACACAATGAATATTGAAATTATATTGCGATGCAAGAATGTGAAACTGACAAAATTCGTACGTCAAAAAGAAGTAACACCTCCTGTTTTTCAGCGTCAAAATTTCAGTGAGACTGGTAGATTTTTGAATCGCAAAGTCTACCCGGAAACTTGTTGAGCCCCGTCGAGGCGACGACTGATGTCGCGACGTCGGGGTGCGGCCGGCGCCGTCTTTCACCCCCGCGATTATACGCACACATGTAAAAGGAGTATCACGCCCGCACCTACGGGGTGTTTCAACGAGACGATTCAGAACGTTCCCAAATAATGACGCGGATCATTTTGACGACCTATCACAATAAAATCATCAATTCACGGAGTTGAAAAGAAAATTCCCGCTTCCAAAAATCGGTGAAATTCCAACTTTAAATCCGAGAAATAGATTATTCTATTATCTTCGCTGGATACAAATAGGGATATATATGTAAGTATAATTTTCCATTACCTGCGTAGGCTAGTTTTTTACTGTAATTATTATTCGTAATCGGATTGTACTTGCTTTATTTGTTATCCGCCGTTTTATGGTCAATACTTTTACCCAGAAGTGGGAACATTTGAAATAGATCATACTTTCCGCATGTTCTCTATTTTTCGAGCACCCTATGTGTAGCGAAATATAAGGGTGGTTCGTAAAACGTTTAGGTGGCTACAGGTGGGCGAATGACGTCATTCGCCCACGCGGCTCCTTCATCTATCCATTATTGCGATAACACCGTTACCCGTTACCAGCACCCTACCTCATGTGGCGATTGTAGTGGCGCGCGCATTTTTTGGCCGCGCAAGCTCCCGTATGGAGTTGACGTACCTTTCCTATAGCGCCCATAACAAAACTTATTTAATAATAAATTAATCGAAAAACGGAATGGCATTAACGGATATTCTTTTCCACAGCTTCCTTGTTTATTTTCACCATTTAAATCATCACAGTATTCTAGAATATATAAATTATCTTTGCCCTCAGTAATACTCAAATATTGAGTAAAGCCTCGATGATAGCGCAGTCGTATGAAAATAAGATACCTTGAATTGTTTGCTATTTGACATCTTTACATTTACCGCAACATGCATCGCTTTGTTTTTCCAGTTCTGCTGGCTTGTGGTTCGGAGTCCAAGGACCCAAACTTGCGGAAGCGTAGAAATCCATTGGATACGGTTTCTCCGCGTCGAATTCGGCGAGCTTTAAAGCCACAGCCCCCTCGAAAGGCGTCAATAATGGCTTCTCAAATGCGGTACCCCAATCTATGCTGAGCCTTGGACATGCCACCTGAGATTCGAACGTAGATGATGTAAAAATGAAAACGAATAACACGCGCGTACGAACTATGTGAATAACGCACCTGCACAAAAGCGTCTACGTCTTCAAACAGTTTCAGTTTATCAGGAAATATTTCAGAGAGCAAAATGGTCACAGCTTGTTTATTCAGGGTCCTTAATCTGTTCTCAATAGTCCTGAAAACGGTCGGGTTTCCTTGCCGCCCTAGAGTTCCCAAGATCAATCCATACTTGTCTGCGCTCTTAGTTGTGTCTATTGCCTTTTGTCTCGTTTTCAGCATTGTCTCATGATCGTAGAATTCCTCGGTTAATTTTTTTTCATAAGGGTCGTAGCGATATGCTCTTAACTTAGGATTTGCAATCATTGCTGCCTCTAGGTGAAATCGGCCATCTCCGAGATAGACCACTGCATCTGCGCATCGTATTTGCGGCGCGGTGCATCCCAATACCTGAATAATGTTTGAATTTTTATTTATCCCAGAATGTATTTGAGCAGATTCTCACCTCCCCTGGACTCAGAGGTCTACTTTGTGGAACAGTGACGTCGTATCCAGCTTTTCTCATCTCAACGGCAACTGCTTGTAGCGTAGAGGCAAACTGGATCGTGCTGACTAATGCTATCTTTGTGATGACCGGTAGATTTTGTTGTAGAGATTCTATACAGTGCATCGCATCGATCTTTATGTCGACAAATATGTAGAGTACTTTTATTCCAGTTGTTTGGTCTACCGGAATTAAACAGGAGTGACCATAATGTAGCAGCAAATCGACGTTTAGAGCTTTGGCAGTGTAGTCGTCGATGCAACAGGCACCTAGAGAACGAATTGCTATGAAATCTCACCAACATGAGATTGAGCTAGAATGATTATGTACCATAAGTTACATCCCCCATTATGACTGTCTCTGCATCTGTGAATTCCTCTATTATGTCACATATTGTAGTAGCAAACAGCAAAAGCCCTTCAGGCATCTGAAGAGCGACTCGCTTTGACTTGAGCTCTTTTATCCTCCATATTGTCTTGTGAATTTCAAAGTTATAGTTTGTCGGGAGAGCTGCAATTGCTGCGTTGAGTAAAGGGTCATTTAGCTGCTCTTGAGGAATTTTGTTTATCCTGACAGGTGCTTTGAAAACTTTTCTCACTGGCTTTGCTTTAACCACAACAACTAATTCGCTCGACTCACTCATTATAGTCTATTTTTTTATGATTGGCAACAGAATTTGCGTTTATTTGTCTATAATTTTTTTATATCCTTTGGCTAATTTTATCTTTATCAGTCATTACATCGTTGATCAGCTGCACGTCCGCAAAACTCACTTTAAGGTTATTTTGATTGTGTGTGATTTTCAACACGAGCGTCCATCGATGTGACGGAAATTGAAATCTTTAGGCCGTATACTTATGTTATCGACCAGAGTGAGAGGTACCTTTACAATGTTCAGTCGGTAGCTAGAATCTGCAATATTCTTGGGTAGCTGCCGATTGGGATGCTAACTGAATTCGTTGGATGATAAGCTATAAAAAACAAACCAACGGGAATTGTAGTACAATTTTATGTCCATCTTACCGACCGACTATGAGACATCTTCAATTAACGGATACTAGATGACTAGATCCAGTGATGAAAATTCGATACTTTTTAAATATCAAAACGACGAGTTCACCGTCATTCCGGGAGTCATTTTCCTCTTAGGATATTCCCAGAAGTTCTTTGGGGTTTCCGGGTTCGTATATTTCAGTTATAAATGAAAAAAATCCACATGCAAATTAGGGCTCAAGAATTTCGGCTCGTTCTTATATTGTTATAGTTGAATCATAGATATATTCAACGTTGAATCATGGAAATAAATGGACCGGTCTACAGACTGACGTATTCCCCTTTAGGACTGCATCATTTGTTGCACAATACTTGTAAAAATTTGTAACATCGAGTCTCATTAGTGCCATACAAGTTAAGCCTATAGCCTATTATATTTATTTCGACAAACTCACCAGATGTAGGTATACTTCCACTGATTGTGAGCGCGAAAGAAATTATGTTTGTGGTTACTATCATTGCCGCATCCTATTGCATCGAAGTCCCGCATATATTGAAATATATTGCTTCAATATAATGCATTTTATTTCAATTCATTATATGTATTCTCTCGACTCATAATTGGGACATGCCTCAAATTTTCAGGAATAATACGTAAGTACGTTCAAAGTTTTCTACGAATACAAATTTGATGGATGCAAATATCGAGCGTCCAACAATCGAGACTACGTTGCGAAGTATTCTACACGTGGTGAAATTTTAAGGGTTCCAAAACTTTGGAAATTTTTCATTATTCCTATAAAAATGATATATTCTTCAATACCGTAGGTTCGCGACGTGATATTCAAGATTTTATAAGCTGCGAGGGAAATACCCCCGCCTCTGACGTCACAGGGCTCGACTACCTCTACGGGCGTTGAAATCTCCGCTCGACTGCGGCGATTCTATACGAGATCTCTACGCGGTACGAGTGTGAAAATAACAATCATACGAATGTCGCAAACTTTTCATTGAACTTCCATAATGCAGATCAACTGTGATATACATATGAGGGCTCAAATAGAGAAGATCGCGATTCACCTTTTCTGTGGAATTTCACGGTGATCCCCGCGCGGAAGGTCTCGCTGCAGCAAGGTATACATACATAAGTATATTTTCATCGTATGGCTGCGAAATAAAAGTAAGGAATGCATTCGCAGGTGATTCACAGCCTCTAATTGAGAATGTTGTGTGTATACATCGTGTACCTATAGGTGTACCTATGTAGTTCATTGTGTGTTGCAGTGGTGATAATCAACTTGCAGAGGCAACCTCTGCATCGCCGTTCCGCGGAAACTCGTCATTTCGGGTACATAGTTGGACTTTCACCATTTTGAATTTGGTTGAAACGCTTTCTGCGGGTAGGTAGTAACGCGTCGCGAAGACCCCCAAACTCTTCATTTTTAACGTTTCGCACCTGAAAGGGAAAAAAAAACGATAACCCTCCAAATGAGATCACCGTTTTTCCCGTCCTAAAATTGCCACGATGTCGAATTTCTCGGGACTGAAATTAATTTATATACCGTATAATTATCCCGCAGTTAAAATTTGGCATAGTTTGAAGGCTTACTAACCCGCGGGTCTGAACCTGATAAATATTTTACCGCAAATTTAGGGGCGCGAGGGAGGAAAGGGGGGCGAATGGGGTAAATTTTGAAAGTCTTTCACTTCGAGTGAAATTAATAGATATATTCGGAAAATTCTGTTCATGATTTTTCGTATTGCTATAATCATAACACATTATTATTTACGGTATTATATTTTTCAATGTTTCTTTTTTCTTTTGTACTTTTCATTTATTACATTATGTTTTTACTATAAAACAAGGTATAAAAAGCCAAGAGTGTTCTCGACAACTGGATTAATGACTCGAACGAATGATATAAAGATAAAAAAAGCAGCGATTTAAAAACTATATACAATATAAGGGCACTATAGCTTATCATACGAGATCAATTACATTGAGCATCCATCGTTTTTCTGTTTTTTTTTTGTTTGTTCCACTTATATAAATAAAACATTAGTATATATGGAAAATTTAATTAATATAATACTGAGCTGGTAACGATTTTGGTACCAGTAGAATAATCACAGATTCGTCTATAATATCTGATTCGTCAATATTTTCCGTTTTTTCTATTCTTGCGTGCCTATTTTCACATTTGCTGTACTATGTACATTTCATTGTGCGGGCATGTTTATATGTCTGCGAGCTTTCTAAGTGATATATAAAATAATTGCGCATTCATACGCTTCTCAAAAGAAATATACAAATATAAATAAATATAAATAAATAAATAACGAAAATTTCGGCAATAAATAATAAATGAGTGAATTAAATTAAATTGAACGAACAACAATTAGCATAATAAGACGTATTTCAGTTCACAGGCAGTTTTTTGCAGGTCTAATTTACAGGCCGTGTAGTATGCACAGTCCGTATCTTCGAACCTATTAATTATTAGTTACTAATTATTACTAGCGTTATGTCAATGAATAAATTAAAATAGTTTAAATGTGTAATAGTTATCAACGGCGCTTTTGATTCGATTGATTAATTGCAGTTTGTATACCTATGCAGCGATGCTGGTGATTCTCTTAATTTTGTTAACCGTACCGTAAATCGTTATATTAGCCACATTGTTGCGCTCCGCGGGTGACCATTTGACCGATAATTGTTTGTTGCAGGGTATTTCTACACCAGCTTTCATTCCTACGAGTGAGCAGAGCTCACCGTTGGCCGTTGATCTATCGAGATCCCGTTGATCTTCCGAGCTAGCAGCCTCCGATGATAAATATGTTCCTAATGGAGCACTCGTACCGATCTCACGTCGCAATCTTTCGATGAGCAACATGGAATTGTCATCTCCTGAGGAGAGAGGAGTCTCCGCAGATACGCCGGAGTCTTCGACCCGAAGGTCCGCCCTAATCTGGGCTCGATGTCCTTCGATTCGACGATCCTTGTCGATCGATGGCAGAGATCTACATTCGGCGTTGACGATCAGAGCGATGATCAGAGCGGTATGTATTATCGATCCGTTCACGCAGCCGCTCAATCCTCCCATATTTTTCCAAATCTATTCCGGTTAGAACAATTTCTTCGAGGAGAGAAATAAAACGCGTTCTTTCTCTCGTTATCGTCGCTGGTTCGAGTGGTCGTAATCCTTGCGTTCGAGCCGCACGAAACCGATCCTTTTGTGAGCTTTTCACTTTCTGACGTATACTTATGTGAAAGTAGCGTGTATACTTTTGTGAATTTGTATCTGTAGCTGCTGGTCAGTTAGCTTCTTACGATTTACTGTGATTCTAAAGCTTCCGCAGGTTGGGTTTTATCCTTTTCAATCCGTGGGAGGATAGTGATATCCCCTCCAGCGATACGGACGGGCGTGTGCCACGCGCGTGCAGCGGGCCCAAGACGAGTTTACTCCGCGTTCACCACCGTCGTCGAGTCACACCGTGGTACTCGATGTCCTGGAGATGGAATAACGCCTTCGCCGCTTTAAGACGTCACGATAGTATTATTTGTAAATTTATATTACGTCAATATAAATTTTTCGACCCATTTCCTCATACAGTTTATAAGTATACGAGGGTTTTGTAGAAAAATCGGTGCCGCAATGCAATATTATTTACATTGTTATCCTTATAGCTCTCGACGTCACTCGATTATAATCACTTCCGATTCGACTCGTCCATCTCATTCAACTCAAATTTCAGGACTTTGACTCGAGTCTCGACGCACTCCGTTCCGATCGCCAGGTATCGTCCGACCCGTGGCAACGGGTCCGCTATTTCGGACATGACCCGGAGCGATATAATCATGGAAACGTCTTGGACGGACACCAGACGCGCGTAACTTTTGCATACGCAAATGGGTGATAACGAGCACTTCCCGAGCTGACGACAGGAAGGAAATCCGCGACTATTCGCGTCTTCGCGGTTCTTAATTGAATTACTACGGTGTACGAGTCACGCGAATCGGATCTCGATATTGCGGTATACGCTCAGATCCGTGTTGCACATTTATTAAAAATTCCGAAGTAAACAAAATGCGGCATAATTCGAGCGTGACGATAATTACCGAACTGTCAACGTTAGATTTTCATGCGGCGCAGGTGCGATATTCGCGAATAAACATTGATTCCTGCACTCGTAGTCCGTCAAATTTATCCGGACATAATCCGCACGCGGTGTACGACCCCCTCCACCTGCCGTGTAGAGCGTGTGCCAAGCGCGTGCTGAAGACGTCATTATATATTATCCTGGATCACTTCGTCACGTCTACGTCACTATGTTTTCATTCGTAACGAGTGTGTGTATCCAGATATCACATTCGATGACGCTGTATAAACCATGAGGTTTGTTGGCCCGGTTTCTCCTCGTTGTCACATATCGCGGTTATTGCATGTCTAGTGTAATGGTAATAGTAATGGATGCCCGCGAAATTGAACAAACTGCATACCGCACGTGGAATGCGATAATTAATAGGTAAATAACACTCGACGATTGATCAATATTTTTTTTTTTTTATTTCTAGTTTGTACTTTGTGTATAACGTGCAGCGTATACGATCAGATTATATAGTATAAAAAACGAAAATATTTTCGTTGCGAATAAATTATAAATGTATAAATAAATAAATAACTGTGAACAATCGGAGAAATCGTGGCGAAGGTCGATAGCAGGTAAATTAGTACTGCGGCGCCCAGCTGAGGACGAGTCCGTTCCCTTCTTCGTTAAACGCGATCACCATCTTCGTTTCCAATCCTTTGCAAGATATTACTTCCCCCAGGGTAATATTCTTCACGGGGTTACACGCTCGCCAGGACACACCGTGATCGAATGGGTGTTGCTCCGTTATCGGCAGGATCACTTTCGTCTCCCTTGTGTTCTCGACACCATTCTCGATTCTGTTATTGCAGTCGCAATTACATTGCAATAAGTCATCGGCGAGAGCCTCGTCCTTGGATGCGTTGTTGAAGGGGAGGCTATCGACCAACCAAGTCGAGGCGACGAGGGTTGTTGCGATGATGTAAGATACCGTTAGTCCGTTCATGATTTCAGATTTTTATGATCGACGATTCGAAAATTGATGCAAACAATCGGCGATATTTGAATTTTTCTATTTATCCACCGGTATCGGATTTCTATTTGATTGGACCTTGTATAACAGGCACGTGAAATATCGTTCCTATAAATCGCTCTCCGAACTCTGATCGAATTGACTTCGGCGTGTCCGCTGAGTTACTGTTATCCGTTTAAGGACCTCATTGTTATTTTATAAGACAATTTGCCAAACGGATTTGAAATGCACCCCACTTCTTTCATTTGTGTTTTTAACCAAATTCAGACGTGAATTTCCTAATAAACCAATCATATGATAGGAGCACACGCGTCACTCGTCCTGCAAAGTATCTTTGCCACACGCGCGCGCTTATCGTAACTTACACAAAATTACTCGGTCTTACGCACATTTCGACGGTCATTTGGTCATTTGGTGTACGTTAATGGATCGAGGAACATGCGGTTAGCAGAAACGTTGCTAA
Source organism: Athalia rosae (assembly GCF_917208135.1). Classification (NCBI taxonomy): domain Eukaryota; kingdom Metazoa; phylum Arthropoda; class Insecta; order Hymenoptera; family Athaliidae; genus Athalia; species Athalia rosae. The sequence continues at coordinate 30,539,775 of NC_064027.1, read as the reverse complement.
ATAAGTTTATCATTCATTCATTTAAATTCAATAATTCTAACGCAAATTTCGCCCTGCACGCGTGGGTTTTTTTTTTTTTTTTTTAAAAAAAGGAAAAAAAAACTCATACATTTAAGTTCACCCCTTTGTTGTAGGGTGTGTATAGGTTTTTTTCTGTCTCTTGTTCATACGATGGTTCGTCATTAAATTTATCATGACGCTATACATATGACGCGAAGGGTTCATCGTACCTGCGGTGCAGCACCCGAGATTCTGCGAGCGCCGAGACGCGAAGATGTCTGAAAAGAAAATTAACAAAACTTTGCGAATTCCATTCCTCGTCGATGACTATTCGGCTGAAAAGAATTTTAAAGCGCTGCATAGTTTTCAATATACGAAACAGGAAATACCTTATCCTGCATAAGATGCGAATTAGGGTTCATCCGTCCTGCAATGATTATCAAAGATGCGTAGTATCATCATTTTTCGATAAAATTACCTATAATTACCTAATCCCAAAGATCGAATAATTGGCGATAACTCGATCAATTTTATAGATAGACCAATTCGGCTTCCATATTCGGATTCCTGGGCTCAAAATACATGAAAATACCATATGAAACAATTTTTCAAAAAATGTTGATTTTCGACCCTAAAATCGGAAAAAATCCAAGGGGTACCCCTTTGGATTTTTTTGATTTTTGGGTAAAAAATTAAGTATTTTTAAAATCGATCGTAGGACACTTTTCTTACGTATTTTGACCTCAGAAACACGAATCCGTTGGCCAAATTGAGCTACGAACTTTTCCCATCGAGATATCTCCATTTTTCTGCTCCAAAAAGTGAAAAATTGGCGATAACTCGATCAATTTCATAGATGGGTTATTTTGGCTTTCAGATTCGGGTTCCTGGTGCGAAAATACATCAGGATAGCATATAAAATAGAATATTTTTTTTTGGTCCAAAATCGACAAAATTCCAAGGGGTACCCCTTTGGATTTTTTCGATTTTTGGGCCAAAACTGAAGTATTTTTTAAATCGATCGCAGGACACTTTTCTAACGTAAAATGACCCCAGGAACACGAATCCGTTGGCCAAATTGAGCTACGAATTTTTCCCATCGAGGTATCCTTGATTTTTCACTTTTTGGATCGATAAATTGTCGATAACTCGATCAATTTTATAAGTCTCGTCCTGTTTCATATCGTATTCTGAGTTGTCATCAACTTTTTAGAACAGGATTATAAAAAAATTTCGTTGCATAGCCCGCTGCTGGACGTCATTTCGTGGTCGATTAAATAACATAATTATCAAGAATTGACGACGTTCTAATGCATCGGATATGCGGTTAAACTGCAACGATGTTCACGTACGTCAACGATGAAGAGTTGTTTGTGATCTGGTGAACATTCAATTTCGAATTTCTTCCAGAAATAACATTTCGAAAACGATTAAAAACGATTTGAGGTAAAAAACGATTTGAGTTCGGAAACTCAATAGATGAATCATCGAACGATTATTATTATTATAATAATTATTCGAACAATCTGATGTCGGTTTCGCGGTTAAATCCGTAGTCGTTATTATTTTTTTTCAATCAGAACCATGTAACACATATGGGTACAGGATGTCGTAATTTTTTAAAGGATGGCTAGGTTGATTAGAAAAGTTGTCGGGCAAAAGTTTTTTTTTTTTTTTCCGTTCAACATCAACCTCTCATTTGAAGAGGTGTTCCAAACCGCCAACTTCGAGATCCACGTCGCGATTTATTTCTCGTAGATTCCGAATTTCGATCGAAGCATTTCTGTAATCTCATGTGCGCCACCCGTACGAGAGGCAAGCACGTGGAAAAGGTATGAAATTCGGGATCATTGGCTCGTTCGTTGCGAACGCACCCGTTGCGGTCGAAAAATTCACCGTGAACCGATAAATTTATCGACGTCATAACTTGGGGACCGCGAAAAAAAATCGTGTGTCAACAATGGCAGCGACTAATTATCGTTTCGTATCCCGACACAAACGCAAAAGCGTGCCCTGGCACATTATGTGGTTTCCGTCGTTTGAAGCCAGCTGGAGCAATTTCCTCAATCTCTTCCTCTCTTTCTCTGTTTTACCTCATTCATCCTTTAAATTTCACGGATAAATCACGGAAATGAATGTGATAAGATCAAGAGGAAAAATAGATTGTGGTTAAAATCTGAGAAAAATCCCCAATTATATCCTCATCCGATCGAAAACGGAAGTGAAACAACAATAGCAAACTAACTAAAAATGAGTCATGACAATACAGCCGCCAAGATTCTGGTTTTCTTGGGAAAAAGTTCGGATCGTGCTGGCCGCAAACCTGGAAAAACTGAAAATGCCGTTAAATGGTCATAAAAAATTTGAAGTTATAAAAAGTTCTATATTACCGTTCGACTTATTCATATGCTAATAGAAACCATCCAAAATGTCGCGTGTGTTCGTTCAATTTTTTCATTCAATCAATTTTTTTTATTCTCTAGTCTTTAAATTTCGAAATTATTTCAGCAAAAAGTAGCCTTCCGCATGCTCTAGTTATTGACTGGAAGGAACAAATTTCCCTCATCAAAATTTTTGTGCAAATGGATTGAATCTTATCAAATTCGTACCAGCACCTGTCTTACAACATCATACGTCATGGGGATTCTGTCTCTTTCGTACTCCCAGATTTTTATAGCATCTGTAAATTTATTACGTTACGCGCGTTGAATAAATTATTTGAGTGGACGCATCGGCCGATTGGGTATTATTGTACATTATATGGGCATCATCTACTGGATAATTTGCATAATAAATCAGTATACATTAATTTTATTTATAGATTTCACACGTAAATTATATCGCAGCTGCTGTTTAGTATACCGAACATATAAACCTGATACGAGTTGTCTTTTTTTTCTATTTTTCGAATCCTCCGTTTGTTGTTCCGTAGGTACTTAGATCAACCGGTGTGTAAAGATAAACTTTACTCACACTCATTAGCAATTTTCTTATTTGTAAACAAAACAAGATAGGTGTATACTTAATCGTTGTACAGTTAGGTATGGGTGTGAGTGATTATTCTTATCATTATTATTCAATTTCCCTATTGAACAACGCGTGTAATCGGTTGTTAGCGAACGATTATTGGATTATAAATAGATTTCATAGATATGATACGCGATCTCGCGGAATGTGAATAAAAACCGGACATACGTGCAACGACCGATCGGCTGCATAGATCGTGTAGCTAATCTGTAATTATTTATTCTGTAATTATCTAATATCACTTGTTCAGTTACGTCGTGCACGGTGTGTAGGTTTATACTCGTACACCGTGGTATAACGTTATCGTTGTACGAGATTTGAAAAAAAAAAGGAGAGGAAGGAGGAAAACTATCGGATTTAAAATAAAGAAGAAATCGACGACGTTAATGCTGCAGATGCCGATTCTTGTGACGTCAAGTAAAGAGGTTTCTTCGTCATCGAGGAGCCATTCCCTGCTATTCCGTACCTGAAAATACCTTTCATGTAATCTCCAGTGGGCAGTGGAATTACCTGGATAAAGACACAGACGCATGAAGATTCTATTTTAAGAAACTATAATGTGATCTCGATCTGCAACAAAAAAGGAATTACAAAAATTATCCCTTCGCGGGGACCCATTTTCATAAAACAAATATTACGCAGGTACGTAACACCCCTTCGTTATCGCTTGCATTTCTCCGTTTTTCAAACTTTTCACCGCATTTTTCATCCGTCTAGGTGTGAATACGTACGAGGATTATGGAAAATCCGAATATACTTTGGATCCATTATCATATCCAGGATGGATCTATGTCGTTGAAAAGTGTCGCAATTCAACTGGTAAACTCCAATCTAGCTCAAGACTTTCCTCCACAGATGACCAACAGTTCTTATTCATCGTGTTCTACTGACTAATTGCGAGTCTTTGACGCAGATCGTCGTTGGATATTTAATAACCAAGTGGGAGAGAAAAATAAAGAATCGGATAAATTGTTATCACAGAGCGTGAGATGTGACGAGTTTGTAACAGCTTATACCAATATGCTCATACTATTTATGAATACTATCTTCTCGGTTCAACATTTTTCTCAAATCTATGATCTATACCTGAATCGTTGCAAACCCGCGAATTACGAGTTCCAGGGCGATTCCCGGAATATTTTGATGCGGTCAGGAAAAGGTTGAATGCACTCCGCACTTCTTAAATTCGTTTTGAAAGACGTGCGTCCAATATAGACCGCAAAATAATAGGACATACGTAAATTGTTCCGATCGTCGTCATTATATGTTTATTATTTTCAACTGTAATCAATGTCTGGTCTCTCCAACGTTTCTGATTATTATTTAGTTTTTTCATATTTTGTTCATTTACATCTTGCATCCGATTTCGAAGTTGAACAACAATTAAGCCACCAAGTAATGTAAATAAACGATGCGTTAATATGTCGTACAATATGATATACGTAATGTACGATATACATATAAGGACATCTGATGTGCATAATATAAACGCGATTATACCGCATTGGTATTGTTATCAGTTCGTTACATCTGAATAATCTGATAGTTGATACGCGAAAAACGAAACGCGCGGTTTTCCACAATTACTTGAACAATAAAATCAAGTTAATAACTGGCAGCACGAGCCATTCATTCATTCGTTCGTTCGTTGGTTCATTCATATTTATTTTTTGCGGGGAGCTCGACAACTTGTTATCTACCTCATAGTGAGAAGCGTAGTAACTGATACATTTTAATTGTGCTATTTTTAGAAGAGACTGGAAAGATTGTGAGCGAATGTTTCTATTTTTAAATCACCTACTTATGTATGCCACACTAGCACGGCGTCGGGATTTCGTGACGTAGAGCCAGAACCGGCCTTGCCTTCACAGTGGATATAGTATAAGTCGGTATATTTATTACACCTGATGTTAAAAGGTGGGAAATAATTTACTCTCGGCGTTCCCCATCACTACGTTGCGGTATTTTCATTCATCGTTGCGGCGCTCTTCCCAAATAGTATTGTAGCGTGTATAATGAGACTACAGGTTGGCGTCTGTTTTGCTTTACTTTTTTCGGATAAATAAAATTCAAATTATAGGAAGATTCGTGACGTATAGTGGTCGGTGACGTATACTCATAACTAATACAGTGCGACGACGGGTACATATTTATAGAGATCTGGTTTGTACGCATGTTAATTAATCAGCACACGTGCAGTATTAAACGATTAAACGGCTATGTTTCACGGGATTTTATATTCATTCGCCTGTTTTATATCATCGCCAATTAGTATTGTTGTGAGGCCTTTTTCATAACTTCCGACCGCAAGCTGCAACTATCCTAATTCATTATTTCGCTGACTTTTCATTTTATAATTAAATTGTTGACGATTAATACATGCATGTCATCGATGGGAAATTCACAAGGTTCGTTATTCTCGTTATTAAATATCACCGTTCTTCATTCATTACAGAAATTCAACATATTGATCCGATCGGGGAAAAAATGTATTTGACTTTGCGTTTGGCAATTGAATTCACGTTTACGTTGTTGTTTTACGATATTGCAATGTAGAAGAAATGAAATCCAAAAACCGTAAGATTATCCATTTATATCTCGACGAAGACTGACGTAAAGTGTCATTTATGAAACGTACATACGCACGTAGTCCGCGTCAGGATTTTCCTGATTTCATAGGATTCGCGCGGCTCCGTAGTCTCGACTTGTCGAATATATCGAGTTCCGATTCCAGCGTACCGTTGCGACTATTTGTGCAAACTGCGCCGCACTTCATCTGATTAAAATCTATCAAATTATAATTGGATTTTTGAGTGGTATCCAAACAGATATCTGTGATATAAATTTAACTAATTTTTACACAGTGCGTGAAAAAAAAAAGCGAAAGATGTCTACACCGGTCGTAATTGCTGCAACAGCAAGACACACGGCAACGGTAAGGGACAAGAATTCATTTTCACGTAACCGTTGTTAATTTTGCAGGTTATCAGCTTTATACTATCCAATTTAAACATTACGAAACCTCAGATTCATTGAAACGCTAGTAAGAATGTCGTTTCTTTGATTACGCTAGCTCGAATCTAGCATTCATTAAATTAACTATTCAAACACTAAATTGCTTCACCTAACCTCTACAATCACTGATCGAGCCAGGCGAGTACAGAGATTGAAAGAAGACTTCAGATTTGCTATAAACTAATAAGCATGACATGCGTTCTCCATGATGGAGCAGATGATCCAAGACACGATCAATTTCTCGTTTAGCTGATAGGTAAATTCTCGATCGTGGATCTCTAAATATTTCTTCATTTTGCAGCTCATATTCTTCCATGGACTAGGAGATACGGGACACGGATGGGCTAGCTCTATGGGAGCTGTGAGAGCTCCTCACGTAAAAGTCATCTGTCCAACTGCGTAAATAGACTATATAATATTCACAAGTATTTAATTTTTTCTAAATCTCATGTGTCGCTACTAGTCCCTTCTTATTTTACATTCAGACCAACTATGCCAGTGACACTTAATGGTGGCTTTCGAATGCCTTCCTGGTAAGTATGTGCTGTCATTATCGATAGATCAACGGATGAGTGAAAAAGTATTTGTACGATTCATTCAACATCAGGTTTGATCTGAGATCTCTGGACCCATCAGGCCCCGAAGACGAAGAGGGTATTTGTCGAGCAACTGAAGTTGTGCATTCTTTAATTGCACAAGAAGTTGCTGCCGGTATTCCAACCAAGAGAATTGTTATTGGAGGCTTTAGTCAAGGTGGAGCCTTAGCAATATACAGTGCTCTTACATTTCCTGAGCCATTAGCTGGCGTTATAGCTTTGTCTGCTTGGTTGCCTCTGCATCAGAGGTTCCCCGCAGTGAGTAGCAAACAAGAAATAACTCTCTTTCTGCAACTTTTCACGTCAATGCTCAAGTTATGGTTGATTTTTACATCCAGGATGCAGTAGGCAACAAAAATGTCCCGTTGCTACAGTGTCACGGCGATTGCGATCCACTAGTTCCTTACAAATGGGGACAGATGACAGCTTCTCTACTGAAGCAGTTTATGACAAATACGGAGTTTAAGACATATGGAGGAGTGATGCACACATCTTGCGACGAGGTGAATTATTAATTTTTTTTTATTTCAAATAAACAATCAATAAATATCTACCATCAGTGGTATCTGTAGTTGCCATGCACCGAAATGCGTTATTCTGATCTGTTTTTTTGAAATTCCATTTTCCAGGAGATGCGTGACATGAAAGCGTTTGTAGAAAAAGTTCTGAAGCCATAATGAATGAAACTAATTGTACGAATGTTAAATAAATAATAAAAATAACAAAAGAAACAACAACAAAAACAACAATGATAATAATGATAATAAAAATACCAATAATAATAATAATAATAATAATTACGAGGGTAATGATTATGAATAATAAACTCAATTCCAATGCTACGTTACTTTTAGACATTACTTAACTAGAAGAGAAAATGAAGGTTAGCCGAAATTATGATAATCGTCACCTGTAGTATGTACAAGTGGTTGTTTAAAATTCTCCAATACGCTACACGTTGTGGTAGAAAAAATTATTGAGGAACTCGAGAGAACGTATTACCACGTTACATTGTAATAAAGCAAAGATAAATAGAATAATTATTTAATGGAAATCAAAGTTGATCAACTCTGTTAAACATCTGACTGTACTATAATTAAATTAGGTATACCTGTAATAGGCTTATTTCAAATATCTTCAGATGGAGAACTCTTATCTTCTTCCGTTTCGATGAACTAATTGAATAGTACAAAATATCAAAAGTATTTTGATTTTCCAGGTTCCTCTTTAACGTCTAAGCTATTATTTGCCAAAATTCAATCAAGACTAGAAACAACTATTTATTAATTTTCCGTGTTGAAAATTATTTTGAAACGTTTTGCTGGCAAAACACATTGAATACTTAAGATGTAGTGGTTAATAAATCTGTAAGAAGCATGTGTACAAAGGAAGGAGAAAAAAACGAGTGAGATATGCCTCGGAACAATGAATATTTTCATTTTATTAGAATGTTATCGTTCTTTGCACCAAATATATTTTAAAAAACCGCACTATATTATCACAATTATAAGGCAAATGCAAGTATATTATTAATCGGATAATAATAATAATTAGCTTAATAGCCTTAAGCGTAACCGATTTAGAAAAATAAAATAATCAACTAATTATAGGCGATTTTTCAAACCTTCACTTGTAGATGTAGCTTCTCATTTATATCTCTGCTATTCGTTTATCATTCATGAAAGTATGCTGATTCTGGCCGATCTGTATTGCCTAGTTTTTGTGTTTCTGATGAGAACAACACTGCTGTTTGTATCGACAAGATCGAAAATAGAGGTCAGACAAATATAAGCGAGCCCAATGCCCTTTGACTCCGTGAAACTGAAGTCACCTTTAACAACGTACCCCATCACTTCTCTATCACAGGAATGCCGGACAGTCTTACATTTTGGGAGGTAAAGGTTCTTCATTATTTCAGCCTGTTTTTCCACCACGCTCAGAGCCTTTTTTTTAAGATTTTGGTTTACCAGAGCTTTGGCTACTGCGTCTCCTTGATTGATTTTATTCAATCCAACATTCGATGTCTTCTTGTGCTGCCTAAGTCTCTGCCTTCTCAAACGTCTGAGCAGTGCCAGATGACCCCTCTTCAATTTTTTTCTAGTAGATTCGTTTGGATCCGGTCTTATTTTTTCTACAGGACCTGCCCAATTTTCATTTTCATTCAATTTCTCTAGATCTTCTCGCACGGGTAAACAGACCACGGCAAAATCTCTGGGGCAGCCTCTTCCTTGCATGGAAATTTTCACACAAACCAGACAATTTGTAACGGGAAAAATAGATCTGTCGAAATTAAGTTGATTGTTTTCGTTGTTGATTTTTCTGATTTTTCGACCGCGGTTAACATTATGTAAAGACTCCAGGTTCTTGTTCAAGTAATTCAATAGTTTCTGATCTCGAAGAACATGGAAACCGTCCAAGCCTGTCCATTCTTTAACAAGTAAATTCCACTCGCATACAAAGGGACTAGAAATACCTAATTTCACGTAGTTGACTCTTCTGTTTGGTGGGTACCTAAAATACTTTTCTAGCAGGCTATATTTCGTGCCTGCAGCTTCCTCTGAATATGCTAGACTGTCCGGCGGATTAAAATCTGGTGAATTTAGACTCAGATTTTCAAAAATAATAGACTTCAGCTCCCTTAAACCCCCAGGCTTAGTACATCGTAGTATAAATGATATCCAAAATGGGACTGCCCACCCCGAAGGCAAAACCACATCGATCCCAGAGCTAAAACCTGTGAAAGAAAATTTCCCATCACATCAAAGTTACGTAGGTTTCTAATTTCTGTATCCCAATAAATATTATCTTTTCCTATTCTCACCGATGCCTTTATCCTTACGGCTGCATCCGGGTCTCTGTATTAATAGGATAGGCACCTTATCGATTGCCTCCTGGTCATATTGATCGTCGTTCCCAACTCCTGGCACTAGAGCCTCACTCCTTAATTTATTGATTTCACTCGTGGGTTTAAAATTCTTGAGTATTGACTTTCTGATACCAGATTCCCAGATTGGACTGAAATTCGCCAATGTAGGAGGTGCAGGCATTGTCTCAAAAGGAATTGCGTTCGTCTGAGACTTAGTTCTCTGTCTCGGGTGAAAAAATCTCGGATCCAATACTGTGAAGGCCATAATTATACCTGGAGGAAGTTGACTTGGCGACTTGAGGTTCTTGAGAATTTCGAAAACCTCTTTCTGAACCTTAAATGATTGGAAGTTTTCCAGTGATCTATAATAGTTGACATTCCATGATTCTTCGGCAAGTGTATCCTTCTCAATTTCTTCCACGTCCATTACCTCAACATCTGATACCTGTCTCGTCAGACCAATAATTTCCACATCGCTATCCGGGTCGGAGCTTTCTTTATCTCGCTTTGCGCCTTTTTTTGTATCCTCAACAATGCCCCCAAGTTCCGGCAGGCGTAAAGAATCTGTGAGCACTGCAAGACTCAGGGGCCCGGTTAGTCTGAATCTGATTAATTGATCCCGAAGTAATATCAGTCTACAATTATGAACGCCCGTATATTGCGGGACATAATCGTCTCCATTTTTGTCTTTGTCTAAAGGATGATCTACTCTGAAACCGAAGCTGTCACAAAGTTGCTGCAGAAGATGTTGATAGAATGAGGGATGGGACCAGATCCATATTGTCCTATCCTCATTTTCTATCCCATGCCTCTCGCTTGGTCTCCAAACAAACTGCACCGTACCAATTGGAGATTTTGGGTACCCATTTTTTTCAAAAAACATTAAACTTCCTTCTCTGGTCCCTTGGGAATAAGAACGAGCAGAAAAACTTAGCCTAGTGGGATCACAGTGGGCACTTAATCTCTCAGTGAGTGAATTGAATGGCCCGGTAATTTCTAGGCATGAATAGTAAGAAATGTCTTGTATCAGACAATGCTTTGCAACCGCTCGATAGCTGGATCTGAAGCAACGGTTGTTGGAGTGATCGGGTATCTTGTAGCCCCATTTCTTGATCATGTGAAACCTTTTTGCATGCCAAATGTGAGTCTCCATCCACGTGTATTCCGATTGTCTGCGTTTGTAAGCTGCCAAAAGGTTTTTGGGCCTTCTCCTATGCTTTCTTGAGGGGCGTTTGTTTTTTGGAGGTAGACCCGATTTGGACATCTGGCGAATATGACTCTCCTGCAATCTACGGGGCATCCTTTTTGCGTTGTGAGACATAACACGTCGACGCATGTGTATGGGCAACTTTTGAAAGATCAGCTTAGTCTGTTGAGGGTTATCTGAGGAAAGTTTACCGAATTTTCAAGCTGATAATTACACCAGTTTTCTTTCATTTTTACATTACTTCATTTCGATTCCTCTTACCTATCGAATAGCCCATGGCTGCTATTTCTGTTGCTCTCGACGAAGCTAATTTAAAGATGGAAACTTCTGCTGGTAGGTCTTGAGACCCCCCTAAAAAGGAGTCAAACTGTTCTTTTTCCATCATCTTTGATACTGATTAATCAACGAGACTCATATGACATTCCTGTGACAGAACTCTTTAGAGGAGGTTATGGAATAAACAGCAAAGACATGTGGGGTTTAAGTTGGAATATTCGAACAGCCATGCGTTGACGCGGGAGCGTCAGAAGGTGGTAGGGGTATACCGAATGATATCGACGATGGTTTTCTGCGTCAGTTCGACGCGAGGAAAAAAGCACCTTATTATCAGGGTGTCACAAATGCAACCCAGCTTCACCATCCCAGATTCATTCCTGATTTTTTTCTGATTATATCCATTTTTTCCCGATTTATTTTCGATTTTTTGAATAATTATTTAATGACTCCATCTTCCCCGCCGAAGAAGTGACAGGTAGCGCCGAGAAGCGTAACATCAACTCGCGGAACTTGCGTGAACTAAAATTCCAAGTTTCTTGCCCCTTGACGTCAGGAGACCCGCATTACAGCGGAGGCGTCGCGTGTAATGCGGGTGCATCTATCATCAGGCGCTTTGGACGCTTACCCGCGTTGACTGATTATAGAAAATATTGACCCATTTTGAGTTTTAATAATTCAAGAAAGATCAATACTTTTCAGGTTTCGCTTCAAGGAGGGTCAAAACTTTCGCGTTTTTTTGCTCGGAAAAGTGGTCAATACTTTTCAGGTTTTGCTTCAAGGAGGGTCAAAACTTTCGCATTTTTTGCTCGGAAAAGTGGTCAATACTTTTCAGGTTTCGCTTCAAGAAGGGTCAAAACTTTCGCGTTTTTTTGCTCGAAAAAGTGGTCAATACTTCTCAGGTTTCGCTTCAAGAAGGGTCAAAACTTTCGCGTTTTTTTTGCTCGGAAAGTGGTCAATACTTTTCAGGTTTTGCTTCAAGGAGGGTCAAAACTTTCACGTTTTTTTGGTCAGAAAAGTGGTCAATACTTTTCAGGTTTCGCTTCAAGAAGGGTCAAAACTTTCGCGTTTTTTTGCTCGAAAAAGTGGTCAATACTTCTCAGGTTTCGCTTCAAGGAGGGTCAAAACTTTCGCGTTTTTTTTGCTCGGAAAAGTGGTCAATACTTTTCAGGTTTTGCTTCAAGGAGGGTCAAAACTTTCACGTTTTTTTGGTCAGAAAAGTGGTCAATACTTTTCAGGTTTCGCTTCAAGAAGGGTCAAAACTTTCGCGTTTTTCTAGGGGTTAGTTCACCGAAAATCCGCCACATGGCGCTAGCTGTACTCGCGGTGGGCGGAGCTTAGAGAAAATGGCGGCGCCCAGAGAAATGCGCGGAAAATTCGAATAATTAATTAAAAAATCGGAAAAAATCGGAAAAAATTAGGAAAAATTAGGAAAAATTAGAAAAAATTGGAAGAAAATTAGAAAAAATCAGAAAAAAATTGGAGATGAATCTGAGATGGTGAAACTTCAGTTGCACATCAAAAAACGCTATCAGGGGCAGGGAAAAATGCGGTAATTGACAAATTAATTGGAATGGGTGCGCATTTTGATGGTCTCTCTCGTTTACCTTGACATGTGTGGCTCCACGCGCTAACGACGTTTGCAAGTACCTGCAGATTCGGGATAATTGAGAGAATCTGTCATCGAGATTAATTGTAGCATCAAAGTGCAGCGTCGCAGCCTCAAAAAGTTGAGTGGTATAGCAAATAAATAATAGTAACTGTGATTCGTGGTCAGAATGTGTTATTTATTTATTTATTTCTGTTTTCAACAATATTGCACCCTCTCGAAATTCTATATCTCCGTCCAAACTTCTCCAAAATTTTAATATCTGTAAAGCCACTTGACTTGTGCTCATGTGTTGTGTCAGCTTCTATTTTCCCACGTGGTCGTCGTTGTCGGCACGAAATCAATGACCTACCGACGAGTTATCCAGATAATCATCTGCATACGCTGACAATTTATGCGGATAAATATGTATAAATTACAATGGCCACGAAAATTATACGCAGAGTCATTTCCATACCAAGAGCACCGACCCCTGTCACAGCTTATAAATGAGTTTCGTATTTTACTTTCTCTCTCTCAATCTGCAGTTATGCGCGGACACCATACAAAATTATCTAGTATCAATTACATAACAAGGCCAAAGTTCGTGAAATCTACTGAGAGCGGGTGATTAGATAGACAAAATGAAAATATTTACTCTTTACATCTTGGGGTACTTAAAGAAATACGTCAAGTTGGTCAGTAGCTAAACTACATTGCACCGAACACATCGACGCTTTACCCAATTCTTGCTCGTGAATTTTTACTATGTCGACGATCGTGCGAAAAATTATCACGTCTCCATTGGCACCGAAACCAGTCGCCCCTTACAAGTAATTGGTTTATTTTATTTGAATACTCTGTTTACATATTGATGATTTCTAATCATAAAATCATTTACAGCCAAGCCATTCTCGTGGATCGAACAGTTTATCTGTCCGGAGTATTAGGACTGGATAAGAACACAGGAAAACTGGTAGGCAATGGAGCTGCCGGCGAAGCTCGTCAAGCACTTATAAATATGGGGCACATTTTGGCAGCAGCTGGTTCCAGTTTCGAAAAAGGTATTGCTGTCAAAAATGAATAGATTTCAAATTATTATAATCATTCAGTTACGATTTATTTTCAGTTATCAAGACAACTATATTACTGGATAATATCGATGATTTTTCCGTAATAAACGAAGTCTACAAAGAGTGTGAGTCCCATTGGTATTAAATTAATTATCGACTTATAATTAGCTTTTTGGATTATCACACTGGTCATTGACAATAATTATTTCCAAATCTCATGATCGTAGTTTTTGCCAAGGATTACCCAGCTAGATCTGCGTTTCAAGTTGGGAAACTACCATTGGTGAGCAACAATATCTGTATATCAAGTTGAAATGTCAGATAATGTATAGTTACCAAGGTCGATGAATGTCAAATTTTTCATTTCAGGGAGCATTGGTGGAAATAGAGGCGATCGCTTTGACTGGGAATGTAGAAACAGTTTGTGTCGAATCTACTTCGTCAGAGAAATGACTATCTTTGGCAAAGTTGTGATTTTCAAAGAATATTAATCTACATTATTTAAGTCAGGATTGAAGCGTGTCAACGTTTTATCGCTCTATGAGCAACTCGAAAAAAACAGAAAAATTTTTATGACTGTGTCAATAAAAAAATAATAAATGATCTCTGTTATTCTAATTCCGAATCTTCCTATGTGATTCAGATAACTACCTAGATCTCACGATAACCGCAAGGATGACTAGGTCACGAAATAACCATAATGATTTCTCGATAAGTCGAATTGGAATGCTCAGGAATAGCTTTATTGCAGTTGCCTGGAAAGGCAATGTTGATACAATGTAATTATTTAACAATTCTAAATACGATTATTTTTCGTCCCCGAATATTGTATTCAATATCGAGCAACAATATCAAATATTCATGCCCATTACTTAAAAATAAAATACTTACAAATACAATGAACAATTAAGACGATGAGTTTTAGACTTTTTTTTTAAACAAACCCAGCTTGTCATCTAACAGATCAATGCAACGCCAAGACGGCATTTCCAACATTGAAATGTTTGTTTGATAATCAACCAGCATTAAAATACATATTTTAGTAACGTAACTTTTTGTTACAATGGACAGTCACACAATTTTAGGTATAGAATATAATTAATTAATCTTCATGGTCCTTTAGACAAGCCAATTTGTCAGAATTTATTTTAGACGGCAGACTAATCCCCAACTGGTATCCAATTTTTCAACACAAGCACATGTACCTCGATAACGATGCCAGTTGAGGATTAAAACTTTACTAACTTCAGTTTTTCTTTTATGGGAATACTAGCTTAACTTGCTGGCGAGGGTGCGTTCACAGCTTCCGTTGTGGTGCTGACGCTATCGTTGACAGCCTGTTCCTGGAGTTCCAACCACGGCAGTCTTTTCTGCAGCTCTAGTCTGAACGAAAAAATAATTTCAAACCAATTTAGTTGCATCAATCTGTTTTTCATCAGAATCTCATCCTGATCAGTACCTGTATCTAGGATGACTGATGGCGTAAACGTACGGATCCAAACAAGCAACAGTTTTACAGGTCAATGCTGGAAGCATCGTCACACCTGGTGTCAGTAATGCCTTATTCCCATACGTCCCAATGAATGCTGTTACAGCATATGGAGTCCATGCGAGGATGTAAAGGAAGCAGATAGTGATTGCGGCCTGTGAGATGAAAAGATGATCGATTAAAGATAAATCGTTACTTTGAAACAGAGAAATATTTCTTGTTTTTTGTTCTGGAACGGTTTGTAAATTCAAGAATACCTTTGCAATGCGCACTTCTGCGCTCTGAGCATTGGTGTTTGCGTTACTTCTGAGACTCTCAACATTCATCTTCTTGGCCTGTTCCCTTAGAGCTTTCTCGTGGTTAACCACGTGGCTAACAATTTGACTGTAGTAATAAAGAATGAGCGACATTGGGATGACATAAGAGAAAGTAAATATGGTCAAGAAGAAGTAACGCGTCTCGTTGGTATCAGAAAGATAATCAAACGTGCAACTCGTCAGGAATCCCTCGGGTACGAATCTTCCCCACACTCCCATCAGGGGCATGAGTGCCCATGGCAAAGTGTAGAGCCATATCAGTACAATGAACAGTAACACCTGACCCCGAGACAGTTTTCCATCCAAGGGGTGAGCAATGGTACTATGGGAACAAAAATTCACAGGATGTGGACAATCACAAAGGAGTAGCCGTGCTACGAATTTTAGGATAATTATTATGATTAATTACCTGTATCTGTCATACGCAATCGCAGCATTGGTTATACCGGCGCCTATGCCGGATAACGAACCGACAAAAGCAAATATTTGGCAATATAGATGGCCCAAAGCAAAGCCTGTGTTGAAAGAGTTGTAAATAAAAATGGGGGCCTTAAGCATCATGAAGAAATCGCAGATTGCCAGATTCACCACAAACATATTAGATGGAGTACGTAGTGACTTGGCCCTGTAAAATATAATCAAAAAAAATATATGTATTTATTTGCTCTTCTGATATTTGTTCATCATTCGTACTTGGAAATAAGAATTTGTACTCACGCGCAGAATATCCAGATGACAAGTCCATTGCCGAGGAGAGCGGCAAAGGTGAACAAAATATAGAGGAGAGCCAGCAGG
The DNA here is from genome assembly GCF_917208135.1 of Athalia rosae. Lineage (NCBI taxonomy): Eukaryota > Metazoa > Arthropoda > Insecta > Hymenoptera > Athaliidae > Athalia > Athalia rosae. Next base: position 30,523,529 of record NC_064027.1, on the reverse strand, counting down.
TAGTGAAGGGAGGGGTTTGGCTCCGGGTGGACCAGCCAGTGCTCAGGAATATGTATCAGTTCTTCAGCAGGGACGTTCCATCCAAGCAGGCGTGGTGGACCTGCGGGGAGAACCCGAGCTTCCCAGTGAACGCTGCTGTTTGACATGTTGGCCTACTGCCAGCCAGCCCCTCACCTTATCTCTGGCAAGCCAGGGAGGCTCCTTTTATATCATGCAGCAAGAGCTCACCCCATCTTGCTCTTTATCCACTCCTAAAACTCTAATCCAGTTAAAACAGGAACTGGGGCTTCCCTCGGCTTGGCTTAGGATTATCCGCTTTCACCCCTAGTCAGCAAAAAATTTCTCAAAGTCAAATTCACTGTCATTACTCATACACACACTTTCATACTTATGTAGTTTATATCCATCAGCAATTTCGTATTGTAAAGAGATTCAGTTCTGCAAACTCCTCCGACTACCTTTGAATTATATCCTACATTATGAACAGTGGAAAAGTTTTCTAGAAGGTTCCATCATTTATTTATTTCATTAAATTTTTTTTTTTTTTTTCTTGCCATTTAGCTGACCAGAGGATAAAATCTGCATTATCCAATTGTTAGTTTATCACATTTTGGTATGAGCATAGGTATCAGTACCACAAAAGCGAGTGATTTGAAAACTGTACATAACACACATCGCGTTATTATCTGAATGAGGAATAACTGAATAAGGAATAGGTGAATAATCATGGGACAAACAAAGCAAAAAAAAAGAATCAAAATTTTCTCGACCTTGTATTATTTAAGGCTGAAATATTTATTTTAATTTCTTCCCTAGTCACTCATTAGCGATACAACCAAAACTGTTTACCCAGTTTTGACAGAAGCCAAATACTGTGTAGTCTCTATTGCTATTTCACTCAAATAAAAATAATTTCCCCACAAACCGAGTTTTACAACCAGTGCAAACCTCTCAACTCATTGGTAAAAACAAACTGTATTAAAACTAACGATAATAAATATGTTCGATACTGCATAATTTGTAGAAACCATTGACAATAGATTCTACAAATGATTTGATCTAAAATTATACTGTTGCTCACCCTCTGCCTTGACGCTCTACGACTCCATCTTTCAATCTATACGCAGGAAAGTATCGCTCAGGATTATTTGGATCTTTCAGCAGAGAGTTGGGTTTCGTCGTCGCCTTGGATCCGAGACTTGTATAGCCTTGATCGTACAACGAGCAATACGGAATATTGTGCTCTAATAAAAATTCCCATACTTGGCTATATGTCCAATCTAATATAGGATTGACGCGCATCATAGCGGGCCAACCATTGTCCGTGGGCATAAATGTTTCCAACTTATCTGACCCAGGATCACCTCTTCTCATTCCCATTATTCCAGTATTAAGATTCCTTCGCTCCTCCAACAGTGATTCTAAAGCCGATCGGATGGTTCCTGTCATCCATATTATTTCTAGCCCGTAATACTTTTCTGCGTGTTTTACAAAGTCCTCTACCTGTGTGAATGAAATTATCTTTTGGATATCATACATCAAAATGTCCCAAATAGTTCACGAGTTGATTGGCCACTAAATTTATTTTACCTCTGGAAATGGATCATGAGATACATAGAGGCACACAGGTAGAGCTGCATCCATGATCTTGGCAACGGTTGCCACAAGGTGAAGCACGGCAGTGCAGTCCTTCCCTCCGTTGAAATTCAGAAACATTCCATCAGCATGCCTGTAAAATTTAAGGCGATATTCTTTATCTGTTAATTAGAATCCCGCACTGAGTTCAAGCTTGTAATAATATCTAATCATATTTGACTTACTTTGCATAGCAGAGGCGCAAAACATCTAGAGCTGATTTGATGTGTAGTTGATTCTCACTGCTGGCTATGACCGACTTAGCGTCTTCAAGGCCGAATTGATGGCTTGAATTTGGCAGTCTGGCTGTTAGAGCAGTTTGTAAATCTAGCTTTGCAGTTTCAACTGCACTTTGACTCCCTTCTAGAGTTATTCTTGTCAATGGCACTCGTCCAGGCTGGGGATAGCTTCCAACGGCAACTCGACCTGACCATTTGTTTACAAAATCATCCAAAATATCAACAAACATTAACTCCTTCAGATTCACATCAACAGAATCCGTGTGGAGAGTACTCCCTCTCTGAAGTAGCGGTATTATTACGTCGACGTCTGCTGAAAAATAATGGGGAGATCCAGGCAAGACATAAACGTTGGCTGCTTTGATGAAGGGGTAAGTTTTTACAGCGGCTTTCGTTGAATCTGTGGTAATAGGAATCCAGATATTTTTTGAATGAAGTAACAGTTGCGAATTTTTTTCCTATACCAAACAGTCTCGGTGAGCACAAACCTTGGCTTGGTTTGTAGATAACATCGCAGGGACTGGGAACATTGGCGAGACGTTTAGCTTCTACTTGTCCCGGAAACAACGTGGCATAAATGGCAAGCAGATCTTTATTCTCTTCCAATTTGAGACTCAAACCTTTTGCAACTGCAGCGTAAGTAACATCGTCATGAGTAGGTCCAACCCCTCCCCCTGTGAAAACTACCGAGTATCTTACAGATGCGAGTCGGACTTCCTCTGCAATATCATCGATCTGGGGAAGACAAAAATGTTGAATAAAAAATAGTGGTTCAACAAGCAATTTATTAATTAGATATTCCGGTCTGTACGTACCACGTCAGGAACAATGACGACTCTGCGCAATCTGATTCCTACTGCGGAGAGTTTCTTCCCCAAGTAGGATGTATTTGCGTCTGCTATTTGCCCTCGTAATATTTCATCTCCTACTATTATCAAACCAGCTGTATGTTCTTCCATGGTTTGGTAGTCTCAATTTATATGCTGCCTGGATTAAATTTGGCAACTTATTGACAGTATTCTTAAAAACCTGACGATTGAGTGATGGGTAGCAACTGATGAACAGTAGTGTGAAAATTGAGTAAACAATGGGTACAGGTGGTGAAGAATATTCCTCTTCATTTTATTTTGAAACTAACCATTTCATCATGTGTACAATCATTTTCAAAGAAATTACTAGTTGCGGTGTGAAACGCGCTGATCAGTGACCTATCAAAATTGCAAGCATAATCACCGACGAACAACGTTTAGAACTTTCTCACAGAATACCTGTAGTTAACTTCTACAGATTTATAACAATCAATAAATCAGGAATCTAAACTCATCCCGTTAAAATATAGTTCGTCTATTATAAATCTATTTTCTAGCTTTGAATTGTTGTACAATTTAACACTGATAATGTAATGTGTAAGTATAGATGTATTGCTATCTGTAAAATCGATCTTTAAATATCAGATATTAAGTACGAGTACTTGATTTTATAATTGCATTCCCCCAACCAGGTTAGCAGCTGCTTCAGTTTGAGCTCTTGTTGCCATTCGAGTTTTAGTATTTGCTACCTTCTCTTGGGATTTCTGTTTTTTGTTTGATACTTTGACAACCTTTGGCGATTTTGCCTGGAGGACTTCTTTGCGCAGTTCCACCAGCTGTTTGTCCACATCTGCCGTTGTCTTTCCCTTTGTTGATTTCTTCTTAGATTTTAAGTTCAACTGCGCAGAGAGATTCGTTTCATTCCAACTTCCGTTATGGCAAAATTACTTTCAATATTAATCGTAACTTTAATGTTAGTATGAATCTTGGTGCTTGATCATTTTCCGTTGTAAAATAACGGTTCAATCTATTTATTTTATTGCCTTTCTCTCATAGGAAAATTGAAGAATCAATTGGAGATCAGAGCTCAGAGTTAAAATTCGTTTCAGCAATTACCCAGATTAGTGCCTGGCATAGACGAAGGTCATAATATAAAATCATTATTCGATGTAGTAGCAACTTACTTTCTTCAGTTCGGTGGAGACCTTCTGTGCTTTAGCTTTATGCTTAAGGCTACGAGCTCCTGCTACCTTGAAGACATTTTTGGTCTTGTGAGGTGCCTTGTTCTTTCCCATCTTTTCCTATAACATTATCATCAATAAATAAATCGACATTATCAAGTTTCAATTTCTTAGTCGCCGGCTCATCTCTCATCAAAATATCACTAGTCAATAGAAAAGAGACTCTCATCATTTCTTTGTTGGGGGCAACATTTCTAACGTGATGTATCATCACTATAGACTCGTTTTTTAAAGGTCGCTGGAGTTTTTCTTCTACAAGTAGTTTTGCAAGGACATGGGGATCCTCTTCCTTTCCCAATTTTATGAAGCAGTAAAGATGGACCGTTGGAGGTTTTACAGAAACCAAATCTGCCTCCTCTGTGCTAAACAAGTTCTGAAAGACGTCTAAAAACTCTGCCGCCAAACCTGGAAGATTCATTGCGATATGCTCCAATCCTTCGGCCTTCAAGCTACGTCTTTTCAATATATCTGCCTTGACATCTTCTTGTAAAAATTGCCTACCATCCTTATTAATTGCCGTTATGTTGCCAAATGTCTTATTCAATTTGGCATTTTCTTTCAGCCATTTAATAGATTCAGGATTCAAATCATTTGCAATGACTCTGCATCCTTTTTTAGCCGCGGGTATAGCGAATGGTCCGACACCAGCAAATACATCATAGAGAATGTCGTTAGGTTTTAAATAAGAGACGAGAGTTTGATGTTCTGTGGATAATCGAGGGTTCCAATATACTGTTGCAAAATCAAATTTATAACGGCATCCGTTTTCAGCCACAGTTGCTAGAGTATCTTTCTCCCCAGCTATGATTTCCATAGCAAAATTCCTGTAAGTCGTATCAATGTTACTCAATTTATTTACAACCGTTCTAGTCTGTGCAATTTTGTCCAACAAAACTTCTCCAATGAAATGTTTATGGGGCAGCTGGTTATCCCGCAAATTCAGATGTACAAGGTGTCCTATCTTGCTGTATGCATTAGGAGCTTGAGATATATCCGGGAAAACGGCTTTGAAAATTTGATCGTATTGCCAGTTATCATAGTCGAGTGTAATAACTTTTCTTTGGATCTCAGTGATATTATAATCACGAAATATCTTTCTGTCCAACTCGTCAATATCTTCAAAGTTCTGGATTTTGGCTGGATCCAAACAGGCGACTCTGCCACTGTTAATTGAACTGTCATCTTCATTCTGAATAGGCTTGAATTTTTGCACTTTTAACATGTACTTTTTCAAGGCAGGCATTATTTTTGCAAGATTCACTTTGCCCAGTCGTAATGTTGGGACTTCAACCTGCACGGTAAAAGCAGCACGGTCCAACTTGGTCATTCCACGCACAGCAGCTGGTGGAACCAGCAAGGAAGCCATTACAGTTTTGCAAAAGTGACGGCCAAACTCCATCCGGTTACATGTTGTAAGAGCAGCGATCATACATCCACCCAAGGCCATTAACGGGAACCAACACTGCCCAACAGTACCAAATTGCTTTCTAGAGTTTCACAGCCAACCTCATTTGGACTGTGACAAGGTTTTAACTAAATACTTTCAATCTAGACTACCAATTTCCCGAAGAACTAATACTTTAATTACTTGCCTAATCAGAGCCAGATATGATTAACCACTATAATCGGAGGCATGATTAAGGGATGGGATTCTCTGCTTGACTAGAGACAGAGAGAGCCACGTTTCATGCTGTACGCGATAAACTATCATTGAGTGTTTGTACACAGTTAAATATAACAAAGATTCTAGCCTTCCCCGAGGGTTAGGATTTCGAGAGAAATGTGTGGCAGAAGCATAATACGATTGTGAAAATGCATGTTTGATAATTAACCAAACTTATAGTAGGAGTTATAGATAGTGAAATTTATAAACGAAAAGTAGTTATGAAAACTAGTTACCTAAAGTTTGTATTTCGTAAGTGAGACCACGTAGGATAATTGAAGCCAGGCTTGGGCAGGCGGTGATAACTCAGGTCCAAAAATTGAGAATATATAATCTAATATAAAGCGTACTTTCTGCACTCAAATTTCTGATAAATCATCAGCTTTAGTTGTATCGTTAACGGGTGTATCGAGGTTGAAAAAAAAAAACTGAAAAACCAAAGGGACGCCTGTCCCACTCACGTGCACGTGCCAAAGAGTTGCGTGCCTTGCGGTGCCTATGTTCCTCGTTCCGAATTCAACGCGCTATCGTGGCATTTGTTAATTTGTAATCTGTATGTCGCGCTCGCGCCATCTTCAAGCCACTTACTTAAACTAATTGACAGCGATTGTGAGAATAAAATAAAAATAAGATCAATGGGAAATGCGTCTAGTAACCAACAATACGTCAATGAAAAATTTTCAGAACTAACGATTTGAACGACGTAAGAGAACTGAAGAACTGCATCGGGGGAGAGAATTCCCAGAAGTACGAGAGTGAGTAAAAAGTGTAAAAGCCCAATGACGTTAATTGAAACATCGAGGCTAAGGCACCCCACACTACAAACAACACGCAGTGTAATAAAAATGTGCAACCTATGAACCGCAACGTGAGTCGGGCAGCATAAACGTAGTTGAAATAATTAGTACCAAAAGATGCTGCCGGGAATAGGACTCTTTGGCACTGGACAAGTCGTGCGTGTAATCGTTCCTTTCCTGCGGGCTAAGGGTTTCAAAATTGAGGCGGTATGGGGCCGAACTCTAGCTGAAGCAGCAGAATTAGCGAGAAGCTTGGAAATCCCATTCTATACAAGCCGGATCGATGATGTTTTACTGCGGAAAGATGTTGACCTGATATTCATAATGTGTTCACCGAATTTACATGCACAAATCGCAGTAAAAGCATTAGGGATTGGCAAACATGTAGTCTGTGACAAACCTGCAGGACTTAGTCAGCAAGAAGCTCTCAAAATGGTTCGAGCGGCTCAATATTACCCTTCTCTGATCAGTATAGTTAATCACAGTCTTCGATTCCTCCCAGCTTTTGTCAGGATGAGACGAGCCATTGAAGAAGGTTACCTGCGGGGTCCTGTTACCGTAATAGACATCAGAGTACAAATGGGTTCTCTACTGCACAACGGCTACGATTGGCTTTGCAACGATACCATGGGTGGAGGGATCCTAGCTTTGGTCGGAAGTCATGTAATCGATTTGATATTTCACCTGGTGGGTCAAAGAGCAATCAGGGTTCATGCGGTGGTGAGAACATTTACACAGACAACTCAATTCATCAATGGCATTCGTCATGTTTCCGCACCAGATTTTTGCACCTTCCAAATGGAATTAAGCGGAGGTGCACTGGTTACCGCTACTTTAAGTAATCATTTACCTGGGCAATTAACACAAGAAGTCCTAGTTTGCGGAGCCGGTGACCACCTTGTAGTAAGAGGTGGAGATTTGCATGGGTTTAGAGAAGGTATGAATAAAGATGGAAAGGAAGAGGTACTTTACTCAGATGTTGACAACCTGGAAGACTCTACGATAAATTCCATCGATTCCATTCCTCTGCCCTATGTGAAGGGTCTGAAGAAATTAATTGGTGCTTTGAGAGAGGCGTTTCAACCTGTGGAAGATAAAAAAGGATGGATTAAAGAACCTGTTTCATCTGCAGCAACTTTTGAGGATGGTTTATATGTGCAAGCAGTAATTGATGCTCTGAGACAAAGCAACAAGAGAAGGGAATGGATAAAGGTCTGCATTTTGACAGAAGAACCAGATCCGAATCCACTGCTTAGCGCAGCTGTTAGAGCCACTGCAATTTCAATCTGAAAAACCATGACTTCGATAGGATAAAATTTGTATTAATTTATGTAAGGTTCACGTTCTCTTCTTTTCTTTCATTCTTCTGTCAATAATCAGTATTACCATTAAGATTAATTTGATAGAAATTACATTGGAGAAAGTTCAACGGCAGCTCGACAGTACTTGACTTACGATCAGTAATGTCATTATCGATAACATTTTTGGTTGTAACAACAATTCTGCATGTATCGATAACTTTTCAAGCCCGTGGGAAACATTAACAATGACACGAGTATTAGATAGTATAGAGTAGTATAGTACTCATGTATTTATGAACCATTTATTAAAGAAGCTTCGTATCATTAATCGATATCGAATATTCGAATCTGTATTCCCTCCTGTCAAATTACCAGCTGCGCGCGCGGCCAGAATCAGGGGGATCGACTCTGGTCAGCTGACGTCGATCGCGAAGGTCAATGAACTCTGTGCGTTGCCATATTGAATTAAAGGGACGAAGGAATGCGAATACGATAATGACAACAGGTGTGTCGTAGGTCTGGTTGCCTACCCTATGGCGCCCACCCCTCTTCCACGTGCTCGTAAGGTCATTCATGGTCAGAATAGGATGGAGTCCACTGCTTAGAATCTCGCTTAGAATCAATAAGAAAATGCTCGTTGCGTAAAGTTGTCAGTTTACCAATGATACATACGATTCTATCTTTCTCTATAAACGCAAACGGTTATCATCAGGCGATTATGGGTGAAAATTTTCTCGCGCTGTTCCCAGTGAAAATAAAACAAGGCTCGATACGTTTGAAAATGCAAAGTAAAATACGAAAAAAGTAAATATATCGACGTCAAGAGTGTTTGGTTTACAAACGATTTACAGACTTGTTTTATTATTTTGTGGTGAAAGGCGAAAAGTTGAGGGTAAAAGAAAGTGGGACTACTAAAGAAGTGTCGGGTTGCTGGGGGTCTTCCCGAAATTTGTCAAACCGCTAACTCCTAAGTCAGTCTCAAATCCCTGTCGTTGACTTACTGCCTTTTCCTCGTGTTACAGGATTCGCATCCCTCACGCTAGACCCCTTGTTTCGAGGAAACGAATGACTCTACGTTAGCAGAGGACTAGGACGGATTATCACACGCGACATCCGACCCGCCCGCGTAACCCAGAAATATAAAAATTCAAACGAAGTTGAAAAACGATAAAAATGAATTAACATAACATGATACCAACAACAACACGATTTGAGGCAACATAGGAGCGTATAGTGAGTTTACACATCTCTATCTTTGGCCGCGAGTACGGGTACATCTAGACGGACGTAGACCGTATGGATAGACGTAAATAAAGTTATAAGGGGTCGGAAAGTGGATATAAGGCGTAACTCAACACCAGAAGAGCGAGATGTTTTCCTAATTTCAACTATAGAGACAAAGAAAAAGTGGACAGCGAGACGGGGAGAAGGTATTTCATACCGACGATAAAAACGTTCAAATGCACCGCCTACTTAGAAAAATTCCTCGTTATATCCTCCCCGCGTAAAAAAGAACCACTTTTAATGTGCAAACAGTTCATAGCTAGCCTAAATTTTATTATGCTGATACGTACAGAGAGCCCGCGACGGCGTAGAGAATGTCTCGGTATACTCGCGGGTGGGAAATTTTGCGCGTCTTTTTCCAGGTGGCTGCAGCCGTCGCGATGCTTCCGAAAAATACGGTCGAAGCTCAATAGAAAGAAGTGGAGGATGAAGAAGCAAAAGCATAACAAGTAGGAGGCGTCGCGACGGTGGTTCGTCGTCGTTTAAGAAAAGCTCCGCCCGTTTTCGGTACCTCCCTGCCGAAAGCCATCCCAGAGAAATCTTTTTTTTCTCGTGCTTTTTGCCCATGTTACCATCCCAGTTTCTCTTCCCTCTCTAGTACTCGGACCGTAGGCAGCTACTGTCTCTCATTCCGCGATCCTCCTACCATCTTTCGAGTTGGTTTCATTCTTCGGCTCGTTCGCCAAGAAAAATCTTAGTAAGAAAACCAGCAATTAGTTCCGCGTGACGGCCGATCGAAGTTAGACCCTCCTCTAAGTCGTCGAGGGTCTACGCAAATCGGTTCCAACAAGAATATAAAAACCTCTCACCAACTTGCCAGGCGAAATTTTCACTCACATCTCCTTTTTTTTCGTCCCCGATAAATCCATTCATCTTATAAGATCCGCAGCGAATCAAGGTATTCGCGATCAATCCGCAGCGTGAGTTTTCGTTTCGGGTACGTGAAAATCCGAGGGCTGAAGTGAAGTGAATTCGATAATCAGAATCTGTAAATATCAAGGAATTTCGATTGAAATCAGAGGAATCGGAGAGAAAATAAATTGAAGGAGTCTTGCGGAAACGTGATAGAAATAACAATTACTATCGTACGCAGGGATCCTCGTTGAGATTACCTGTATTGGAAATAAGCTATGCCTCGAAAACGTCGGGCTTCAACGGCGTCTCTTCCTGACATCGATGACGATGATTTTTGTTCGGAAGATAAATACGGGGGTTCGAGCAACAGTCGCGATAACGCTCAGGATTCCATGGACGGAGCGAGGGCGCCGAGGAATGCCGCGAACGCTAGAGAAAGGGCGCGAATGAGAGTACTGAGCAAGGCATTTTGCAGGCTGAAAACTACCCTTCCATGGGTTCCCGCGGATACGAAGCTTAGCAAATTGGACACCCTTCGACTCGCTGCTACCTACATCGCTCACCTTCGCGCAGTTCTTAGGGACGAGGGGGAAACCCACCCGGAAACTACGAGATCCCTCTCTCTAGCTTTGGTAAAAAGCATGAAAAATCGCGATTGCCCACCTCCGATATCATTTCATCCCATTTCTTGTTTACGTTGTTTGTTTTTCCTTTCTTGTTATTTCATTCACACCGTACTTTTCGGGTATCGCGGCCGGTACCAGGTGGATCCGATCGGTGTCGTACAGAGACGCAATGTGCGGCAGCCATAGGCATCGCGCGGAGCATTTTCTCTCCCTGTTTACGTCCGTCCAGGTGGACCGGATCACACCGTCGCGGTCTCTCCCTCGCCCCATTAACTCCGATATAGTTCCGTTGTTGGACTATATCCCGCATTAGTTTTCAGCATCGTAGAAGTTTTGAAAAGACACGCTATGCATCCAGTTCCGTTATACGTACATTACGATTTCTTTTTCATCTTCCATTACTCCGTTTCTAATAATACAGCCCGTCTCGTTTACCCGAATATTTGTACCAGAATTCTAACAAGAAAAGGGATATTAGATGAGCGTCGTGAAAACTTGATAGTCAAAACGATGAGAATTAGTTTAATTGTTTCGTCACCTTTTCATTCGCAGTCCTGGCCATTCGCGATTCAAGGTGGTGGCACGCCGATGTTGACGACAAACAATTGCAGCACCTCGGGATCATCTTCGACATCTTCGTCTCCCGGGGGTCAATTTTCTAGAGGTCATCAATCGCCGCATCACAATCTCCATCAACCTATGCACAATCATAATCGTCTTCACGGTATTCATCAGCAGCCTGTACATCCCCGCCACGAACATCACGAATCGCAGCTACCTTATTACTGATCGATTATATTCAAGGATTAATATTTTAACCCGCTAAACGATCGCTGCGATTATCTTCTAACCGCTGCATGCACCAATGATTTGATATTTATTCCAGTGTGCCTTATTTATTCATAATTAATTAATTAATTAATAATACGATAACAACATGCTAATAATTGTTTGAAACCAAAGAACGTCGGCTAGTCGAATAAACTAAAGACTTATCTTATAAAATAAAATGATTTCATATATTTCCAATAATCGGTGTTTCTCTGAACGTGTATAAGATTTCCATACGCGGGTAAAAAGACATCCGGAAGTCCGAGATGTTCGAATTGTTTTTTTTTCCCAAAGTTTTTTCCTTCTCCTTCTTAAGGGAAGTGTCGGCGTATATTGTAAGGGTGAGGAAGGATGTAATCTGAAGGAGTAAAAGAAACGCGAGTCGGATGAACGGACAAGTTAAACAAACAGTGAGAAGAACCTTTTGTTTAAACCCGATACTAAAATAATAAAGGTATGTATATCCAAACTCTGGACTTTTAACTCGAACAACTGAAACAACCGCAGTGTTTTATACAGAGGAGAGTATACTTTTTTTCATCTTGTCCTTTGATATTTGTTTCTGATAGCGACTTTAATAGTGAAATGAATTTGAAAATCATGGAAATGCGTAGCTATGTACGCGTACACCTGTATCGATGCAAAAGAAATATAAATAAATGAAGTTATAAAAAGTCGTGGTCGGTAAAGTTCCTAACCGTTCGTCGGTACGAAATGGTACTCGTAATTTACAACATAGCAGCAGTTGGTTACTTTCGGACTCGAAAACTGGAAGCAAGTTCCTGCAAACGAGTCAAGAAGGCGCTAGATGCGAGACGAAGTTAAAACAATTAGCGGCATTTACAAAAAAGGATAAGAATGAGTTACTTTTCAGGAAGCAAGAATCGAATATGAATTTATGAATTGAATATGAATTTCAATATCAAATATGAACTAGATAAATGATTTTGAAAAGTCTAGTATCCGCATCATCGGGATGCAGCAACGTTTGGAATTCTTCGACATCTTATACGAATACCTGTAAGAATATAGCGCACGAAACACGATATCGTTATACCTACACTGAACACATATCAGAGCCGGTGTGGCGTGAACGCCTTTAGGTGTGAACAGAACGACAGATTTCTTCAAACAAACCACATCCGGTATGTATAAAACAAATATCAAGTGTAAAGTATAAAGTACACCTTCCTAACATATTTAAAAACAATTCCAGCTATACTCATGTAAAAATAGTAGACTTTCATTTTAAGATTATACGCAATGAGAACGATCGTGCCAAAATAATCGCCCATAGAGCAGCCCGCTGGTTGACGATGGAAAATAATATTTCCAATAGCGAAATCGAAAAGGAACTACCCCTGCAATCTATGCTACCCCTCATACGTTTCTGACAAGGATGTGTCCGAGCCAACGAAAGGAAATTTGTCTTTACCTCGGTAACACAATTTTTCGAATATTCCGATTATCTGAATAATAATTTACTTTTTAGACAGAGTGGATAAAAAAATAATTAAGTGAACGAAATGAAATTAATATCGTAGTAAACCAGGGAGTATTGTGAACTGCAATGATCGTGACGTTGGGTTTACGTGGTCCTTGAGAAAACAATCGATAAAAAACTTCTTGCGAAAAGAGAGTGTCGAATCGGTTACAAAAAACTAAATGAATCAACAGGTGTCGGACATCGGATCGCAAACATGTACAGATTTATAACCGTTGATCTGAAATTCCGCGCTAAAAAAAAATGTTTTGACTCGAAACTGCAAGGCGTTAAATGGGCGATGACTAAATCACTCCGATGGATGGATCGAAATAATGCGTGGAAGATTTTGATTTTTCGCCCCAAAATCGAAGAAATTCAAGGTAAACCCCTTTGGATTTTTTCGATTTTTGGGCCAAAACTGAAGTATTTTTAAAATCGATCGCAGGACGCTTTTCTAACGTAAAATGACCCCAGGAACACGAATCCGTTGGTCAAATTGAGCTACGAATTATTGTTATCGAGATATCTCAATTTTTCTGCTCCAAAAAGTGAAAAATTGGCGATAACTCGTCTAATTTTTCATGTAGACCAATTTAACTTGTGAATTCGGATTCCTGGTGCGAAAATACATCAGGATAGCATATAAAATAGAATATTTTTTTTTGGTCCAAAATCGACAAAATTCCAAGGGGTACCCCTTTGGATTTTTTCGATTTTTGGGCCAAAAATGAAGTATTTTTAAAATCGATCGCAGGACACTTTTCCAACGTAAAATGACCCCAGGAACACGAATCCGTCGAGTAAATTGAGCTACGAATTTTTCCCATCGAGATATCCTTGATTTTTCACGTTTGGATTGATGAATTGGCGATATCTCGGTCAATTTTATAAATAGATCAATTTGGCTTCCAGATTCAGATTCCAGGGATCAAAATACATAAGATTCCTATAGGAACTCCAATTGAAGAAAAAATGTTGATTTTTGACCCCAAAATCGCAAAAAAATCCAAGGTATGCCCCTTGACGTGTTTCGAAGAAACACCTTGGCCTGTGAAAAATTTCAACCTAACGCCACAAAGCAATGCTGTAGTTAACGTAAAAAGAAACGGTGGTTGAGGACGTGCATATCTCTGAGAGAGACGCGCCATACGACGTCCTCTTCGTGAACTCGCGGTTCGACGATAAATAATTATGATAAATTTCAGATTCGCCAGATTTTTATATCAAAGGTCGACGAATGAATTCAATTCTTCTCCGAATCTCATGAACTATTTTTCGGTAGTTATTTTCAACGTTAAATAATCGACACCTACACGCCCATTTCTTACAGGTACAAATATACACATGTATAACATCCTCAGACACACCAGCACGGACTGGCCCAAAGGCCAAGACAGTTAGGTAGGCCAAGGTGATGGCGTTATCACGCGTCAGACAAACACACGCATTTCACATACACCTAAACAGACCATCTCTCTCCCTCTCTCTCTCTCTCTCTCTCTCGGATATGTAAAGAATTAATACATCTGCATACATACGCATTAAATCAATTATGACCAATTGGAATCTGAACTGTCACGATTCATTCATCAATCTTTAATATAAATGAATAACAAAAAAAGCATCCGTCGCGACTTCCGTGCCGATAAACAATACCTGTGTATCGCAGGTATGAAACGAGAGGAATATATTTTATAAATAAACATAATTTCAGTGATTTACCGAGGAGTCGTCGGGAGACCGGGGGGACCGGGGGGGGGAGGGTCCCCGCAGAGAATGAGTCGGGGGAGGAGGAAGAGGAGGAAGTTTTGCAGTCTTCGTTCCATCGTCTTCGTCGTTGTTCGGAACGGTGTACGCGGTGCGGTGCGACGCGACGAGGCGGCGAACGCAGGTGCGCGCCCGCCAGTCTGTCGCCAGTATATCCCCTTTCCCTTTTTCCCCCTTTACCAGCAAACCTCGCGTCAGACTGTGGCGACTGCGGCACGGCCAACGTCGGCAACCCCCCCGTTACCTCTCCGCTCCGCAACAGGTAGGTACGTACGTACGTACCTTTGGATCTGAAAAAAGACGTATACCTGTATACTTTCGTGCGGACGTCATACCTATACAAAAATGTGTGGGTGCAGCGCATCTTGTACACGCCGTACGGCATACGCCACGGTTATACGTCGCGCCGCACCGACTCTTTCGAAGGAATTTCGATATTCCCGTACGCCTACCGTGGACGAGTTTTCGGCCAAGGAGATCTCCGGCATGGCGGGCGAATCGATTGCGATTATTTTCACAATTCTCAGCCGATTATTCAGCTTCGGGAGCCTGTTGCACGTTCCGACGAGATTTCTTCTCCTTTGATCCTCGTATTCGTTCGTCTCCACGTTCCGCGAATGTCCCTACGAACATAGAAGTTTTTCACTTATCGACGACGAAATTGGAAGGAAAAATTAATTCTATACGCGGTACACTCGCACCGCACTGCAGCGATTCGTACGAGATTTGATATCGCTGTCGAAGAGATGGAGTGAAAATCATCGGGGGGGAAAAAAAAAAAAAAGAAAAAAAAAAATAAAAAATACAAGTTCTAGATATTATCGCGTGCACCAGAGAGGGCACATGTACTCGAATAAAATTAGATTCGTTTACAATATCGGAGCATATAATAACAATTGTCAATCGGGATCGGTGCAGACACCTGTGTGGCACAGATTCTCTCGCGCGCAGGTGTTCCAACTTTTAAGCGCGTTTCGTTAATTGTAAATGGCAAAGCACTCGAGCGGATAAACTCGACCTACCTAAACACCTGCTGGTGGTGCGCGTCGCACCTCTGTATATAGTATTACGTATGTACGGCAAAGTTTTTTTTCCATACGTGTACGCACGCCTTCGATGTGCACGAATACCGATACTCCGCCTCTAATTATGTAACGTGGTTAATTAGAAACTCGGAAATAAGAAAAAAAAAAAAAGAAACAAATACATTTCGCGATACAGATGCGTAATATTTGGACGGGTAACACCGAGCGTATCTCGGTTACTCTTGTTATTATCGTCATCGGCATTCCAGAGGCAGAAGGAATTTATCGGTTTTAGGATAGGCTTCGGAAGCCGAGGCGCCCGCGCCGCAGGTGGTCTTCGGCCAGTACCGAAAGACCGTTTCGCATTTTCCACCTGAATTTTACTAGTCGTAATTCTTACACCTGCAGCTGCCGAGAGTCGACGAACGAGAATGGCGCTGGTTGAATATGGAATTTATACTTCACGGCGCCTCGACGCCGGGCGTTAGAGAGAAACTTGCATAATGCGTGTTAATAGGGCGTGCGTATTACATACTACTCCGAACGCACCGAGCGAAAAATACAACTGCCCGTAGTGGCGATTAGGAGGCGATAATTTTTCCCTACCAGGCATTTTATCGATTGAACAATTGTTGTTATATTGTTCAATGCTCTCCCCGCGTCGCGCCCGATATCCACTCGAGAGAATCAAGCACATGATTGTTGCAAAAAATAAAGAAAAAAAAAATAAAAAAAAGTAAAATAAAGAACGAAAGAAAGAAGATAATAATGATTAGTGTGCGATTTTTATTTTTTTTTTCGAGAGAGATTCGAAACGATCTTTAGATAAGGGATATCCGCTACGACGAATCGTGGGATTTGGCGGGCGGTCGTCCGATGCGATCGGGTGTTGCGAGGTAGAAAAATAGGGGAAGTGTGCGGAGGAGAGTTTCTTAAAAAGGCGAGTGCGACGCCGGTATAGAACGCGCGGAGTCGTCGTGGACAGAAGAAGAAGAAGAAGAAGAAGAAGAAGAAGGCGATAGGTACTAGGTGGTAAGAAAATACTTCGGCGTAGGAGCATCGGGGTTTCTCAGGGTTTTCGATTCTCCTCGTCCTCGTCCTCTTCGTCGTTGTACTCTCGGTATCCTCCGCATCCCGAATAACGTGTATACATGCATCGGCTCCCACGATGCTCCGAGTAAGAGACCTCTACTCTCGGTATCCTCCGATCCTCACCGCACCTTCTTCTCCTCCTCCTCCTCCTCCTCCTCCTCCTCCTCCTCCTTCTCCTCCTCCTCCTCCTTTTCTTACGTACGTATTTCTTTCGTAGGAAACTCGATGGCGAGGAAAAGGCTACGGCTCGTTGTTTGCCGGATAGAATGGTACCGCCGAGCCACGTACGTATCGAAGCGCGATGAGCGCAAACGACCGTAGAACCCGAACAAATACGACCCCTCCACCTGCAACGTAGAAAAATATCAGAGGAGCTCGCTGGATCGTTTTCAAAAATGAATCACGCCGTCCGACCGTCCGCGACGGTCGCAAAACTCGGTCGACGATCTCTACACGATCGGATATCTGCGCACACACGGGGTCGGCAGGTACGAATCGTTCGTTGATCGATCGCTAGGCTTGGGCATACCCATCGCTGGCGTCGAGGCGTTTGTACAGTTGTGTGCGCGAGGGTGTAGAGTGTAAGGGTGTTGTAAAGGTATGTAATACGGTCTCCGGCGAGTAGCTGAGAGAGGGAGCGAGCGAGAGAGGGAGCGAGCGAGAGAGGAACGGAGACGGTTCGGACGGATGGACACCTGCACGCCTCTGATTGTATGTAAAGATCGAGGCGAAGCGAAGCGACCGGGTTGGCTCGAGTGGGGGCGAGAGAGCGAGCGAGAGAAGTTTAGTGAGGATCTCGAGAAGTAGCCGCGTCGGGCGGCCGGCTAGCTGCTGTTAACCGGTAGAGCGTAGAGCTCGGCGTACCTACGAACGCGACTCGAAGTGGGTAGGTGCCGCGCGGCGCCGTCGTGATTCAACTCGGTGCGCAGGTGTGCCTCAGACTGGCCGGCGCCTCCCTGGAATGCGCCTCTCCCTCCTCCCTGTAGCGGTGCCGCCGCTCTCTTCTGCTCCTCCCGCAGCTAAAAGAAGAAAGAAAAGAGTGAAATAAAATAAAATAAAAGTACGATAAAAGGTAAAAGGAGCGAGAAGGTGGTGCGGGAAAAGAGACGGGGCGAACTTGCTCCATGCCGGGACTCGGACGCGGCGATCTCGCTCGTCTTTTTCTTCTTCTTCTTCTTCTTCTTCTTCTTGTGCTTCTTCTTCTTCTCTTACTTATTTCTCGGGCACAACCACCACTCGATTACCGCAGCTCTCTTCTTCGCCTCTTCGCCTCGTCGGTGGGTCGCGTCGTCGCCGCTCGAACTACGGAGGGGCTACGTCACGTCCTCACGGCAATCAGTGCAGCTGCCCCGGCAACCCGCCAACGCGTTGCGTTACGTTCCCACGGGCCAACAAACCAAAGCGGTTCCCCCGCTAGCTACAAACCCAACTATATATTATTGCCACGGCGTGTATAGGTATAATGCTCGGAGACCGACTTACTCTTGGAATCGTCGCGTTCGTTCCGAGGCCAGGAGGGACCCGAAGCAGATTTTATAAGCCTCGCCGCCCGCGGCTCCGCCGATATTATAATCCGATGGATCCAGGATCTCGATTCTTTCTACGTCCTCTCGCGATTCTTCTTTACCGCGACCTCGTACACCTACGCGAACGAACACACGGATGAGTTTCATTATACAGTTACGGGGTCCGTTCCGTATGTCCAACGCTCGGATAAGTAAGACGGAAAAAATGTCCTTGCCGAACTCAAAGTCCGTAGCGGGGCGAGGTCGGATTCCTCGATAAATTCATTCCTTCCTTCGCACACTCGATATCGATTCACCCTCCTCTCGTTTCGAGTTTCCCCTAGAGGGGTCTGTGCGGAGCGAACACCGACGTGTAAATTAACATTTTTTTCAACCCATTAAGGATTACGTACGCACAGGCGATGACCGTGCGGATAAGTGAACGCGTCACACCTCGAGACTCTGCAAACATCGAGTAGACTTTATACCGACGATGTCGGTGCTTTGAGATCGTCGGATATTAAAAACAGATGACGAATTTTTTCTTCTCTCTGTTCCTCCTTCTATCCTGCACCCGGTTTGAACAGCTGTGCAAATAAATCCACGAAGACGATCCTCGTTGGAATAAAAGCTCGACGTATTACGTTCCGCTTTGATTTTTACGTAGTACGCCGAAGATTTCTTCCCGCAGAGAAAAGGCACACCTCGCACAACTCTCCACGCTTGGCTATAAATTTCTTTCTACCGTACCTGTATAAACAACAACGAGTAAATAATTAGTTTTTTTTTTCGTTTCTACGGATGATTTTTGGAAAATTATTCATCGTCACTTTCACACAGTTTATTCGAAATTCTATGTAACGTTATACCTCAGAGACAAGCCGTGTAATTATTTTACGGATGTTGTTCAGCGTGTACACACACCAGAGATAAGATTAGGAATCGGCGCACCGAACAACGAGTCAAACTCCTGACTCGCTCTTTCCAGACGAATGACAATTTTTCCTGAAACAAAAATACAACGCGTTACCAGCTGCGGAGAAAAACCGACGATAAATTTTCCAAACGAAACCAAAAAAAAAAACATTTCTCTCGTCGAGTATGTATGGGAGTATCAATTACCCGGCCATTAGCGCTAATAACAATGATAACAATAATCGCCATTATTATCATTATTTCATACGATAAAAAGAGATTAGGTGAGTGTACGTGTACGTGTACGTACATGTGACGAGTACACGTACACGTGCAATGGCAAAGTTGGTGAAATACATAACTATATATAAAGTATATCGTGTGTAGTTGCCGTTGGCGAGCGCAGGCAACACCAGCCAAAGCAGGCGAGCATGCCGCGAGGGATACGGATGGTAAAATGAGGGAAAGGAAAGGGGACAGAGAGGAAGGGAACGGAAGGGTCGGCGCTCACACGTGCGCCGTGCACGTGCACTCCCAAGACCCGACCCAACCAGAGCTCCAGCCTCTGGCACCGGGCACGTAATCACGGATGCCAAGATACACCGCTCGAAATAATCACGCTGCATAAAGACTACTGGGAGCTTGCACGCGGTACCGCGAGTCGATGTATCCGAGAACGATTCGGAAAAGAAGATTTTTGACGTAAAAAAAATTTTCAACCTCTCATCGTTCCCGGAACACCAGGGCCTGACAACCGCCGCCGCGGTTCAATGGTCGGAAGAGAATACCGCGATTCTCGCAATTCAATTATTTTCGATCAGTCGTACGCGAGATTCACCCAAAAATTCGGGTATCGCTGTTAAAAATAAAGTCATTTTTCATAGCGAATCGCATTTGATCGACTTACAATGAATATTTTCAGCGCAAACACAACCCCCCCGTCGTTCTGTGAGGCATTGAGATATTTTTTTCGGCAGAAAGCGAACATTTTCAAGAGTCGGGAAACAAACTGTTATCGCAACCTGGATGACGTGGAAAAAATACTATCTCCAATTTCTCGACGGAGAAGATTCGTTGCGCGTGTGAATTTTCCAGATCGGCTGTACGTATGTGTGACTTGGGAACATCTAGTACAGTTACCCAATTTCCATCGAATCACCCACATGAATAAAATGAATAAAATGTATACGATAAGGGTAATGATATACTATCTATTTCGTATGTACGCACACACCTATGTACGTACGTACGTACATATATACTCGAATAGAATAATGACACGTAGGCATAGTTGACGCCGAGTATAGTCCGAGTCGGCAGCTGCTGTTCTTCAAGTGACGTGAACTTTAAATTGGGTCTAACACTCTGCTCTTCGTCGTATGTGTGCGCGTACTGCGTGCATACATAACGCGAGAGAATCCGTACATAGGTATTCTCTATTCCTATTATGTGCCGTTGAAATTGAAAGAGGTTTTTCTTTTTTTTTTTTTTTTTACCTCGGTACGAGTGAAAAGAGAATATTTTTTTCAATCGTCACCCTAAATCTGTATCCATACGACGTTATATTCCTTAACGTAGGAATTCGTACGTACATACGTATGATATTTTATGTACGGCGTGTAGATATGTATATCTAGGGATTCAGCGAGGACAGGATGCCTACGATTAGCTGACGGGTGATGGCCGGTGATTCCCGTCGAGTGCGACACAGCTGCGTGCACCGAGAGTACAACCAATGTACGTACGTACGTACGTACATAATATCTCGCATAATGTAACACACGTAGAATTATTTTTCGCATACGCGTATCGCCCCACGCCGGATTTTCATATAATACATATCGCGAATGTGTGGCCTATAAAACACTCGTTTTGCTAAGTAGGTATTACGGTGTACACGTATGCATAAATATATACGTCGCGGGGCAGCCAAGTCATCCAGATTAGATTATCGAGCCGCAGATGCGAATATATAGTAAACAAGTAAACAAGTAAACAAATTCGCGAATTTCAATAATACGTACGTACGTACATGTGTGTCTGAATAATGCGACGTAGTCGTAACGCGTGTTTCGATATAATTAAATACCTATACCATAAATTACATGGCGCCGGAGGAATACGTTAACCATATACAGCGCATGTACGTACATATAACTCGATACTATATGTACAAATTGAAGCGCGGAGTTTAACCGCGACTTTATACGCTATACGCTATACGCTATATGTATACGTTGGTATGTATCGGAATAGGTATGAACATAGGTATCGCATACGTATAAGATATTCCGGTGCAAGAACGTCTATAAATAAAATACGTCGTCGGTCGTGTTGCATTTGATTTCTACAGGTACGTACGTACGTATTATACCGGAGAGGTGTACGGTGATCGGTGCGGAAGAAAAATATATAAAAGGACGTCTGTCTGTACGGTTTAATAGTTTACCGTATTACGCGACCGTTCTTTTTTCAATCCGTAAAGCGAATGAATAATCCTTTTCTTACGTAATCGACGTAGATTTCCCGAGATTGCGGGATGAATAATTCTCTCTATATCTAATTGTAAGTAAGTACTATGCAGTTTCCTATCAAATTTGGAGTTCAGGTGTACCCGCGAACTACCGATAAGATCGTGTAAAAGATTGCCGCAGCCGGTGCTCGCGTCCTCGCGGTTCTGGTACACGAAAATTCCGTTACAATTATTAATAACACCCGAGTCCGGTGAAAAAAAAAATAAGAAAATAATATTGCTCAACAAATAAATGAATGATCCATACGATTACTACTCGAGATTAGATAGGAGTTCGTACTTTTTATCGGGTATGGAAAATCCGCAGGTGTGAACATCGGTACGGATCAGCTGCGTGCACTAAATTTGTACTCTCGGTATCGCGAGGATGACGTGGATTATTTATCGCTATCGAAAAAATCTACAGGTGTCGAACGCGACGATGCGATAAAATTTTATCGTTATTGCATAGGTGTGTTTACGCGGGGCATTCTCTACCGAATGACACGGTTTCAAGGTGATGGAAAAATGGAGTTCGCGAATAAACGGAGATTGAGAAATATCGCACACCGAAAATACGAGTGTAGAAAAAAAAAAGAAACACGCGAAATCAGAAGATGGGTGATTTCTCACGATGCGACCCGTTCGCTTCGTTTCCACCGTCTTCGTGCCTCGGATGTGGACGTACGTGTAAAATGTGTGCAGACGTAATAAGATAACGAGGAGATAAGAGTTAGCATCGTTTCTCGGTAATCAGCAAATTGTTTCCCCCACGCGAAAATTGTACAGCTCATTATGTGTAATCATTATTTCGTAGGTAGACGCGTTGCATGCACTCGTAGCTACATGAAATCGCCCCCCTCCGACACGCGTGTCTACGATGACTTTCCTGTCAGATTATTATTTTTGAATAATAAGTGCGCTGGTACCGAACGACGCTCGGGTAGATCCGAGCAATCGATATCTTCCGCACCGAGGCAATCCAGTATTTACCGAATAAATTCGACACCGTCTCTTCAATATCTCGTGGCAACGTCTCCTCGACTCCCAACGTTTTGCCGAGAAACACGAGAGAAGCGGACAGATTTTCATTTTTAGAACAATTTTCTCCACATGCGTATCCTCGCGTACGCTTCGCCCACAGGTACGGGTACGGACGAATTATTTCAGCGTCATCGTACACCTATGTGTAATATTATATTCTCACCGCGACTTGTACAGACGCCACCGCTGTACGTATAATGAATCATTCATAAATCACGATCCCATAGGCGTTTCGCAGTTTGGAAGTACAGGACAATTCGACAAAGGCGTATGTGAGTGGTTCGTGAGCGGTGGCACGGGTTGGGTAACAGTTAAAATTCTACCTTCTAATCCCGGCGCGGAGTAACATCGGTTTTTTTATTCTTTCAATCTTTTTCCTTCAACGCGCACCGAGGAGGGAAAAAGCGATTCAAAATGCGGCGGTCGACTCGCGTCGTACGTACGGATTATACGATGATGTGAGCGATATTATTCTACTTTGTTTTTTATAGAAATAAATATTCAACGCCAACGACGATTGAAACGGTTCCACGGAGGTAAAATTTTAGTTACAAAACCATCGACGATTAGCGATCATCCCAGCTGACTTGAATCTAAGAGCGTAAAAAAGGGGAACAAGAAAAGGAAGAAGAAACGCGACGACTAATCAAATTGTCGAAGTCTGATGAAACAGGTGCTGTATAACGTGTGTATACAGACGGCATATAACACACGCCGTATCTGATCAATGGGAAATTCATTCACAAACTGAAACTCTATATACCTACTACGACATTAGAGAAGATTTTAAACACATTCCCGTTTCATTGAGCGGTGTTACAAATTACTTTATACCTGCGTCATACGCGTATAGGTATACGTATGTACGTATCGTATACGTATCGTATAATAATCGCTAATCGTTTGGTCTAACTATAATGAAGTAATCACGTAATGCGGTTTGTTGTTGAGTTCTCTACAACAATAATATGCCGCGGATGGCTAGTACGTACAGAATCATCTTCGCCGCGGCGTTGTGTCGCGTATAGAGAGACGATTTGCGATACGAATATGAACAGTTTTTCGCAGTCATATTTTCGTTCGGCGAAGTTGCGCGTACGGTACGTATGTCGCGTTACGAATATATCGTTACAAGTTGACGCGATTGCATCGGCATTGCCTTGCAATCCCGCGTCGACGACAACAATAAAGAGACGCGCATAGCCGATATACCTTTACATAAATATTCTCTCCGTTCGTTCGGACGGAACTCGTCGAGGACGCGATGACTGACGACGATGGTGTTCCCTGATTGCGCTTACGATGTGTGTAGTGGTCGTCATTGTGCCGGTTGGCGATGCCCGGTGTCCAGTGCAGTGGCTGGCGCCGCCGGACGTTCGACGGAAGATTTCCCCTTTCTCTCCTCATCGTATAACCGACGAGCCTCGAGACCCCGTCGAGCGTCGACACCCCCGACTAGCAAAGTATTCGATCCTGCAAAACGTCACGGAGTTAGTTGCGTTGTAAATTTTAACGAGCCACGAGTCGTTCGTCGTCGGGAAGTAGCCGACTCGAAATTTCCAAACGATTTCCGTCGTCGTTTATTCGCATTCTTTTTCCTCTTGCGTCTCCGGCCGCTCTTGCGGTGAACGCATATAAGGTACTCGGTGAAAATTACCGGGTAGAAGTTTACGATGTAAGTTGAACCGAAATACAAGTTGGCGTGTCGAGTCTTTCGCTATACGCGCAGGGAAGTCGTGCAACGATTGCGCCGTTGAAGAAGGCGCGGTACTCCCATGGTGGGAGATATCAAGGGGTGCAGAGGGGAGAAAAACCCGTCAGGGAGGGAGATGGCTATATAAACCTGGAGGTGAGGGGCGGAGGTTAGTCGTCTTCGAAGTGCAAGCGTGTTCACGTCGTCCGTGACTCGACGATGCGCAATTAATAAATTTCACACGTTCACGATATAATTGAAAAACAATCGCACGACACGGTACACGAGATAAGGGAAATTTGGAGCACCCCGCGATCGAGGGGGGAAGAATTTGGAAAAAACTGAGATAAACAGACCGGAAGTAGTAATTACAGTAATAATAACAATAATAACAATAATAATAATAATAGCAAGAGCGACACATAATTAACCGCAGTGATTGGAACACCGTATTCATTCAAGTGTGAGAACGTAGACGAGCCAAGAAAATAAGAGACCGAATAAATTGTCGACCGAAGACAGAAAAAAGTGAAGTGCTCTGCATTCGAGTGTATGAATAAATACCACAGTTGCATCGATTACCGAAGGAATATATTGAACGAGATTATTTGAAAAAAAAAAATAAATAAATTAAGTAAAAAGAAGAGGAGCCGGAAGGGATTCCAAGCGTAGCTTACGATTGTGCGCCGTTCTGCTCTGGGAATAATCGCGCGGCGCCTTTATAAGAAGGAACGACATCGGGTCTCTACCGTGAGAAATCAATACTCTTCGTACAACATACGTACTGTTGGAAGTTGAGGAGAGAAGCGGTGACGCGACTTATCGCAATCGTTGGCTGAGGAAAAAAACGGAGAAATTTGAATTTGAGAACATTATCGTTTCTTCCAAAATCGAGTACAACACGAGCGGCCGTCTTTACATAACAAGTAACAAGGCTAAATCAGGAGTATATACATATACGGAAGTGAATGCAGACCGCGTGATAAACTAATTGCTCCGTTTTCACCGTATCCGAGTATACCGAGTTTGAAAGAGGAAAAAAACTTACCAGATCACCGATTAACAATGAAGGCGATGGTGGTGAGTCCGGTCGGTGGTAGAGTTCCGCCTACGCGGGGCGTTTTGCACAACGGTTTGGGCCTGAACGGCAACCGACGAGATATGGAAGCAGAAGAAGTCGCCGCTTACCTAACGAAGTTACGTTCGTTGGTCCCCGACATGCCGCGAAAGCGGAAGTTATCAAAGCTCGAAGTGATCCAGAGGGTGATCGAGTACATATGCGACCTCCAAACAACCCTCGAGGAGACCAACGCTCCGGAGAAATCATCGCAGCAAGTCCCGCAAGGATCGGCTCAAGGATCCCAAGTACTCCAACTGCAACAACGTCAACCTTTGCAGCCACTTTCAAACGCTACAGTTATCGCGTCTGTAATGACGACGGAAACCTCGCCTGGGGTATCTGAACGGTGACGGAAAAAAGACGATAATCATTCTTAATTGATAAACGGTGGTCAGATTTTCAGATATTTAGAAGGGGGGCAAAAGGTAGAGGGAGCATGGAGAATGTAAATACTGTACATAGATATTATACTCATCGTCATTCCTCAGTACACGTCGAGAATAACCACGCGAATACCTCCGAAACCCGCTGAAAAAAAAGAAAAAAATCACAATTAATAACAAACCCAAAATATTTAACAGAATAGCTGCCGCTGGTACATCATACTTGCATACCTACGTACAATATGAACGCATGATAGTAACGGAATTTCTTTAATTTTATTCCATACCTATTCTCTATTATAATACTATAATATATGTAGAAAAAAAATATTCGCCAGTTTATTCCACGATATTATACGAATTTATGTCACGTTGTTTTCATTATTATTATTCTATTATTATTGATGTCTTTTTCTTTGAACAAACGATATTTTTTTCAAATTTTTATCGTCACGTTATCGTCTCTCCATAAATTTATTTTATTGTTTAGATTTTAAAAAAGAATTATTATTATTATTATTATTATTATTAGTAACTATTACGTTTAGATATAAAACTACATACTATGTAATGTATATTTACAAAGACTGAGAAAAAAAAAGATTTAAGTAAATAAAAGTAAATAAAATAAAATAAAATAAAACCTTGTAAATAATATAAGAAAGTGAAGTGATTATTACTTTTTTTTTTTTAATTTAAAAAAAATTTTCTCACGTTGGATGAATGAATAAAAATAAGAAACAGAATCGTGTCTAATTGTTGTACTTGATTAATTGTTTACTCCAATAATATATCAACCGCACTTCTATACGTAGATATTCTGTTTCATGAAACAATATCAGCCCTTTGAGGAAGAAAGTAGGAAAAAGAATTATGGTAGTCAAGTTCCTCTCTTTAGGGTGAATTCACGATTCACGATTTTTTTTTCTTTTTTTTTTTTTTTTTTTTTGATAAGGATGATAATGTATTCATGACGATATTCGTATTCAATGGCTGGAGTTAGTCCTCCTTTTAGCCCAGCTGCACGGATACCCCTAGCTGGTATTGATCCGCGCTTCGAGTCGCGTGCGCGTTGTGCGGGTCTCGGGGGTTTGGCTTCGGCCACCCCGCTGATTTCCATTGCTGGGAACGCGGGGGTGGAAAGGTTTCCACGCGGCACTCAAACGGGAATAGGGGAGAGAACGAGAACGAGGAGACACCCTCGCCGATACGTCCACTCCACTCTATTCCGCAACGTACCACTCCAATCTACCTCCTACTTTCTATTCATATACTGCGGCGGCAGCAGCCGCGGGGGATTTCGGCGAGGGCGAAGGGTGGACCCACCCTCGCCGGAGAGACATTTTATTCGCAAGGGTATACCTCTAGGATGGCTGGTGGCGGATGTGACGGGATACGAACGCATCGATGTCCCCCATTCGTAAATGTTATTTCGTGTCGCGGTAGGAGGAAGATTCGCAACTTTAAATAGATCTGCGTTGGTCGCATTTGCACGCGTTCGCATGAATAAAATATGCAAATAAATCGACGGAAGCGAATGAGGGCAAAGAGCATTAAGGGGAGGGCTTGCAGCCGGAATGGCGAACGCAAAAATGAGTACTCCTCTTTCGTTCGGAAGTGATGCGATTGCATTGGTTCCCACAAATTTATACTGTCAATCAAAAAATTAGTATATTTAAATCAATTATAATCATTATTTTATACACAGGTCTGCTGCCTTATTCGGAGTTCAAAGCTAGTTTTCCCCCTTTTAGGTAACGATACCATGAGATGACCACCAACGTAATAACATTTTGTATGTAGACGACGATTAATAATGGCGATAATAAACAACAACCTAGAAAAAATTTGATGCGGTATACATTAACATATTTATAAAGATGAAATTATTTTTCACCTGATTCGAAGAGCTTATTCCGATTGTCTCTCTCACCTCGCACGTGTGGCACCTTTCATTTGATTTCCACGTTACAGGATGATTACAAATAACTGTAACGATCGAAAATTACATGCGAAGTAATTTAGGGAATTTCAGACGATACCGACTTCGTACGAGTCAGGTATTTAAGTTCAGCCGGTAAAGGAATGACCTTCAATACCTGCATCAGAACTTGTGAATCTTTGAAAAAGTTGCGTAGGTAAAAATATAGGTATAAGAAACGAGTGACTAGGTTAAATGCATGTCGTTTAGAATTATGGATGGGATTGGAGGTACGATTTTATCGCCTCTCTGTCTCTGGCAAGCCACGCTGCGTTCAGTCTGATAGTTTCCACACTTTGTTGTACGGTTCTCTCCGTCCCAGGAGTTGGATGATCGGCAAAGAATTGTTCAACTTCGAGTGCGCTTTCTTCGGTGGCAAAATCTTCCGTTGTGAACTTGACGAGCCTTGAGAGCAAGAAACCCCCCTCGTACCTGTCCATCAGGACTTTCCAATTGTCCTTGAAAAATTGCCAAGCGAGGATTCGTCCCTTGTAGGTCATGGCGACCGACATTATTACAAATACCGTATCCTGGGCCCTGACTTCATCGCTCATAGCAAACTCTAAGACCCGTTTCAACAATCCCTCGTCCTTTATCGCGCCCAAAGCTCGCGATATTCGGTCTTTTTCCTCATGCAGATCCGCCTCCCTGTACAACTTCAACATTGTTGCAAACGTTTCAGCTCCGCCGGCCGAAAGAACCGCCCTGTAAACTGGGCTTCTAAGATCCGCGGATAGAACCTATTGTACGGAGAAAGTAAACTGTGGTGAGCAAATGAGCTGTATACAAAAATTCATTCATACTGATTGACTCTACCTTCGTCCCAGTCACATGCGCCTCGAAACATTTTTTAGCCTGCTCAATAGTGTCCTGATCATTGAGAGCTGCTAGTCGACCAAGTACCAAAGACCTGAGAAGAGTGTCGAGATGACTTTCGTTAGGTTTTGGGTCCCATCCAAGTTTATTGCCGATATCTTTCATCAGCGATCGTCCGAAGGCTTTGAAAGAATCCTCGTAGTCGACATGGGAAAGCAAAACGCCAAGTTTGCCCAGGCTATTCACGATACTGGACCAAACGGTATAGTTATCCTCTGCCTGGAAAGCGTGCATCAGCCGCAGGACCTCGACCGTTGATGCATGGCCTGCCTGGACCATGGCGAACAGATCATCGAGGAGTCCTAGCCTGTCAAGAGGTGGAAGGGAACGGTTTTTGACCGCTGGTAACAGCAGAGACAGTGCCTCGGTGCTGTACCGGGTTCGGTAAAAGCCGATTGTCCCAGGATTTATCTTGACCCAAGCCGACTGCGGCACATCTTTGAGAACAATTTCCTTCGTTGCCTGATCCATCATGGTACTGACCGCTACTTCGTGTGGAGCGGCGGATGTGCTGACACTCACCGGTATCATCCACAGACTTTTTTCTTCGTCCTTGGATCCATCGGCCAAAAATCTTTCCTGAGAAAGCGACAAAATTCGATCGTTTCCCTGCTGTCGCTGATCGACCTGGAATGGAAAGTCAAGAAAATTAATCGAACAACTTCGATATGTGCGTTTCTTATAACACACTATTTTCAGGATACATTACCTTAAGAACCGGGAATCCCTGCTGTTTTGTCCAAGTTGACATGACCGCACCCACGGGCTTGCTACTTGCTTCCTCTAATGCTGCCCAAAGATCTTCTGTCAGGGCATTTGAATATGAATGTCTTTTTAAGTATAAGCTCATGCCCTTCCTAAAGTCTTCGTCGCCAATGTAGCTATGCAGCATCCTGATTACACTGGCGCCTTTGTTGTAGGAAATATCGTCGAAGATTTCATCAATTTCCGAGGGATGTCCGACAGGAACCTCTATCGGGTGGCTATTTTTCAATCCATCAAGTTCTAGAGCTTTGATGTAGGTGTCTGTGACGAATTGTGTCCAAATATCGTATTCCGGAAAAATATGAGCAACGCAGAGAAACTCAACGAATGAGGCATATCCCTCGTTAAGCCAGAGGTGTGTCCACCATTCCATGGTTACGAGATTACCAAACCACTGGTGGGCTAATTCGTGACCAACTACTAAAGCTATCCATTGCTTTCTTACAGCTGAAGTATTTTGCGGGTCAACCAGCAGACAGGTTTCCCTGTAGGTAACAAGACCCCAGTTTTCCATTGCACCGGCAGAAAAATCGGCAATAGCTATAAGATCCATTTTCGGCAGTGGATAGGCAATACCAAAATAGGTGTTGTAGTAAGGCAAAACTTTCGTTGCTACCTCCAAAGCGAATTCTCCCTGCTCTTTCTTGCCTTTTGGCGTGTAAACCCGCACGAGAACTCCGTCGCTAGATTTTCCCTCTACATAGTCGTACTCTCCGACCACCACTGCCACAAGGTAGGTAGACATGATGGGCGTCTTCTCAAACTTTAGAACTCGAAACTCACCCTCCATAGACTCTGATTTCACAGGCTGGAATGGAAGAAAATGAGTTTTATGCTTCAACAAATAGAATTGAGTAGATTTGAGATCTGGCAAGTGCTGTTTGAATAAACTACAAAGGAAATATCCAGAAACTATTTTCTCAATATGTAAAAAAACAATACAGGTACAAATGCCAGGCACTGTTTACCATGTTGGAGAGAGCAACTCGGTCCTGAGGCACAGCAAGCGTAATGTCGAAGGTGGCCTTGAGGGCAGGTTCGTCCCAACAGGGAAAGCAGTGCCTTGCATCTGTTGCCTCGAATTGCGTTACAGCTGCATACTGATCCTCCCCATT
This sequence comes from Athalia rosae, assembly GCF_917208135.1. NCBI lineage: Eukaryota > Metazoa > Arthropoda > Insecta > Hymenoptera > Athaliidae > Athalia > Athalia rosae. The sequence continues at coordinate 30,492,969 of NC_064027.1, read as the reverse complement.
AGCTCTGAAATAACATCGTTGAATAAATATGGGCAGTGCTGCTTACCATATTGGAGAGACCAATCTGTGAATCTAGGATCTTAAGATCAATAGAAAATGTAGCCTTGAGGTGCGGCTCATCCCAGCAGAGAAACAATCTACGTGCTGAGATTGGGCAGAGAAATGTAATTGCGCTATACGCATTGACCCCTGAGGCACTGAAATGTATTCTTGCCAGAGAACTCACATAAAATAAAGATAACATGCCGATGACAAGAGTTATGAACGTGAATTGAAATTTCGTCACTGGGAAAAATGACAAATAAAATTTCAACTGAAACTTACCCGGTATATTTGCTGCGATAAAAGCCTTTCATTTTATCATTTATTTCTCCGGTAAATACAAAGCTTATGAAGCCAACTTTTTCGCCAACAGGAAGTTGTTGGGGGAAGACAAGCGTTGCAGTTTCATCTGCGTTAGATAAGTGGATCTGGGCAGCAGCCATTGTGCTTCCATCATTGCCATGAAATTCTGCACTCTTGATGTCAATATCCAGAGAATTCAGGACCACCGTATGTGTACAATTTTTGACCTATTTACCACAGGGTTAATAACTGCTCTAGATTATTGAATTGGTGAAAAAAAACTGAGTGCTTTCAAATGTTTTACTAAGTAGTTTCTGAGAATCAAAGCAAGGCATAAGCAGAAAAGAAGATAGAAAAATGCTTACCAAATGCTTGCAGGGAATGATGATAATGTTGTAGGAATCGTGAAGGAACACACATTTTAAAGCCAAAACAGATTTCAATCTCACACATTCAACGCCAGTCCCCCATTCAAGGGCTAATTTGATTGTTACAACATCAAACAATAATACAACAAATTTAACATCTTGCGTTAGATTGTTAAAAACAATTATAGACACCCGTTGATTGTGATGACTACGATAGGGTTTGTTAACATTTGGTACTTACTGGTTGACATACATACATTTCTCGACAAACAATAGGTAAAAAATGTGTAGGTAACAACAGAAAAAGACCTTTTGCATCCTAATCTAAGACTTACCTCAGATACACCACATTCAATTTCAAATAATAAAATTAAACACACATGCGGCATATGGATTATCAGAGTGAGGCAGATAAGATCAAGTGAGTATATAGCCGTGCGGATGATGAAAATGTATATAAAAAATGACTTACGTCGATGTGAACTCGTTCTTCCCCATTAAACGTGAATTTGGCGAGATCCGGCGTGAGTGAAATGTCATAGTGGTACGGGCGTACGTCGGTTGGCAAACGGCGAAAGGGTTTTTTTTCTGCTGAGGGCATCTTTTGCTTAACAACCTCTTCAACGTTCGTTGTCGATGTCGCCGGAGATGTGGATGAAGCGGCGTAAAAAAACTTTTTCGAAACCTTGACTGTAGCGGCAGTAAGACAACGATGTTCTTGTAGCAGCTGCAACAAACACTTTCCACTTAATCCTTTCTCTTTTTGCAGACTCACAACTTGGCTCACACTACGGCGACCGCAGGCACGAAATAACCGCGAATACATCGAACGATAAACTCGATTTTCAATCTTTTGAACGTGCGACAACGGATTATCTCGAAACAATTGCGCACGCTACCCGCTCAACCCGCTCAGCGCTGATGGCGCTGAAGAGCCGTAATATTTTTTGTTTAATCGTCGTGACGACAAGGGCGCCGATTTTGAATTGATGAAGGACTTCGGGCGGGCGTATTCGGGGCTCCAATTATCGATCATATTCGCACAAAATTTATTACAAAGTCACATTTATTAGTTTAGCTCAGTTATGTCAGCGTCTTGAATAATATAAACCTGGAGTTCTATATACATTCTACCATACGCGCCTTCTGTTCTCAAACAATAATAATAATTATAATAATAACGCTTAATTTCGTTCTACTATAATATTTTTCCGTTGTCCTGTTTTAACATTTTACTTATTTAAGATTTTTCCATCCTTTTTCCTTTGATGCTATTAATTAAATGTGCTGAAAATCGGTATAAATATAAACTACTAGGGGAACAAGGGGCGGAGGAGGGTAATTAATGGCTATCATCGTCGCATTTATAATTTTATACTTTGAATATAAATCGGCGATATTGTAACTTAGATAAAATTTAGAAGACCTGTAACACTTTGATCGGCTTTATAATTAATAATTGGCCAATAGCCACTACGTATTTACCTTCGACCCAGTCTTAAGATACAAATAAACAATCAGGGTAGTTAAAGTTTGCCTGTAAAAGCGTTACAAGTCCTCTTTTAATGGTCATCCTAAGATTGTAGTAATTAGGCAATTGATTTACTTACTATTTTAGTTTATATTCTCGCTAGTCAATCGCCGCCACCCACCCCATGACTATCCATGGTTCGAGTTAATGTGGCAGGGACGCGAGGGTGGCAGTTTAAATTTTTATCCTTTCTTTTTATTGATTTTTTTTCTTCAACTTTTGATTCGTGTCAGTCGACTACATCTAGTATTTGGACGAAGTGCGAGGATGGGTAGTGCGTGCCTGCTTCCTAAATCCAGCGTGCATTTCTTTCAATGTACCATTATTATTATTATTTTTGTTTAATGATTACGTTTGTCTCGAAAAAAAATTTCAGTGCGTAGGTATAGAGCGCATTTTCCTATTTTGCATTGACTGGAGTTTATTACTGTATACGTGTACTTTTTATACAGTGGAACGTAATCGTCACCATTTTATTCTTTTTTTTTTCATTCTATTTTGTATTCTGTTACTCAATTATATAGTATTCTTTACTTTTTCTCTTTTCATCTTTTTGTTTGTGTTCTCCGATGTCTTTCTCCTGCAGTTTTTCTCAAATTTTTTGTAGTTTTAATTACGATGTAGTATTTCTTTAGACCAAAACTACTATCGGATATTGAAATGGAGATCAGGCGGCCCTGAGAGCGAATAAGATAAGAGATAGGAAAGGGAGAGTGGGAGAGAGCGGATAACGCGCCAGGGTCTGGATCTTCAAACTCATTTACCTTGGGCATTATATCTCAGTACTTGATAGCTACGTTAGTCTCAGGTCTTAAGGGCAGAGTGCCGCGATTCCGTGAACAAATGACAGCCCTCGACGCTGAATATGGAGACTTCTGTAATATTGAAATTTGATAGAATAATACATCGACCAAACATAGAACACCTGAGTGAAATTTCCATCATATTCACTTACCGTCAGGTAATTCGTAAAGTTTTCCAGGAAGCGTAGCAAAATAAGGGTGCCTAAGAGCTTCGTCAGCTCCTATCCGATTATCAGGATTTAACTGTAGAAGCGCTGTGGCCATATTGTCACCTTCAGGAACGTCGTACAGTCTAGGAAAAGAAAGCCCCAATTTTTGGGGTGGATAAAAGCCTAATTTGTGGGGTTTATAGCCACGTAGGTGAGTTACACCTGGCCAACTGTCTTCGGTAGGTGTTCCTAGAATTTTGAATATCTTGTCAAGTTGGTCGTACGTATCTCGAACTCCTGGGAAAGTCGGCACCCCTGTCAACATTTCGACAAATATGCAGCCCACCCCCCACATATCTAAAGACGTCGAATACTCCGTTGAACCCAACAAAACATCCGGTGGCCTGTACCACAAGGTCACCACTTCATGGGAATACGTATGTGATGGAACAGACTTGGCTCGAGCCAAACCAAAGTCTGCTAGTTTTAATTCTCCTATTTCACTTATCAACAAGTTCTGAGGCTTCACGTCGCGATGTAAAACCCTCCTGTAATTTTCCCGAACACAAGAATTATTTGATGGAAATCATTTTATTTCTAATACTTTCACTCGAGTTTGCGACAACTTACCTACGATGACAATAGGCAAGTCCTCGCAGTAGCTGGAAAAGAAATAATCGAACATTACGAGGGTCCAGCCCCCCGCCACCACTACCGTGCCTTTCCATATACTGCGATAAGTCCGTGTGAACGAATTCAAATACAAATGTAAGCGTTTCACGGGTATGAACGATATCATGGAGTGTAACTATATTGCTGTGTTTGAGCTCCTTCAAAAGGCTAGCCTCACGAATGGCAGTGAATGGTGCACCCTCTTCTTCCTGTAGTCTTATCTCCTTTAGCGCAACTATCTGGTTTGTCAGGTTACTATACCCTTTAAACACCGTCGCGTACGAACCTTCACCCAACTGCTCCAGCTTTATATATGCGTCAGACTTTCCAAACGGCGAATCTCCCTGAACAAATGAATAGAATCAAGCAGTTAGAAGGACATATCATAAAAATTTATCTTCACTGAGTAACAGAAACCTTGTCGTGCCAAGAAATTTGTGATAAATTTTCATAATTTACCCCAAATGCAGAGAATCGCTTTGCTCGTCTTGGAGGTGGATCTGGTCCTAGAAAAACTTCAGACTTAGGACGCGGGGGACGTCGAGGCCGTAAAATAACTCGTGCCTCTTCCCTTATATCTTCGTCCAGAAGTTTAGAGTCACTGGATACCGATAGTTGTCGATGAACTCTCTCATGTTCACCGACCCCTGCCCACTCTGAAAAAATAATCATTCGCTTAAAAAATTTTTTATCTAACAAGAATATTTAATTCATATAGTTTGAAATCCTATGCAGCAACATGGCTCAGTTCAGCTCCGACCAGTTACAATAGGTGTTGTGACCCAGCAAGGTTGAGCATGAGAGAATAGTAGCTTTTATAAAACAGATGTTTCTATTTGTGAGTCATATATACCTTGCATAGCACACAGCACAGTTCTTATCAATAGCAAACACTGATGAGCAACAAACGTTGTTTGTTCCAAGCAGTATTTTGTCTATAAAGTAAACAGTAACTTGTTTTACATATCCAAATGACACAATCTATGAGGGTACGACGGATAAAACAGAGTAGAATTCTAAATCCCTCTGAGAAACAGTCTTTGCTTATATATTAATGCAAAGCACCCTCTCATCGTTGTTATTATGGGTTCAGTAAATTTTCCAGACACTCAGGTAAAACTTGTTTATAAAATAAGCAATAACTTGTGGTTAGAATAATATGCCAAGCTTCCACGAGTTAATTATATCCTATCTAATGTCTGGCTAAAATTAATTCCTCTAGATTCTCTCTTCTGTTTGCAAATAATAATTCAAAATTTTTTATACATTTGGATGTACCTAAATATAACGTTGATACCAAATCCTGTGGAAAAAATAGGAATTCTTACCAGAGATATGAGATATATGCTTATGTATATCTATACTTACGTCCACAACCGATAAGAGAATTTCAAGATAATGATCAATATTTCCTGCTCAAATTTTATTTGCTTGCTGTGATAGCCGGAAAGTTGCGCGATTATGCATCAATTTCTTGACATTATCAAGGCCAAAAAATTCGAAGAATTCGTAGATAAAATAGAATAATGAACCTGAATTATGACGAGTAAAATGTTTCCGACAAAGTGCTCACCATATCTTCGGTCTTTGTCCGTAGGTATGTTGCCATTTGGCTCCAAGCGATCCAAGAATTCTTCCGAGTATCCATTGTATGGCAGCTGGTGTTCTCTTGTAGAAACTTCATCTGCTTCTTCTTTAGATATAGCTGAAGACAGAATGGACGTAGAATAAGGATGCGTGAAGTTTATTTGTTTTTCATGATTAGCTTTTGAGCAGCATCACTGTGTTAATCAAACGTTTCATTTGATATTCATAGTCTGAAAAACCTACTATACATTGTCTCGAATATTTTCTTATCAACTTCTGCTATTTACAACTCACAATCCACAGAATACTCTAATCGAGATACTAGAAAATGGTAGTGGGAGAATTTCTTTGTGCCAGTAAGATTAGTTCGAGCTTTGCGTAAAGTGATCCATGCCTTGTTACAGCAACCAAAAGGAGCTGTTGCCCTTCCAGAGTACAAGTTGATACACACAAAGTAGAAGTAGTCTTTGACAAATAGGTAAGTCAGTTCTGATCATGGAATACAAGTAGCATAATTAATTCGATGAGCTGTTATGACAATACTTACAGAGTCTTCCAAAACTGTGGCTAAGGCGTTTCTTGAGCTTCTGGACTCTGCTTAAGGCGCCTCCCTTCTTTTCCCGCATCGTTACAGGACCTCAACATACATAAATATCATTTTAATTACATTAATGGAATATACATTATCAATCACTAAGTGCAGATGCTGGTGCATACCAAGAAATCACACTTTGAGTTACAATTGTCAGGTTTGACCATTGCGCTCATTGCTCCCAAGCACTCTCGTACCAATGACATCACTAAACACGACTCACACTCTGATCAATGTATACACGAGTGACCACATATGCCAGTGCCCCTCAATCTTTTTATAATGCTCTGAAGAGAGAGACATGAATACTGTACACTCAATTCAGTCACCCACAAATTATAGTGGGTGATAAATTGTTTTATTTAATAAATTCTCAACACCGGGATGACCCACTAAAGTACTCAATGTATAAATAGAGTAAGAGTTAAGAATTCTGGCCTACCCAGCTAAACTATGAATGCTTACCTGCATCTGATCACTTATTAGTCTACTTTTTCTCAATCTCGGTTTTTGATGATCAAAGTTTCCACGATTTCCGACCTTCCAATAGACAATGATGACATATGACGGATGATTAACGAGTGAGTGATTCAGCTATGTCAAATGATTAATAAATAAACAAATAGTGGTTTGCAAAAGGTCCTCCCCTTCCTGTACCCTTCGGTGGGCCATACATATCTAGGAGACCGAGACATCCTGGTTCTGTTTTCGACCCGCGCGAAAATGTTCTTTTAAGTACAAAGGGGAGTAGTTGTAATGTTGATGGTGAAGGTGAAAAGTTGAAGGAATTTCATAGAAATATTCGTCGACGTAAATGCGGCGGGTGGGGACTCGCTGTGTTTTCAGTGGCGCGATATATTCTAGCGTCTGGAATTTCTAATACCGAATATGAGCTGTAAAGAGACCTCTGGTTACCACTAGATGCTTACCTTCTTTGCTTTTTGAGGCGACTGATGAGCCCTTATCTTGACAGTACATGATTATTCATTCATACACATGGGTGGGGACACATAGGTTCCAATTCTCACCGAACGGTAAAGCGTGCGAGTGATGAGGAACGGAATATCGGTGAAAAGTCACAACACCTTAGGCCGATCGCCATTAAACTTTATCCGGCTAAAATCCTTTCCTTTCACTCGATATTACTGTGTCAAGGAATGCCTCTATTAGGACGATTTTTAATCACGGATTTCAGGACGCGGAGGATTTGCCAGGGCACCGAGCTCAGACTCCTTTGAACCCGGGAAGTGGATCGGTCAAGTTAAAGACCGTGGGGAGGACGATCATGTCTTGCAGTGCGGGAAGCTGAAACGTCGAAAGCCTGACCCTCTGTAGACAAGCTTTGCCTTTTCTCTTGATGATTCGTGAATTCCGAGTTTCGGAATGACCGAATTACTGAGTTTCTGATCCTTGGCACTGCTGCTGCCCACACAAAGCAAGGCTCAAAACTGGCAGGAGTTGTAGAAAACTGATGAAACTGACCGAGTGACTGCCCCCTGCGTAGCACTGTTACCACCTCAAGTGAAGTGCACCAGTTTTAAAACTCGGAACAATGCATGCCCGCAACCCATCTACTTGAACTCGCAACTATCCATTCACGCGACAGAAAAAATTTATTTCGATCATTCCAAACTACAGCTACTGATGCCCCGTTATTTTTCAGATTTCACCTCCCACTGCGCGATGTGCCAATATCAAGTTAACCGATTAATATTCGACATTTAAATCCTCAACTTGCGAGGTTGACTTTTTAAGTGCTTTCAACTCGAAAACTTTTACCTGGGGTTGTGCGCGTGTAAACCTAGATGAGAAAGCGGGAACAAATTCCTTCCCGGATCGAAAGCGCTCGCCGGAGTTCGAACTTCGAGTAACGTCGCGGCGCTAGCCAACTTCAGAATGCAGACGACTGTCAAGTGAATGGGATTTTGTAATTGTAAATATGAATGAATGAATTTTGCATGTGATTTGGGAGAAAAATTGACGAGCGGCGAGTGATAGAAGAAACAGATAATAACGATATTCAATTCTCGAATAATTAAATATCTTACTTCCCTTTGACATTAGCTGGATAAAGTTAAAGCTCTGCTGTATTTTATCATGGATTCGAAGGGGGTTAGTATTGAAACTTTGGACAGTGGCTATAAACAACGAATGGATAGAAAAGAAATTAAAATTCTATGCTTCGATCTCACCGAATCCAGTCAAAAGATGCAACTCTTATGGTGCAGTGCCGGCGTCTTTGCTTTTTATTTACTGTACGGATATTTGCAGGTAAAAATCATCCCTCTGTTTCTCTGCTTTTCTTTCGTTTGAGGACGTTCAAGGAATTTCAATATCTCTTATTCTGTTAAGGAGCTTATATTCACCTTGGATGGCTTTCGTCCTTTTGGCTGGTACCTAACTCTGATTCAATTCACATACTATTCGATATTTGGGTGGATCGAATATCGCATGAAAGGAGTCACACGTAGAATTCCACTGGGAACTTACCTACTCTTGGCTCTTCTTACTTTGGGCACTATGGGATTCTCAAACTCATCTTTGGGATATTTGAACTATCCTACACAGGTATGCAATGTAGTTAGAGACGTGAGGGTCAATTTCCATCATATCTTCAAAATTTCCAGGTGATTTTCAAGTGCTGTAAGCTAGTCCCAGTTTTAATAGGCAGTATTCTTATACAAGGAAAGAAGTATGGTCTCTTGGATTTTTTAGCTGCAATTTTAATGTGCATAGGCCTGGCTTCATTCACACTAGCTGACAGTATGATATCCCCTCGCTTTGATACAATTGGAGTAATGATGATCAGCTGCGCGCTACTCTGTGATGCGGTTATAGGAAATCTGCAAGAGAAAGCCATGAAGCAGCACAAAGCCACAAACACTGAAGTCGTTTTGTTCTCTTACAGTATAGGATTTTTATATTTATTTTTTATCCTATTGGTGACAAGAGACCTACAAAAAGGCGCTGCTTTTTGTGCGGAGGTAAATTGAATTTTCTCAATGTCATTTAGCAATTGAGAGAGCAGATTCAATTCGTGATATGTTCTTTACATCTTTCTTCAGCATCCTATGGAGACCTATGGATATGGCCTGCTCTTTTCAGCTTCAGGATATTTGGGAATACAAATCGTTTTGACTCTGGTGCAAAGCTGCGGGGCATTTGTTGCAGCCACAGTGACCACCTGTAGAAAAGCAATAACAATCTTGATCAGCTTCTTGTTCTTCTACAAGCCATTCACCTTTCAATATGTCTGGTCAGGACTTTTGGTACTCCTCGGGATCTACTTGAATGTATACAGCAAAAAACGAGGCGCCGACGCTAAAGGTGGATTAAAAGAACTATGGATAGGAATTCAACGGTGCTGGATCAGGCACAATCGCATTCAGAGGCGATTACTGATTAATGTTTAGGCCTAGGCTCATTTCTAGTGACAATGTATAACGATTTGGTGAATTAATTTTTTTTGTTATCCAAGTGTTGGACAGTTTATTTTGACACAACGTAATCCCTTCCATCCTAGTTTCCGATTTTCTGATCAGTTCATAGTATGATGATATGGCAGCCAGATTAATCATAGACACAGAGCAAAAGTTTTTAAGATTAAAAGTAATTTTCAGACAAATAGAATTGGGAGAAGGCTTGCAGACCCAGGCGAAACTGAAAATCGTGAACGCTGAAGTCCTCAAGAAATTCGAATGAAGTATTCAAAATCAAGACCACAAGTGGATAGGTGATGACCGAAAGAATTATAAACTATTTTCATGATACCAAAAATTTGATGACATTCAAACTAGCACGAATAATCAATTTGAAAATTAGTCATTGCTGAATAATTCTTGAAAAAAAATTGTTAAGATAAATTTCTAACTATAATAAACCTTTGGAAATGTAGAAGTCAGGAAACATTTCGCGTTTGAAAATGCATTTTTCAAAAGATCGAGATCTCTCGATTCTGAGCTCATTTGATCGACTCATCGGTTATTATCGTGAAGATGTATCTAAACTGTATATGCTCGAAGTGAAATGCGCATGGATCATCATCATATTGCATCACATCATAGTTGGATGTCCAGATACAAAAGATATCTGAACTCATACTGAGCCTCTCGTTTCTTTCTCTTACCTAATTCTTTCGTGAACGTCATCTCAAAAAAGTGGCAGTCTTGTCAGATCATATCTAACTTTACAAACTAAACGATGCTACGCAGTGCAACAAGAATATTTTCAAATGTTGTTAAACGGGGATTCGCGAATGCTCCGGCACAAGAACCAGCGATTCAAGCTGCTTTTACGGTTCAAGATCCCAAAGATTTTGACGAACGTGTGAAAAATTCAAAAATACCTGTAATCGTCGACTTTTATGCTACGTGAGTACGAAAATATATTTTTCAATCATCGTCATCGTTTGACACGAGATCAGTCGGTTATTTATTAGGTTAGAAATGTTATATATCACAATCCAGAAGTAGTCTTCTCAAACTTCTTTCATCCATGCTCTATTTCATTTCTTCTTAGCTAATCTTATATTATCCCTTTCGACAGATGGTGTAATCCATGCCGAATGCTGACCCCACGAATAGAGTCTGTGGTTGCCGAAAAGCAGGGAAAAATTATACTTGCTAAAGTTGATATTGACGAGAACACAGACTTGGCATTAAACTATGAGGTTTGTGTACTTTTAGAGCAAAAGAAGAGGGATTACGTAATTCACGTTGTTCTAAAATTCTCAGGTGGGGTCTGTGCCGGTTTTAATTGCGATGAAGGATGGAAAGGAGTTGGAAAGAATAGTTGGACTACAGGACACGGACAAGCTGCGCCAATTTGTAGATAAATATGTGGACTCGAAAAAATTGTAAATTATTTTTAGTCCTACGGTATTTCCTGTACTAAATACTTCCTATACCGACTACACTAAGGAAAGAGGTTCGACAAGTCACCTATTGTAACAAAATAGATGCAGTTTTATTTATTGTGTAACATAATAAAATGTAATAAATATTCACTGTATATGTCGGATGTTCATAGGAAAATTTGTCCTGTACTTTTTTGAAATTGATAATCAGTTACCTGATTACGAAATGTCTGTTGGTAGAGCCTGCACAATTTGCCGTGCTCTCTGGTATTCTGGGGATTGTGTGGCGTCAATTTTATCATCATCTCCGTCTCCGTCTCCATCTTTGTTCTCTATCTGTTGTTGATCCTCTACATTTTTAATAACATCCATCATTTTTTTTATCAACTGTGTCCTGACCATTCCTTTACTCCCTTCAAAGTATTCCAATGCAATGGTGAACATAGAATCGGGTACAGATTTATCATCCAACAAATGATCTGTCAGCCAGATTTGTCTTAGCTTCTCAAACTTCCATTCACTCCTGGCATGTTTCCACTGCAAAATACATTAGTTAATGGCTAGAAAATGTTTTTCACAGCATTAATCTCTAGTTCTACCAACTTTTGATAGATAGTTCAATGCCTTTTGAGTAGATTCTAGTTTACTGGTTTCTCTTTGTTGAGCAACCATTTGCATGGCTTTTTCTCTTTTTTTTTGCCGTTTAGATGGTTCATTCGGTTTTTTGGGTGGACTCCCGTCATCACTGTCGATATTTTGATCTCTGAAAAAAATGGAAATTGATTAGACAAGCAAGATTTACCTACATTTTACAGAAATATTACTAACAAACCTTTGGCTCTGAATTTTACTGGAGTCACCTTGATCTCCCAAGCAATCATCAGTCGCTTTTTTCCTTTTTCTTTTATTAATTTTCTTCTCATCTTCTGAGACATGTGCCTTAGCAGGGTCTTGCGAGCGCAATTCGTTTTTTTTAACCTTCTTTTTTTTGGTGCGTGCATTTACTTCGGTAGACATCGCGGTGTTATCTGTCAGAATGTTTGCCTGTTTTATGAAAAATAATGTAACTTCTCTTATTTCTCTGACAAGTTAATTATAACATATCTCTTCTTAAACGGAGGGTGAGCAGCAGGGATAAGACGGTGTACAGCCCTGCGTTCTCTGTCAACCTTGGTAGACACCACGTGTAGTTTGTGCTAGGTGTTTTTCACGAAAACCACAAGGGGGCCGCACCCGAAAGCAATCTGGAAAAATCTACATGTCCACTCAGCTACAATCGCAATTAAGATAATTTCTTTGACAGTTGGCACTACTGTAGAAATACAGGGGACAGCTGGAAATAGCAGTAGATATTTTGCGACTTTGATCAACGAATAATTTTCGATTCAGGGTATACGAATTAATTATAAAAGTTCGTGAGTAAAATCGTCGCATCCACTAGTCTACCAGACGGATAATACCTTCAGAATAGTTTTCCGATGTCGGGCTCGGCGAATTTCCAGCGCTTAGATATTTGTGACACATTCTCTAGGTTTTGCCTTTGAGGTATGTATACTGGCTATATGCATGACTATCATGGTTTTCAATGCAATTTCTGGATTCATCCATACTCGTCTATTATGTAATAATATAAATACATATTCAAAGCTATGACATTCACTCAAATTTATCTCCCCTATACCTCCGTACAATGCTCCAGAGACTTTCCCTCCACCTTCAACGAGGTAAACATTTCCCATCTCGTTCTAGACACTGATACATTACCACCAAGATAACCACCTTAGCTGTGAAGTTGAAAAAAACACAATTACAAAATCCATTACTTTTCTGAGATCATTGACCAGAGATTCTTCATTAGCCAAGTCAAGTAGATGTCTCTCAGTATTAATTTGACATGACTGTATTTATGTCTAATTCTATTTATTGTGATTCCAGCTTGTTGTCAGCGCATCCCATATAATTAAAAAAAATAAAACCAACATGACGGAGGACATGTTAGGCTCAGACATTTGCCGAGTCTGTCGCTCTGAGGGTTTGGCGGATAGACCGTTATTCCATCCTTGTATATGCACTGGTAGCATAAAATGGATACATCAAGAGTGCTTACTGCAGTGGATGAGATACTCAAGGAAAGAATATTGCGAGCTATGCGGATACCGTTTTTCTTTCACACCTATTTACAGTCCCGATATGCCAAGACGTCTTCCTCTGAAAGATGTTGTTGGGGGGCTTCTGTCAAGTATTGTCACAGCTGTCAAATATTGGTTACATTACACCCTCGTAGCCATAGCATGGCTCGGAGTAGTTCCACTCACTGCCTACCGTACTTACAAGACTCTATTCAGTGGATCTCTAGATTTAGTCCGGGTTAGTAGTTTGAATAATTGTCATACATCGTAGAATTATTAGATTAGAATATTCTGACGTTTCATCTACCATGATTTTCAGATTATGTCACTGCCTGTGGACATGCTATCAACAGAGAATCTGTCTTCGGATGTGTTTGATGGGTGCTTCGTTGTCAGTTGTACGCTGTTTGGCTTCATCGGATTGATTTGGTTGCGGGAGCAAATACTACATGCTGGCGGACCTGACTGGCTTGAAAGGGACAATGTTCAGCTACCACCGGTAGATAATCCTCCTCACAGGGATGTTCAGGATGGCCAACAGCACCAAGATCAGCCTGCAGCCAACCAGCCACAAGTTCAAGACAATAATAATGTACCTCCTTTTGTAGAAGACCCGCCACTTTTGCGGGAGAGATTGCCGCCTATTGAAGGTTAGTTCCAAGATACTGTTTTTATAGGAAATATGGTTTTTGAAAATAATTTTTCCGTCTCTTCTTTTCTTTAGAAAATGAACTCGAAATCGAGCTGGATCCAGATATAGGCGAAGAGCTGCTGAATAATGGCGATCCACGTCCTCTACAGAATCCTGAAAACCCAGAAATTGGGGAAAATGATGCAATCAATCCACCTGGGGTTGGAGAACCAGATCTTGCAAGAAGAGAAGACGAGCCATTTCCTCCAAGAGATGAGCCTGGAATCGATGGCGCCCAGCCTAATGTACAGGCTGGCGGAGGTTGGCGTGCCCAAGGACAAGGTCAGGGAGAAGCTGAAGAGGCAAATTGGAATCCAATGGAATGGGATAGGCCTGCAGAAGAGTTGACGTGGGAACGTCTGCTTGGATTAGATGGCTCTCTCCTTTTTCTCGAGCATGTTTTTTGGGTCGTTTCATTGAACACTTTGTTCATACTGGTGAGTGGATGAGAAAAAAAAAGAAAACTTTCAATTGAATTAATCAACCTAATCCCTGATTTTATTTCAGGTGTTTGCATTCTGCCCTTATCACATTGGCCATATCACAATAGCGTGGATAGGTCTGCAGGAACATGTGACAGCATCACACTTCGAGGGTCTAGTTACGACACTTTGCGGCTACTGCGTCATTGCAGTTTCCATGGTAGTTCTACACACGTTAGCGGCGCTGCTCGGTCTGCAGCGATCACAGAGAGTTCTTGGCCTTTGTTATGTGGTGGTAAAGGTCTCCTTACTCTCTGTTGTTGAGATAGGAGTGCTGCCATTGGTGTGTGGCTGGTGGCTGGACATTTGCTCGCTTGCAATGTTTGACGCCAGTCTTAGAGACAGAGAATCTGCGTTCAAATTGGCACCTGGAACATCGATGTTTATCCACTGGCTCGTAGGAATGGTCTACATTTATTACTTCGCCTCATTCATCTTATTGCTTCGAGAAGTAGTGCGACCTGGAGTTCTGTGGTTTTTAAGAAACTTGAACGATCCCGATTTTTCACCCATACAAGAGATGATCCATCTTCCACTGCTCAGACATGCCAGGAGACTTGTCGGATCTGCCGTGATATTTGGAACCGTTGTCCTTCTCATGCTTTGGCTACCCGTTAAAATCTTGAGATGGGCTTGGCCAGGTTTCCTTCCCTACACTGTCACCGTTCAGAGTGAAGCACAGGTAAACAGAAAGTTTCCCATTGTCATGGCACAATTTTGTCAGCAATATTTTTTCTGAATAGGTTAGCGAACTTTCATTGGAGTTATTGTTGCTGCAAGTGATCCTTCCCGCACTGCTGGAGCAGTCGCACACCCGTACCTGGTTAAAGGCTTTGCTTAGAGGTTGGTGCAAGGTGGTGGCTTGGTTTCTGGATCTCCAATCTTACCTACTCAGAGACCAGAGCAATGAACCAGAACCAGCGGTGATCGACGAACCCCAGCATCCTCACTTAGCTGCAGCCCACCAAGCTCTCGTGCAGCGTGAAAGACCAGTTGGTTTCCAACCATATGTTAAACCCCGTTGGTTTCCTGCCAGGCTAATCGGCCTTCTACTCTGCGTTTGCATATCTCTGGTCGTTGCAAGTTTGGTGGCAATGACCTTGCCTGTTTGGTTGGGGCGTCGCGTAATGGCTGTTTGGATGGTTGGAGCACCTGCTCCTTCCCCACCTGTGATTATACCAGCTTTAGCCGCAACTGGTGAGTATTTCCGTTGAATCCAGTTTGGTCATTTTGCCGAGCACATTATCATGTTTGTTTCATACAGATGGAGGGGAGATTGTGGTAACGCTCTCTGGGAGAGTTCACGAAGTATATACCGTAGCCTGTGGCACTTATGTCTGTTGGGCCGCGGCTCGGGGATTGGCTCTTGCTTTATCCTGGCTTCCAAGAGGTCGAAGAGCAGTTTTTGACAGAATCAAACACTGGGCAGTACTGGGACTCAAGGCTTCCGTTGCGTTCGTCCTCCTAGTGGGTGTTATACCACTGCTGTTTGGTCTGCTTCTGGAGCTGGTGGTAGTCGTGCCGCTGCGAGTCCCCTTGGAACAAAATCCCATTTTATTCGTATGGCAGGATTGGGCGTTGGGGGTGCTTTACACAAAGATAGCAACGGCGGTGATGATGATGGGGCCCGAATGGCGACTTCGTCTTGCAATTGAGAGGGCATACAATGACGGTATTAGAGAAATGGATTTGAAATTCGTTGTTACAGAACTAGCGGCTCCCGTGATTTGTTGCTTTGGTCTCGCTCTGACGATCCCATACGCGGTAGCCCACAGCATAATTCCATTATTCGTTTCAAACTTACAAACACAAATTTTGATCGCAAGACGTCTCTACCCATTTTTACTCTTGGTGAATTTGGTTTGCATAGTTATAAGTTTCCAGGTCAGACAATTCAAAAAACTTTACGAACATATTAAAAATGACAAGTATTTGGTTGGACAACGTCTCGTTAATTACGAACATCGTAACAAAGCGCAACAACAGCAGAGATCTAGCTAACGCTATGCTTCCCATACGCGTATAGTGAACAGCAACCTAGGCTAGCTTCGTGTACATTCTTAATCAAGTAAAGAAACCATATTATTCAATTATTAAAATTCGTAACTTACGTTAAATATGTTTCAATTTCTAATATTCTTAATATATTTATGTAAGCGGATCTAAATAAATCACAAAGACTGTTTTTTTTCTTACAAAAACTTCACGATCCAGACCTTCCTTTTTTTGTTGTAGAATAAAAAAAAAAAAAAACAACAAATTCGTTTGCAGAACCATGCAAAACTACAGATGCCATATCCTGAATAAAATTAAAGCGGTTTTCCAGAAGTCAGTTTTAATCAGTTGATTTAGTTTATTGTACAATGCGCAGCTTTAGCTTATAAATCTATCAAAAGGAAATGGGTTCAGGTATAACATCGCACTGTAGATACAGAGTGTAAATAATAAAATAAAAATGTATTCTAAGTGTTGTTGGAAATAATCACCTGAACGTATGTACATACTAGGTAATTATATGTACATATGTAACATAAGAAAAGTTGGTTACAAATTACAATATCTCTTTGCATGATTGTGTATACAGAGTCGGCACCATTCTCGGTGTATCAAAAATGCTAGAAATTAAAAGCCTAAATGTTACGGTGGTAACAACTCTCCCTCCAGGCATTTTGTCGTCGGATTTTTGCAGACGCGAACGTTCATTATGCTGAAGATATTGATTACCTGGACACACAAATTAAAGATCAGAAAAACGGATCATGCTAAAGGTGAGAAGACAAATTTTTATTTAACATACCTGGGTCACGTTGGATTTCTTCCAAATAATCGTCAATGTTTGTACATCGTCATCCTTCGCGTGATGAACTGTTGCGTGTTTTTCTATTTTAGCGCAGTAAATACGTAAAGTGATCCCCATATTACAAATTACGACATCGACGCTACGATCTTTCACGTCAATGGCAATGGCAGTGCTGTCGACTGGTCCTGTGAGCCCAAGAAGATATGTCAAGTAGAAGTTGTTGCTCATTTCTTGTGCTCGTTTGGCATTGAGCTTCTGCTTATTGCAATTTGCAGCAATTCTGTAATTGTGAAAATAAAATATGTAGCAAAAAGAAAATGGAATGCTCTCACGGAATCCCGAAGAAAAAACTCACGAGCTACAAAGTTTTTGAGTCCAATGAGGTATGGCCTCATTCTGTATCGATGCGTGCAATAATCGGTGCACCACACAATCGGGATACCTTCTAATCGGAGATGTAAAGTGTGTGTAGAGTGGTACATTCAAAGCGTAATGTCTTGAGTCGGATTCGCTCATTTTAGATGATGTGCAGAAATATTTAGCACGCTGTAGGAAGAAATCATTGCATGAGGGGCATTAGATATCTTGGGCCAGTGAAAGTTGATTCTCAATTAACCACTGACCGTCATAGTTTTTGCGCAAAGGGCGTACAAGACCATTGATCTGACGCTAGCGAGGTAACTCTCCCTATTAAAAGCGCCGTTGAGGTCTGCTTCATAGTGAAGCAGACTCGCTTGCAGGGCTCCTGCGCTCTCTATATCGATATGTATTCCAAGCTTTGCAAGCATAGTCTGGGTTTCAGAAAGAGAACGCATCAAAGGAGGTCGATGACAACGCAGTAGAGCCACGTCTGGAAAGTTTTTGTAGATATGATTCGCAGTAGTGATATTAGCCAGCAACATGAACTCCTCTATCAGCCTGAAAATTAAGAGAATAATTAATCGAAAATAATAGACTAGATGGCACAACTGTATACGAAAAGAATTTTCTCTAATATATGATTGTTTCGTACTTGTTGCTGTCTTCGCGCTTTTCCACAGTGAACGAAACAGGCAAACCCGACTCTCTATCAACGATAACTTGCAATTTCATCTGGTCTATCCTTAGCGACCCTTCTTTCAATCTTCTCTCACGCATTTTGACTGCTAGATTGTTTAGATTGTTTACTATAATGCAAAGTTCCGATACTTTGTAAGGTCCTTTGATCTCTGGAAACTCTTCAGGTGACCATTCTTTCTCTGGATTCATGATCATCATCTGAGCATCTTCGTAGGCCAACTGGCAGCAGGAATTTATCACAGTTTTAGTAAATCTGTGCTTGACTACTTCCGCATCTGGCGTCATCTCAAATATCACAGAAAAGGCTAACTTGTCTAACCCTGGCAGCAGGGAGCATACGTTGCACAGCTGTTTGGGAAGCATGTGATAGACTGAGTCTGATAAATATATTGTTGTTGCACGTTTAGCGACTGCTTTGTCCAGAGGAGAAAATGCACTGAGAAAATGCGTCACATCTGATATATGAACTCCTACCTATAAGTAATTGGAATTTAGCCAGTTGATTCGAATGGAGCAAAAAAATTATGAAACAATGAAAAAAAAGTAATTACTTCATAGTTTCCATTCTCCAAGAGTTTGCATGACATTGCGTCATCCAAGTCTTGGGCAGTTGCTGGGTCAATGGTGAAGATGCACTTCTGCCTCCAGTCTTCTCTCCCATCGATATCGGTAAGAGTTGGCTGGTAGTTGCTCGGTGGTACATCTTTAATCAACTCAGGCGCATAGGGAGTTACATCCAAGTCATTTTCAAGCAAGATTGCCAATGACTCAGCTTTCAGGTCCCCAACTTCACCTATACCGGATAATATCTTCCTGAAGTCAAATCGAAAGACTGAAATCTATGAACTGGGTGTTTCGAGTTAAAAGAAAAATGAGACACATACCCACGTGCAAATCGAACGTCATTCCATGACACAATTTCTGCCAAGAACATTGTATTACTAAATGAATTTGGATCTTTATCAAAATTAGGAGGCCATGAGCTGCGATCGATGTTCAATCTAGGTACTTTGTGATCTTTTGGTGCAAACAGAGCAATTTGTGTGTTTCTGTCTGCCATCGGTTTCAGGAACCCAACTATTTTTCTAGGATGAATTTTTTCCAGTATACAAACAACTGTTGCCGTCTTCTGTACTCTTGAAGTTTGCAATCCATGCCATTTTTCCATTGGATTTATTTTAACTACCACCAAGTCTCCTTCTAGTGCCCGATTTCTATCCAGAAGACCATGTATTAAAAGATCTACTTCATCATTCAACATCGGTACGTAAGCTTCTTTGAAGAATTTCGGATTTATTCTTATATTTCCTTCAACGTATTCGATTTCTGAGGGCTTCTGTGCTGCTAATAATGATCGTGCAGTTTTCTTAGCTATGTAATCGGGGAACTTATTGTTCTCTGGATTCTTCTGGTCGATGCCAGAAGTTTGGGTTTTGGTATGGGTTTTTTTTTTTTTTTCCCCCTTAATATTCGTATTCTCTGTTATGTTACAAATCTCATTTTTCTCCTTTCTTGAATTTGTTTTTTGCTTCCTTGTCGACATTGAAGCTTGAACTACCAGATTAGCTTCCAACCTTTGATTAGAATTATCACTGAAATACACTGAATTTTTTTCAGTTCCTTGATCGGGTTTTGTCTTGTTCATCTGTTGGGCATAAGAACATAAATGAATAAATTGACAGGATCAGCAATGCAATGTGTAGGTAAACATTAATTACCTGCGTCTGTGAAAGTGTAGCCTTTGATTGAACAGCTGAAGGAGTGAGAGAAGCGGCGGCAACATTGCTTATATTGTGGCGTTCAATGGTAACTGGTACTCTTTGCTCAGGTACTTTCGGTCTTCGCAATTGTCTCTTTTTGGGTGCTACTTCAAGCTTAGCCATGGCAGCGGAAAGAAGGAACTGTTCCAGGGGATGGAGATCAGGTTTTTTGTTCCCTCGTTTGCCTCGACGAATTTTTTTGGGGCCACTTGTGGCTGCTGAAGCCTTGGGCTCCTGCCCATTTTTCTCATTCATCGAAAGATGTTGAAAATCAGTCGCTGACAGAAGAATGATGATTTTTGTATAAATGAACTGTTAAAAAAAAAAATAGTGAAAAAAATCAAATAAAAATACAACTATCGCTTTAATGTACTGTGCCGCAATCTAGACGAACGAGTGACGTTGAATGCCAGTGTTTCAGCAGAAATAAACCGAGTTGCTAAATTTTACATAATGTTGCTCAATTTCTTTATAGGTTACACTTTAGTACGTAAGTACAAAACTGTGGCATGACGCAAAGCTGTCAAGTTCCGTATCCAGTTTCGTGGTTCCGATGTCACGAGTGCTCCTTCTATTCTTCTGTTCCGTCTTTCCTTTCTGTTCGGCGCCGCTTTAAAGGTAGGAGTGAAATTTTATGCATTCTTGAATTTTTGATGTTACTATAATTATTTCCTGAGTTATGATTTACCGAGCATAACTCAAATTCTCAAAAAGTATTACTACATTTTTAAAAACTGCCCTTGAACGAACGATCTTTGGCTTTTCTAGACGAGTCGTGACGGTGCTAGCTGACGAGTGTTGAATCTACATGTAAGAACTCGTTACCGGACCTTAGGACTTTGAAAAAACTAATTATGTGAGTATAAATGTTTAATTCCAGCCCAGTATACTTCTAATTGCTCCTTCATCTCGTATTTCTGACCAAGAATATTCACTGACAGTCCCGTAACGTAAAAATCGATGCAGCTGCCATTTTACTTAATGCTCCAATTGTAATTTCAAACAGCAAATCGAGCATAATCCGCCAACTTGCGAGACTTTTAATTTTATCAGAAATGGGCAGACTTTTGCAATTTTTACCCACCCACCATGGAATAATGAATCGGCTAGCTTAATACATGACATTGACAATTGCAATTCCAAACCAATATCAAACATTGTTACAGGACGTACGGAGGATCAGGTGGGGGATATCGAAGTGGTGGCGGTCGTGGGGTTGGTGGTGGAGGCTCTGGGGGACAAAGAAATGGGTATGGAGGTAGCGGAGGGTCTAGTGGTAGTAGTGGTGGACGTTATGGTGGTCGAGGTACTGGCAGTGGTAATAACCGAGGTGGTGGAAGTCACAGTGGCGGTAGCCTAAAAAAACCAAACTGGGATTACGAAAACCTTAAGCCATTCAAGAAGGACTTCTACATACCACATTCAAACGTTTCTAGCCGTCTGCCAAGAGAGGTAGAAGTTTATAGAGGTGACAAACAAATAACACTCAAAGGTGACAGCATTCCAAATCCGATCCAATATTTTGAGGAAGGAAACTTCCCTGACTACGTAATGCAGGGTATTAGAAAACAGGGATTCGCAGAACCAACTGCTATTCAGGCACAGGGCTGGCCAATTGCAATGTCAGGTCGTAATATGGTTGGCATTGCTCAGACCGGCTCTGGAAAAACTCTGGGCTACATTCTGCCAGCTATAGTTCACATAAATAATCAACAACCCTTAAATCACGGGGATGGACCTATTGCTCTGATTCTTGCCCCAACCAGGGAACTTGCCCAACAAATTCAGACTGTTGCCACAGATTTTGGGTCTCTCTCATATGTCAGAAATACATGCATTTTTGGTGGAGCCCCCAAAGGAGGTCAGGCCCGTGATTTAGAACGAGGTGTTGAAATCTGTATCGCTACTCCAGGTCGTTTGATTGATTTCCTTGAGAGAGGAACAACCAACTTGCGGAGATGCACATACTTGGTTCTTGATGAAGCTGACCGAATGCTGGATATGGGATTTGAACCACAAATCAGGAAAATCATAGAGCAGATCAGACCTGACAGACAAGTTCTGATGTGGTCGGCCACTTGGCCCAAAGAAGTTCGCAACCTTGCTGAAGAATATCTAACAGACTACACGCAACTTAACATTGGATCATTAACTCTCTCCGCTAATCACAACATCTTGCAGATCATCGACGTCTGTCAAGAACACGAAAAAGAAACTAAGTTAGATGCTGAATAAAATCAAATGTTTCTGCTCCTTTTGATAGCATTATTGATGTTCATATTGTTTATTTTTCTATGGCAGATTAGGCAGCCTGTTGCAAGAGATCGGCAATGTAAATGACGATGGAGGAAAGACGATTATATTTGTGGAGACCAAGAAGAAAGTAGAGAATATCACTCGAAACATTCGACGCTACGGATGGCCAGCGGTTTGCATGCACGGCGACAAATCCCAACAAGAGCGAGATTACGTTCTTCGAGGTAATATTGTTAAAAACCTGAGCTCAGGTATCATACAATCCGTGCAGCTCGTCTGATTAGCGTAAACCCTTCCAGAGTTCAGGAACAAGAAAGGTTCGATCCTTGTAGCAACTGACGTCGCTGCTCGAGGTCTAGGTGAGCTGAAAATTTAATTAATTTTACCCAAATTGACGTTATAATGAATCCGATTTCTTTAGATGTTGATGATGTAAGATACGTGATCAATTTCGATTACCCCTCTTCGTCCGAGGACTACATTCACCGAATCGGTAGAACCGGACGTTCTCAGAGCACAGGAACGAGCTACGCCTTTTTCACTCCTCAAAACGGCAGACAAGCCAAAGATTTGGTTAATGTGCTTCAGGAAGCAAACCAAGTCATCAATCCAAAACTTAGCGAGTTGGCGTCGAGAGGAGGTGGCGGAGGAGGATATGGTGGCAAAAGTGACAATCCCATTGATTTTCTGCTCATTCATTTTCGTTAAGCATGGTTAATGATGCTAATTCTATCATTTTCAGATCGTTGGGGGTACGGAGGCGGACGGGGACGTGAAAATAATTATTCGGGAGGACACAGGCGATTTGACGGCGGCCGCAGCAACGGGTACAACAATTATAATTGACTTTAGTTCACCGTAAATGTTACTAGTAGTTGCTGTAGATGTATGCTACTAGTAAGATCGGTCTATCGGCGAGACTCTTATTTGATAGGCTCACAAATTTAATTGTGATGCTGTGAAGAGGAAGGCCATACAACTCGTCGAACTCATTGTCAGTCGAACAGCACCTAAGATTTGCTGCTCAAATACTAGGCCATGTAAACACTAAATATTTATCTTGGAAGTTTTCCTTATTTGTGGATAGCCGTTCAAAAGCCGGATTTGATTCTCACTAGACGATTATTATTTATGATAGCTGTATGTTTTAGATTTAATATCTTTCGAAGGCTGTTACTCTGACATTTCAGTATTCATTTATCCGGATCAGTCTGGAATATTCTATTTGGTTCTGACTCCTCCGGGGTACAAAGTATTGTTGCTGAATCAAGCAAGTATTTAAGTAATTACTTAATCTGATCTCTTTGTTATGTATTGATGTGGTAATAAAATAAAACTGTATTCCTTCATGCGTATCGCAATTTCAGTCCAACAAATCCATACAAATCATGGACCAGCCTTATTTGAATTTACCACGATATCAACGTGACGCGCCGTTCTCAACTCGCACTCGCTATTGGATTGTGCTCCGAACGGTAAATTCACGAACTAGCCACAAATCGGTGAAATTACAACACGAAAACAATGTGGATCTGTACACAGTGATATAATGTGCGACTTATAGGAAATCCAAACTTTGATAGACTCTTTGACCGATACTTAAAGTTTAAACTGGCGATAGATTGTTGGTGTTGGTTAGTATTGGATTAGTAGTTTTTTCATGTGCTCCCCACTTGAAAAATGCATGATGACAGCAGCGAAAATACGCTAGTTGCGGGTCAACCGCAGTCGCACACTGACCATGCAATAGCTGGAGCCGTTAGTGGTTTTGTCACCCGTTTCACCTGTCAACCCCTGGATGTCATCAAAATCAGATTTCAGGTCTAAATGTTAAATAATGAATCCCAATTTTCGTATCATCTCAAGAATCAGTACAGCGATGACAGTCGATAAAAATTGATCTCTGTGATGAATGGAATATGAGTCTTGTGAAAAGAAATAAAAACCTTACAACATTCGAATGGTTATCCACATTTTAGCTTCAGGTTGAGCCCATAGCGCACCATCATGTGAGCAAATACCAGTCCATACCCCAAGCCTTTGCTCTCATTGTGAAAGAAGAAGGAATCTCTGCATTATGGAAAGGCCATGTCCCTGCTCAACTACTTTCTGTTGTTTATGGCATGGGAAAGGTATGGAACCATTTATAGCTCTCCAGGTTCTATTTATTTGTGAATTCGTATCTCAATTTGTATCTCGTGGGAGTCTTTATAATCAACTTTTAAATGAAGTATTATCTGTCTGCAGTTTTCTTCGTACAATGCACTGAGTAAATTGGCAAACGAATACACTTTTCACGATCGATGGCAGCATATGATGCATTTTGTTGCCGGAGCAGGGGCTGGTGTTTTTGCAACTATCCTCTCTTTTCCATTTGATACTGTAAGAACAAGATTAGTTGCTCAGTCTTCCAATCACCGTGTGTATCAAGGGATATTACACTGCGGCATGTAAGAGTCTATTTGCATATAGCTCACAAAGATAATGCCGCAGATTATTTCAGTTGGTGTCATTTACACGTGTTGAGAACAGTCTCGATATTTTATCAGATTGTCAATAATTATTAAAAAATTGTGTTTTACCGTTTCAGGGAAATACTGAGGACTGAAACACTGAGGACATTTTTTCGTGGGCTTTCGCCAACCCTTCTGCAAATTGCCCCTCATTCCGGACTACAATTTGCTTGCTATGCTTTCTTTGTGGATGTTTACAGGCAGTACACCAACAACTCAGAAACCACCTTTGGTGGTTCGATGTTAGCTGGCAGTGCAGCTGGTCTAGTTGCCAAGACTGTCATTTACCCGCTAGATCTTTCTAGAAAAAGGTTACAGATCCAGGGTTTCGAACACGGGAGAAAAGGCTTCGGAAAATTCTTTCGCTGCAATGGACTCATCGATTGCCTCGTAGTCAGTGCAAAGACAGAAGGACTGAGAGGTTTATTTAAAGGACTTTGGGCCAGCCAGCTGAAGGCTGCTGCTACAACTGCCCTACATTTCACAGCATATGAGCAGGCTTTAATCCTCCTTAAATCTTTACGATAATTCCTCACCATGAAATTGCAAAGGAGGAACTGAAAAAGTAATTCGAAAGTTTCGCAAATTTCTAGTCAGATAAGGTATTTGAGTCTTGCAGATTTTCATACTTGCTATCACGTTATTCATTTTTTTGCCTAATTTCTACTTTCTGGTGATTTGCATCTGAAAAGCAGCTTGAGACTCTGGTATTACACGGGTTTTATTTTATTTTGTACCATCATAGATAGTGGTACTATGCTTTTCCTAATTTACGCTTTTGATGATGCAACTCCTTTTAAGCTTAGATTATATTACGTAATAATATTTCGAATCTTGACTAGGAATCTCAGAACTGTTGACTAGGCATATCCAATTATATTTGCAACATTTTATATCGGGAAACTTTGCTATCGAAAAAATTGTTTGCAACGGATGCCAGAGATAGCTGTCAAATAACCAAGATTTCTCTTTTTTTTTTCAATAATCCTTTATTACGATTAGTCATTTAGTACATAATGTTAGCATGCCGTATGCTTAAAATAGGCGAACTCAAGTGCTGAACACAGGCTGTACATAACCAAGCATGCACTACCCAAGATGTACGCACTACGTACACAACTGAAATAAATAGCTACGACTAAAAAATCATTTGTGAAACACCGAATAATTAAAACGGATTTCACAAAGGTGCTGATTTTCACAGACTTTGAGCGTCCGACCAAAAAACCTAGTCTGTTCAAAGTGAACTCCCCTAGTTTCATCACATCAAAAGTAATGCTGATTCTACCCATAACTGACAGTGAATCCCATTGATAGCATCAGGGTCTCTTTAATGGCAGGGTGAAGTTGTCTCTCGATGTAGCTGGTCAAGGCCTGGCTGGCCCCCTTCAAAAAGACATCTTCCATTTCTCGAGTGACGCCTTCCCTGACCTGCCAACCTCTACCATCAAAGTCATCTTCTGCCAAGTTGATATTATCGAGATCTTCTTCAAGCAGAAGTTCCCTAGGTCTCTGAGATTCTTCGGTGTCTGGTGCTTCAGTGGTCTCACGTTTGTAGTTGATCTTCAGATCCAAGTTCTCTCCGGTAATGGTTGTTTTATTCTCATGGAAATTCTGAAGATTCTTTGCTGCAGATAGCTTCGGTAGACTTGTAGATGATTCTGTATTCTCCGATAACAGAGAGCGGGCCTTCTTTGCTAAGGCCAGAGCAAAGTCTTGAGGGGTGATGTCTGCAACATTTCTTCGCCTCCTAGAGGAGGATGAGGAGCGTGTTACCCAATCACTCTTGCGCCAGATTCCAGGGCGCAAATCAGTTTCGAAAAGATCTCTGGCCTTTCGAGTTTCTTTGCCAACGACGATATCCTCCTCCGTCAAGGTTGAGGGTAATCCGCGGGGCTCTGCACCCTGGTAATCGTCAGAATTATTCTGATTCTCCAGAGGCGCATCGGTGACCTATCGAAATCATCATATTGTACGGTTTTGAATTGAATAGTTTCATAATGCAATGTGCATGGTTTATTCAATGTTCTAGCAATTTTATGCACAAAGAAGAAATAATACAAGGGTCGGCGGTGTTTATCAATTTGAATTTGAATTGACCGCGCGCTTGATGCGCTGCAACTCAAGTTGCATCGATTATAGGGACAGTTTTTCCCGCTGGGGCGCTACCATTCGCAACCCTTACAAGAATTCCCGCCATTCCGTGAGTAGTAACAATGCAGCGCTGTTGATCGTAGATTCGAAAACCTAACTGTGGCGCAAGCGTACACATAATTATTCAAAATTACCGAAGTTTTTGTCCGTTAGTATGGTTGTAAACAAATGCTCTTCGGCATACTTACATCATCCAGTGTTAACGGTGAATTGCTAAGTATTGTTTGGAGCGGTGGCCATTTATCCTGTCTTTTGATTTGCTTATCACCACGGGTAGGTCTACATCCGAAGGCGTAAATGGATGCAAAACGGGGTTCCAAAAAACTTGATTCGGTGCGAATTCGCATCTGCCCTCTTCCTCTGGCGATTGGGCTGGTGAAAAAGTCTATCCCTGCCCTTCTAAGGCGAAGGGTCATTCTGCAGGATTCTGCAGGGATAGGAGCACGATAATCCAATGGCAATAGAGAAACCCGACCCGAGACCGTAAGATCGTTGAAACTTAAACGTGTCTGTAATGAATTATTACTCGGTTCGTAAACGCAGCGTTCAACTTGTGCCCAAGGACCACCCCGTCCCCTGGTATCCTGAGGGAGCTGAGAAATCAAAAGTGCCATATAAGAGTATGAAAACCCTGGTGAGTTCGAAAGATTTATTCTGATTTCCTTCACCAACGATCATTTCATTGTACCTTAACGTTGACTCTTGACACCGTCA
The DNA here is from genome assembly GCF_917208135.1 of Athalia rosae. Classification (NCBI taxonomy): domain Eukaryota; kingdom Metazoa; phylum Arthropoda; class Insecta; order Hymenoptera; family Athaliidae; genus Athalia; species Athalia rosae. The sequence continues at coordinate 30,465,509 of NC_064027.1, read as the reverse complement.
TCTCCAGCGGAGCGGATCTAAGGATCTGTTGGTAGATGATTCCTGACTCCACGTGATCATCGTCTTTGAGGCGCGTCCTTCTCGTCGAGTCTCTCCTGAGGGCATCCAAGGCGCGTTCCAAGCGACCACCGCATCCTTCCCAATTTCCTATCGCTGCCTTCGCCAAACCCATCGACGCAATCATCAGCAAAAGTGTGGTCGGTACGTTCGCGGGCATCTCGACTATTCTTCAGGTAGGCCAGCCGAAGCGCAACTGAATGAACATACCATTCATCTCTCTTATTCGCGAAATTGTGAGTATATTCATATTGATACAAATAAGACTAGTACGCGAGTGTATCCTAAGACTCCGGCCCGGAAGAGTACAGGATGAGGATGAGCTTTCTCCATAGGCAGCTGTTCGGAGCACGAGGGTCTGAGCGAGCGCATAAAGCGTAACGTTCGTAGATTTGTTAATTAAGATATGGATAGTTTTCGTTAGAAGGTCAGCGACATATTCGTTTTCCACTCTTTGCCGCTACTGATTCGTGTAAAAGCGTCATCGACAAATTGCCGAAGCCTGTGCTCCGAAATCGAAACACGGGAAGCGAAGCACAACGCGCAAAATAAAAGGTAAATTACGCAGTATACCTAGCCATTTTTATCGGGTGATCCGAATGATGTGAACTGACGATTGCTTTTTGCCATGCGATTTATCAAAGTAATGTAATGTCAACGTTGTTGCATACTTACTTTGGCCCATTAAAATATCTTGGAACCATATCCTGTAGAAACTCGGTGAATTCACAGCACCCGCTCAAACAGAGCATGAATGCAAACTTCCCGAGGTAACGACACGTACCAAGAGACAAGAAGCTACCTGGTGAAACCAGGAAGTATAATTTCGACGGACAATTTGGTTTATATACCGTACATAACTATATCTATATGGGCATGCCATGCACCATGCATGTCAAAATGTTTACTAATAATTGCAACAATGTGACCCAATTTGGCAATTCTCACTTTTAAAATGGAAGAAAGAAAAAAAAAAAAAAAAAATGATGCCAAGTAGATTTTCATCACCATTGCAGCTGCGGTAGCAGCAGTTTCTCGGAGAATTGATTCGCCACAGATTGAAACTATTGAATTATTGTCCATTGTAAGGTAATCCACACTATTGTACCTATAAGGCGATTGCCCAAGCGCCGGGAGAGCTAGCTATTCTTCGCAGATCTGAAATATAAAATCCCTCCACAATGTTATTCTTTCACAAGATCACATTTGACATAATAATTTTATACAATTGAATCTGCATCGGTTATTTAATTTCAGATGATGTAAATGATGCGGGCCGCGGGTCCGCGTGACTGGTTATCTTTTACTTTCCTATTTTCTTGCGCTGGCTTTTTTTACATCGCTACTGCAGTTGGCGCAAAGGTTCTAAACGCCAGCAAATTTCGGTCTATGATCGCTTCGGATTGGGCCACCCGATTGTAATTGAGGTACGTAACACGTGCTGTATGAGTTTGTTTTGTAATTAATCGCTAACACGCGTAAACAACTCACACATTTATTTCGAAGAAAGTTACTCCCAAGCAAAACCAGCTGCGGATGTTACGGGCCGTTGAAGAAACCTATACTATATGCTATAGGTACACTTTCAAATGGATCTCGTGAAAAATATTCCCTAAAAATTTCGGCGAAAACGTCGCTAAAATCCCTGTATCTCCACGCGTGGCTGTGTTTCTTTTACCATATTCGATCGTCACAACAACACAGGTATGATTGAAATTTTTTTCAAATTCACGATACTGACCTTCGTATACTGCGTTCGATCTCCTGCTTCAAGTATCCTTAGCACGGTTGCAGAAGTCAAACGAGAGATTATTGAATGAAATAGAATCCGTTTCAAATTAAGAAAAATCAAGTGAGAAAAATTCCGATTCAGATATCCACGGAGCACCTCCTGCACGCGCAACAATGAAAGTCTGACGAGAGCTCCTCGGTTTCTGGAGGCGATTCAAATAGACGTGGTCCTATTGTCCCGCGAATCGTCGGAGTTCGGAGGAGGGTTTGCTGCGGGCAGTTCGCAACCGACCGGATCTAGTTCGGCACGGTATCTGGGATGGAACACGCCGAGGCACCAGACATATCTACCGCCTCATACCCGTAAGTTGAGACGCATTGTTTACTTTCGCGCGATCCGCCAAACCGCGAGAAAGATTCGCGTTCTTTTACCCGACAACAATAAACTTCTTGGCGAACTCGCAACGATTCCGGTCGAAGGCGTGCCACGTATCGCGCTGGGTCTCGCAGTGCCAGCCAAAAACGCCAATTTTATCGGTCCATCGTTTTTACGGGCCCGTCACGCCGTTCGCGTAAAATCCCACTGCGATCCCTGCGAAAGTCAATGCCAATTTGCCATGCATTGCGCGGTCCAATTGTGAGGGATCGTTGACCGTTTTTATACGCATTACATTATTTAGACGTCTACACGTTGGGATTTTAACGGGATGTATCTCAGGATACTAAAGGATTATAAAGTAAAATAAAATTCATAACAATAAGAATGCAGATTTATGCATAGCAAACTCTTCATTAACGTCGGGAGAAAGTTATGTGAATTACTCAGGACTTGTTGTTGGGTAAAAGTCATGCTAAAATAGTCTCTTCCATTCTGGATCTAATTAATTATAGGTATAATTAAATCAGCATTGAAAATCTTCAAACGCCTGGTGGCGGGCAGCTCATCGCACATGTTTACGTTTCAAGACGCTTTTCGAGACATTGCCCATATGGATTGTAAGAAACCGAACGGACAGGAGTATTGAAAATTTTTCTGATTTTTGTATTATTACAGTTGCCTAGGGGAGAACGTGGAATCCATAAGCGATGGCTTACAGCTATATGGAGCTTGCGATGCGCACGGCAACCATCGAAACTCGACGAATTCAAAGAAATTGCGATCCAGCCATCCAGGGATCAAATTTGTGGTGAGTATCTTTCAATAATTCTTTCAAATCAGCTATCACTTCACGATTCAACGAATATTCTCGTTGGCTGCTGCTGCACTTTCGGTTACTCATGATCAGCCATTAAAATATTACAAGTAAGTGAAAGGATTTTGGAAGAAATCAAGGATGGAAATCGGGATTCACAGTTATTGTATTGTTATTTCAATATCGTTATCCAGCTGACAGGATAATCATTCTTTTATGAAAATTTGTAGTACGGTGTATCGTGTACAGCGATGCTGGAGTCCTCCACCCTTGAGGATCCTTAATGAGGAGCAAAGAATGAAGAGGAAACTGATGATGTTCCAGGTATTCCATTACGCTGTCGTAAGTTGATCAACAACTTCTAGCAAAATATTCAATCTCAAAACACGTAGTTTCAACAACTGATTGGCGAGAACCAGAAAAAAGGCGTAATGAAAAATGGAGGGGGATGTACTTTTTTTTAAACCAGTATCTTCGAATCCGCAGCGAGATGTCCGATGATCAATCTCGCATAACCGCATTCGTTAATAAAAATAATATCTGCTTTAATATCACCGCTACTGGCCAACAAATTTGGGTTCGATGTCCTCCCCAACCGTTGCCATATCTACATTATTTAATCCAAAGAAATCTTGAAAGATTAAAACGATGAAATAACAATCAAAGTACCATTCCGTTAGTACACCTTCGTTGCAAGTAACTTCCGATTTTTATAAATCTATCGCAACGTTTTCAATCAACTCAGTCATATTTCAAACACATAAACTCCGTGTGCGAAAATGTCGCAGCATAATAATTTATATTATGTGCAGAGTATCTCGTTTCAAAAAGCACGGGTATAATATTCGCGTTATCGCAATCGTACACCTAACTATTGTACATACGCATAAATAGTTAACATAATCGCACGGTTTACTAAAATAAAAAAAAAGTATTATGCACGTAATTATATGCTGTCATATGATACGCGTGTATGAATAATAACGATTTGAAAAAAAGGAAAAAAGGGTGTGAAAAAAAATAAAAAATGTCCAAATGGTGCGACGAATAAAAAATTAGACAATTAACAGCAGTCGTTACCATTACTACCTGCGATGGTAATTATTATGTATATGAAAGTCGAATTCATACATCAGCTACAATAAAATACACGACACTAGACTATCCCTCGTGTATAAAAATTGCGGAGAAAATATCGATGAGATAAACAATAAAATATGCATGAATTACTTCCGCATATTTGCGACGATTATTGAGATATTATACAAACCGTTTTCCGGTTTTTTTTTTTTTTAAGTCATCGTAGAGTCGAAATATTGTAGTCCGTGGTGTGATCAACACGTATTCTGCACGGTATTTTCCAATATTCTACTAGCTCTGCATTTGTTGTGGCTTTTTTTTAAAAATATTTTTACAATTTCTTCCTTGCTAAACTCTTGAGGACAATAACGGTTCGGTAAGAAGATAGATTCTGGTAAAAATTCAAGGAGGCTCGTGCTGCTTCTCAGTTTTATATTCCAACAAATTTCGTGTAAAGTTCATTGAAACATTTTGTCAACAATTAAGAATATTGGCGGTACAATGAGACGTGTTCAGAAATCAGAAAATTATATGATGGAAATTACCTTACGTCCCACTAAAATGTTGAGAAATGAGATAAAAGGATGAGGGAATTTTTGGCGCAAAAGATCTTAAAAACTCGAAGAAGAGAGAAGATCATTACCGAATAATACTTGCGAAACTTTTTAATTATTATAATAGCTAGTCCGATAGATTGAGCAATAATTATTTAAATTAGTCACGCGATTAATAAAATAATAATTCTTGGTTCCATAAAAAGAGAAAGAAGAAAAGATCATTGAAAATTATCAAAGAGGTTCTTAATTTTTTTAATTACTCCTCTCACGATAAGCAGACACTGGTTGCCACTGGCCAGAAAATTTCTTGCAAAAGATTTGAAAAATTTCAAACAGCGGGTGCATTTATCATTCGTTTCTCTTTGATCCTGTAGAAGATTTTATTCGGATACATACTCCTTAGTCCGCTTCAGTTAAATATAGGCAAACTTCTGTGAATAATTTAATCCATAATGTGCGACAAGATTTTCAAAATATTTTTCTGTGAAATGATTGGCGAAAAAAATGAAATAAAAAAAGAGAAGAAATTTATTGCTAGGTTGTGTACACGAGTATGGTAGTGGTTATAAAAGACATTCGGAGGATGAGAGGAGCTCAGTACAACCGCGTTAGTCGTCCCGTTCATTGTTGATCCCCAACGCGAATATTATCACAGGGGGGATAACAAATGAGAAAGGGGTAAATTGCGAACACTCTATGCGAGACTTCATTCGTTCAAATAGTAGATGCAGTGTGTGCGATAAGGGCATTGATAATAAATTGAATCAACAGGTACGTCGGTTCATTCAAGTTAATGACGAATTTCTTGTGATTTCAGGATTGTAAAAAGAAATAGAAAAAAAAATAGATGATAATAAGAAAGAAAAAAGATCATGGAAACCCGTCGCTCAATCGCCCGAATTTCACGACTCATATATTTAAATGCACGTAGCGGGTTGGCTGAAGTGCAAACCTTTAATATCTCTTTTGGAAAAGTCCAAATTGTCAAACTCTTTCGAAAGATATTATAAATTTTCCACGATTCTTAAAAACAAGTTATCATTCCAAAAATCTTATTGTTAATTTCATTGATTCAATACAGTTATGCTCACTTCTCTCGTTCTCTCCGAAAGCAGTGCATCGCTGTAAAAAAAAAAACATCAAATTTTACGCTGTGGATAAAGCAAGCTATGTGCGTCTCGAAGGTTTTCTTCTCTTTTTTTTCACGTTTATTTGCCTTTTTTCAATTTCACGTAATTAGTGACGGTGAAAGTCATCGATTAGTCCACATGAAGGATGATCGTTGATACGTATGGTTTAAATATAGTCACACAATTTACACGAATCTGTGTACGTATACCATAATCATAAGTGAGCGAAAATTCAATATCAGTATAATTGAAGGGAAAGAGCGATCGTTAATCACCGCCCATCTAATTATGATATTTCACCAATAACTTTGACGATTTTGTAACCGTAATCATTCTCCGCTCAATACTGTGTTTTCGACGATCGATTTCGAATCGGTTGTAGATGATATCAACCTTTTTCCCCGGTTTGTGGGTCAGCCACATTATCTAATTGTACAATTGTGAATTTAAAGACCGTGTAATATCCGGTACTCTGCACTTTAGATGAATTTTTAGTGGATCAGTTAGGTGTTAGTTAGCATCCAGTTTCACTTGGTTCAAGGAGCGGCTTGTCTGATTATTGTGTAATAATTAGGCGAGAGATACGTTATACCCCGTTTCCTTTTTTTCTTCTTTATAGTTTTATTTGTTTCTCCGCCGTGCAAAGAAGTCAGGTAGGAGCATGTGGCAAAGGAGCGAACGGTGCGGCGTGAGGAAGGATATTTTCCGGACAATAGCCGTGTAACCGTGAGACAGACACGCGGCGTTGTTCTCAAGTTCATTAGTTTCGTCGCTTAATTATTATAAAACTCACCTCGTCGCACCGTAGAGTGTTAATTTTTGCGTGTATATAAAACGAGTAGTTGGATTTATTGTAGTTTCATTCCGTTTGTCCTTTTCATACTGCGTAATAACGATACGGTGCGTTATCGAATTTTCGAATCTATCATTCGCAGTTAATTATATCCCTTCTTCTCACTCTTTTATAAGGTCGATCGAGGTTTTATTCCCCAATAAATTTTCGTTTGATTCTTGTTCTTACTCATTTTCATCGATCTTCACTTTCGATCACGTTCACGTATCTAGGTATACGTTAATATGCAAATACAATCGTTTTCTTTTCGATCCGACCTTTACATTTTATTATTGATATAACATGTAACAACGTCTCATTTTGCGCTATAATATTATATGATTGTTGTTGCATCGGTCAGTGAGAGTAGGCAATTATGATTCCTCATACATATTGCGTAACTTGATCATCACCTATCATATACCAATAAACCTATAAAGTTTTTTTTATCATCATTATGTTATTACCTCTGCAATATCGCGTGTCACATCTGCTTGTATTTCCATGAGACGACTACTCGAAATGTCAACCCCCTACTTCGCGTCGAGATGCGCCGAAAAGTGTACGCAATGGATTTAAAACATATCGATCCGTATAGCTAGACGAATAAAATACGTACATGCTTATAAATAATTCTTTTATATATTAGGCGGGGACATTATCGGCACGTCTGGACTGTGGACTCCGAGACGCGGTCGCCCGTTATGTACTTAACTTATGCGAAGAAAGTTCATTCAAAGTCTCAGGAGTTGCCGCCTCGCCTAGTAACCCGTCTTTTCAAGCTCTTCTATTCACCTGTCGCCGCTTCTGCTTAGAACAAGGAACTTGACCGATCAGAACTGGAACGGATGACTTAGGTCGCCTAACGCATGCCAAACTTATTTCTTTCTCTTTATAAGTACATGATCATCGCGTAATCCGAGTGCACTTGCCGTATAAACCACGCGGCGAATTCATCCATTTTTGAACAGCTAGTCGAGCGGAGGAATTTCGAATGTAGGATAGAAAAATAATTGGGAGGGAAAAAATGAGGCAATCGCGGAGTTCCGAGACAAAAGGAAACGACGAACGCAAGACAAAATCCTGTACATAAAATCGAACTTTCGTGGGAATTCGCTGCAATGTGTTGTCGACATAACGGTAGGCATCGGACTCAAACTTTTCCGCTGCAACTTCGGAGCCTCGTTTCTATCGGGTTCGATTTCACATCTTCCAAGGATTCTCGTACTCGTAGAGTTCTAGGTAAAAAAGAACTTGGATTAGGTCATGACGAGACCGAGAACAATGAGAGAAAAAAGTTAGGGAGAAGAATAAGAGGACCAGGTCGGTTCAATCGGTTACGGAGACGCTGCGGGATCTCTTCTTATAGTGCAGGGTCATTATACTCGACTATAGGAGTACCGAGTGGAATTGATTTTCCTATAGATACAAACCCAAAGAATTAATCGGCGATCTAATGATCGTTCACAACGTGACGTACCTCTCGATGTTTTACTATGCGCTTCGCGTACGTTCAGTTCTTAAATACATACTATATCTTCGGCGACATGTCGTTCGGAATGAAATTAGCTCTTATTATATCGTTCGGGTTCTCAGTTTCCGTCTGGGTAACCCGGTCAGGCGCCATGCGCCATGTATCGTCATTATAAATTTACCCGATCGCCAAAACGGATCTCCGATAAAAATCGAATATACTTATTTCTAACGTTTTATGCGGTTCGCTTCTTCTCCGTTTCCCTCGGAGTGAAATGAGGCTGCAGGGTTGCTCGTCGGTCTCAGTGTGTACAGTTATATCCATAAGTCATCCCAGTTGGTCATATTTTTGTTCAATTTTTTTTTTCTTCTCATTTCATCTCTCCGCCTCACCGCTGTACGTGTATAATTGTCAGGGACAAACATTGGCTTGGCAGAGTGTCGACACATAAATTTTAAATAAAAATTCGCGGTTATATTTCTATTCGGATATCTAACAATTTACCGTACATGATCCGGAGACTCACCGTTGCCTCTGACTCGCGAAATGTTCATTATAATTTACAACGAAAAGTTTCGTATTTTTGCCCAGAGAGCACACAAATTATCACATTCACATCCCCTTCGGAGGCTTCATTAACCCAGAAGGAACAAAAAACCGGTTGAAAAATTCTTCTCTTTCCGTGCTTCATAATTTTTTTGCTCTCACAATCAGTATTCGAAGAATTCAATTTTGTTTCAAATTTTATAATTCATCGAGTACAGTAAAACCAGATGAGCGTGATGAGGAAAACCAAGGTTCGCGTAAACCGCGATTGCGTCCTGCAGATTGTGCAGATGATGTTATGGTCACGGATGATCGGATCGGCATGACTAGTCTAAATTAATTCTTGCGCCGGTTTAGATTTCAGAGTTCAAGATCATTGCCCTATGGGAAACTAGTCGCAATTTGTGGCGTTCGAATTCCATCAGCTTAAAACATTCTCGCATCTTTCGTACCAAAAATCATAAAAAATATCAGCTGAAAGTTGGTTCGTAGGATCGAGTGCCCTCCTTTTTTTTAAATTCCTTTGCGATAATGTATCTTTGAGAAATGATTATTTCTTTTTTGTTCCTAAGGTCTCGATCGGCGAGGGGGTCGGTATTAAATTCCTGGTTGATGGGTCATTGCTTTGATAGCGAAGATGTGGTGGGTTTCAAGTTACCCTTACCGTTAATAAATTCGAGTCGATGTTGTTCTGTAAAATATGAGAAGGAAGGTCAATGAAGGTGCACAAACTTTATCGAGTCGGGTGTCATCGTAGCTTATCCGTCCGAGCTTCATCGCAGTTACCAAAGATTGATGAACTTAAACGGCTATAAATCGAAAGCAAACACGATCGTTGTGTTTCTCCTTTTCGTAACTCATGTTTATTGCGATCCGTAATCGACGATTCCATCCGAGGAAATGAAAAAAGGGAAGAACAGCTGTGTCTATCTTTTTGTAACACGATACACGATATGTTACATTTTTTTAACTTCGTTTTTTCTCGTAACGTCGGTCGCGTGTGAATTTTGGGCTGTACGAGATGGTCGTTTCGAATTTTTTCAGGTTGAAAGTAAAGTAAACCGTTACGCGAGTGTTGCTCGTACCTGTGCAGAGACGCGACGGACTAACAGACGGACGGACGGTTTGGAAGTCCATCTGAAACCGCGACAATAACGCGTGCGTGGTTGAGTGAGTGAGCAAGAACTATGAGACACACAAGTACAGAAATGCGTGCACAAGTATTAAATGTTAACTGGTCGCGAGTACGCGTGGCATGCAAAACTCGTCTAAAATATGGTATCAACGTAACGAATGGTATGCCGCGCGCGCGGAAAGGTCTACAACCTCGAACCGACTGTTTGAAACCCAATTTCGGCGAAGGAACAAGATTGTCGATCGATATTTCTCCGCGAATTATCGCGGGACGAAGTTGGAAGGGGGACAGCACGCGGAAAAGGAGAAAAAGGTCGAAGGGAGTTTCGTCACCGACCGGAGGAGTCCGGGTATACCGTACTCGTTACCCACGCTGTTAATCTACCGCGAAATAAAAGAGACGATGATATTATTCCAGGCGATGACCGTTAGAAGTCGGATGACCGCTTGTGAACCAAACGAGATTCTGAAAATAAATGCGAGAGTCGGTAACGTTTTATAGGACCGGACTACCCCAAGGTGTGATCCCAGGGATGATATACGAATGAAACGGTCGGAAGTTGGCGCGATCGCGATCTCGGTTTTGGTTTGAAAATGATAAGTCGAGGAAGAGGAGTGACAAAGAATTGACGACGAGAGGCATCAAGGAGGCGAGGAGATGTACGTCGTCGTCGTAGTGGTGGTAGGAGGTTCTCTGCACCTGTAATGGTCCGAGACTGGATGGCCAACGACTACGTGCAGCAGAAGGGGATCCTGCAGGGGGACTTGGAAGTCTGGAGGTTCTCTGGTCTCTTTGTCGAGTAGTCTCTAACTGGGTAGTGGATAGCCAGTGGTGGTATACGGGAGTGAAGAAGGTGCAGGTGTGGTGATACCAGTCAGCGAGTTGCCGCGATCCAAGCCGGCCGCTTCTTCTCCTCTCGATATCATCGTCCGCGAAGCAGAAGTCGAGAATACGAGACACTCGAGAATTCAGCGATTCTGAGACGTTATCCCGCCGCCGGAGGACACCCACGCCTACGCGACAAACGTAATTCACACGATTAAATTCCAATAAATTGTCGGGTGTAGTCGAACACGCGCGACAAATAACGAAATCTCGGTTCAGGGGACTAAAACAGGGGTCACTACCCTTGCGGGGAATCGCAAGGCCACCGTAAGCCCAATATACGAATCACCTCATCGCCCAGAGAATACGCAACGTCGAGTGGTTCTTTTTTTTTTTTTTTTAATTATAACTCGATCGGGGTGTGATTTCATATTTACCCTACGCCGCGCTAATCGTTGCAGATCACTAATCGTTCTGAGGAGAATCGAGCGATCAGGGACGAAGGAAAAGAGGAGGGAAGTGAGGTCTGGATAATAATCTTCCAGTCGAGTGAGCTTCATTCTTTTGATAATTTGCTCCTAATAATCTTTCATGCTTCCTCCTCTCTTCCTCGTCTTTTTTCTGTTAATATTTTTCTCTCGAGCAGTTCTTCCAGAAAAATGAACGAGAACGAAACGGTGTTTTTACTTCCCTTTTTTACTCTTTCTTGTAGATCTTATCGCCCTTTACCATCTTATTTCTCGGCTCCGATATTATCGAGCCTGTACGAAGAGTAGGCCTCCGATCTCCGCCATTCCGAGCTCGTTTCCGAGAACGAATAGAATATAACGTTACCCCGCTGCTTCGGGCTGATGATGATTACATAGATTTATGTCTCGTTTTGTACCATATTTTCTTCATACCGCGTCCTTTTTCACCAATTATCGTATACCTACATAGGTATACCAACATCTATACGTTTGGACGCCGGTTCGCTCCGTGCATCGCGATCGGTACATCGACCCCCCGTTCCCTCGCGCCGAGAAAATATTTGAAAAAAAAAAAAAAAGAATCGAAAGAAAACACAATTACAGAGAATCGAGCCGCGAGTACCGTGCATGTAATTTCGTCAGTTATCGGGATTACCGGTACATGTCCCTGGGGTCACAAAAACCGTATAATTAGAACCCGAAACTTCCACTTCTGCAACGCCTGCGGGTGGTGCACAATCGGTTGCGTTAAACTTCAAACGCTAGTTGTTAGGAGCTAATTATATCCAGCCCGACGATTAGATCATACTCGAGGAATTCCGGTATGGGGTACAAAATATTTTCGACGACCAGTAACTCGTTGAATTTGTAGTTTCCTCAAAATGGGTGATGATTATTATACAAAAACCGAAACGAAGGGAAAGGAAAAAACGAAAAGAAGGTGGAAAAAATCAAACGCCCATCCCGCCACTCTCCGCATCGCGCCTGCATTTGTCATAGTAAAGTCCGTGGTCTCGTGGTGGTCAAGGTCGTCGGATCGCGAGTAGAAGAGCAACGTTCCAGAGCCCATTATATATCGTGGTCCAGTATTCTCCAGAGAAACTGGTAGCCCGCGAGCGTTCACTCGGAGTGCTACGGGCTGTCGAGAAGTCGAAATGATTTTTGCGCCTCGCCTACTTCCGGCGAATTATCCCGATGAGTCCCGCAGGTGCACCGAGCTCGTCCGTATAATTTTCACTAATCGTTTCGCATTTTGCAGCGCATGCCTCGACGTCGTAGCGGCGCAGATACGCGGATCATCTTTCGTTTCCATTTCATCTTTTTATTTTACCCACACCATCTCCGACGTCGATGTCGTCGTTCTCAAATAGTGGACAGCGTCCACGGTTATGGACCGTTTCTAATCCCGTTACGTTTCGTCCGTAATATCGAGTCCATTTAGCGGGTGTTTAGAATCGGTCGAAAAAGACCCCGAAAATTTTTGTGCGTCCGGCAATAGGTCGAGGTATGGCGTTACGGTAATTATAACCGCTGCAATCGGACTATGCTTGAAAAACAACGAATTCCAATGGCACAACCTCTGCCGAACGTTCGCCACAATTCTATTATGTAAGAGTCCGTTAAATTTCGACTTTCCTTCACAACCCTGAACAACGGCGAGCGTCCGACAATCCGAATTCTGCAAGTTGAACAAATTAATTACGGAACAAGCAATTTTCAATTTCCTACCCATCGTTCTTCTTACCGTTCTTTTCGCTATACGTGATCCGATTCCCTTTTGTACGTTTTTACACGTACGTACACCTATATATATTTTTCCTTCTTTTAGCCGGGTGATCGGCAAATATGTACGACCGCACTCGTCCCCGTTTCAATTCTCCGTACAGTCGTCGTTCGGGTCGTAGGTTGTCGATTCGCGTGTTCCTGCCGTTCGTATAATATTCGAATGTATCAGACGCCTATACTTACATGGTTCTGTACAGTTAACCGCGTCTTCGTGACATACTTTTGATATCCCAATTGAACGTCCACCTCCGCCGGCAGCTCTGGACCATTTTCATTATTTCGAGTACTCCAATACCCGCCCTCCCACGCCACGGATATACCGATGGAGAAATTGTTTGGAAATAGATTCGAAAAATTCATACCATCTTCTTAGGGATCGTTACCTGTCATAATCGTACGACAATTGGTTGGCGACAACGAAAATCCCGAGGACGAAGATAATCGTTTTCGTTTGCCGTCGAGCGATATTGTTTGTTTTCTATTTTTATTCGACCACCTCTCCGTCTTCTCCTTGACTCACCTTGGAGTCGGTTCGATGATAAAATTCGTCGCTGGAATCGAGAAGATCGATCCGGGGAAAAGAAACTTAATGAGGTAACGGTAGCGGGGCGAGAGGCTCAGGTTGTAGCCTAAGATAACTGTATTCCCCTTCGATCGAAAATCATTCGTCAACCAGCCGGTACCGTACACGTATAGTTCGTGGGAATCCGAGATCCGGAAATACAGGAAATCAATCTCCTTCATGTCCGTGAATTTCGCCGAGGCGATATCCAACGCAGTTTCGGCTGCACCTTGTTCGAAAAATATAACGGAGATCGATGACGCGTGTAGGGCGTTCGATTTGCCAACGAGTTTTGGCACCCACTTGCGATGACGAATAACTGGTCACGATACGGTGTCTATTTTTTTTCTCTTCAATCATTTTTACGTTATCGATGTTACGTGTTAATCAGTCGAACGTGGACGGTAGTTTGGAAGGGGAAGTGAGAATTATGACGGTGTTGAGGTGCCGGGGAAACCGGTTGACTTGGAGTATGCCTGTATATCTGTTATAAATATCTCGGCGATTTTGGGGCGTCACCGATTCGAGGGGTCGACGACCAGCCCGGGGCCTCGTAGACCATCTTCTTCTTTGGGTCAGTAGTCCCACACGGGGAGTACCTACGCCGCCACGTCGAACCCTGATCGGAGTCGTGCCTCCGATTCCCGCTTTTTATCGTGGGAAGGAAATTACAATTGATCGACGCCGCTGCGCGGGTTCCGTCCAACCGTAGAATGAAAATCGAACGATATATTCTGGATCGGGGGCGGAGATCCTGTATCTTGAATAATTAAGATCGAATACGTCACGACCTGCATCGTGAAAAACGTCGGGCCAAGTTTACTGGGTCGTTCGATGCTTCGCTACGTGTTCGGGGTTTTATTACTTACCGGGCAACCGATTTACGAGACGAAAACTTATCCGGATCGTGTCAGGCACGTCCCGACTTATAATTATACCTTCGTGACACGTAGCGTCGCGACGCCTTCTGTATATCACAGGTATAAGAAGCTATTGACCATTGATTAAGCGACGATCGGTTATCGAGCGCGTTCATCTTATTCACGTTATATTGACTTTGCTACAGATAATTGTTTGAGCGATACAAGACTTGTTTCGATAACAACGATCATATTTTTTCAGTTTTCAGGCATCGAACTCACCAAAAGATGTGGTGGGCTTCGCGATGGCTGCTTTTAGCGGTCACATTGATGGCTACCACCCGAGCACTTCCGGTTCCAGAGGAGGAGGTGGACACGTCGACAAAGCTGCTGGGTTCCAGGTGAGTGAAAAGCGACCATATTTTTCATTTCACATGGTGAGACGAGGGTTGTGTTTTTTTTTTAATCCTTTGAATATTTCTCGTGCAGCGTCGTGACCTCTGTTTCTGTGGTGATGGGTCACGAGGATGGTAACGATAAAAACGCGGTCGCCGATTCATCGGAGCAGAAGAAAGGAACCGATTCACTTCCGGCCTCGCCGGTGGATATGATGAAGCCGGAAAGCTTCCAGTTTTACACGGTGGACGACAAGGGGCAGCTAATCACGCGGCAGATGACCGATTCCGAGATTCAAAGCATTATCGCCGCGGGGGGAGGAGCGTTCCCGGCGGAATCCCAGGACTCTGAAAAGAGTGACAACCTCACAGGGGAAATGAAGGTGAATTTCGGTATATCATTCACGGAAAAATCTCATCGTCTTACGATTGATTTTGAATCAATTTTTTGTCGTCTCTGTTCCAGGTGGCCGACGTTGTTCAAAATGTACAAAATGTCCTGAAGGAAGAGCTTAGCAAACCAGCTGCAGCCATGGGAACCGTCCCGACTATTCCTGGACACGTTAACTCGGAGTGGAGCAGCATACTACCTTCGATTTTGGGAGCAGGAGACGCAGATTCTGCCCCGGTAACTTCCGCACAGTCCGATGACTCACTTCCGGCAGTTTTTGAATCGGAACAGAAGAAAAAACCGAGCTCGGTTGTTCCTCAAATCGTTCCTGAAACACAGACGAACCCTCTTGAACCCTCTAAGCCTGAAATCGCGAGTCAGCCAGAAACGATTCTGTTGATATCCGGATCGGAAATCTCAAAAGAAAGCGTGAAACCGAATGATGGGAATGCAGAAAATGAACAGAAACCGGAAGTCGTTGTTAAACCTGCGGAAGTCGAGACTGTGGTATTGGAAAAATTGAAACCGCTCGAAGTAGAACCAAGCAATAAAACTGAAGTTGAATCTGAAACACCGATTATGATTGAGGTGCCCGTCATTACTGCCGACAGTGTCCACGAAGGGATTAAAGAGACCGCGATGACCGAAGATAAGCCAGTCTACCAAATACTGAATACTATATCCGCTGACGAACTGAAGAACCAGAATAGCGCGGTTCCCGAAAAACCAAAGCCCGCCAGTGAGTCTGAAACCAAAGAATCCGTCGCTGTTGCGGAAGTTGAGGAAAAAAAGAATCCCGAACAACCAGAGGTCACGATGACTGACGATCGGGTGTCCGTACCATCGGAGACGGTTGAAAAACTGGTAGAAACGAGCAGTGTTTCGAGTGTGGAAGACGCAGAAAAATCGAAACTTGACGCCGATAAAAAGGAAGAAGAGAATCCCCCTGCTCCTTCGATTTCTCTAGAAGCTCCCGTCGCCCCAGAAAAACCTGCGAAAGAGGAAGAGCCCGCGGTGGTTAGTGAGGAATCAGCAGTGGAAATAAAACTCAAAGAACCCTCGGTAGAATCCACGGACGATGCTTCGGTGAGCAACCCTGAAGAGCTGCAAACCCCGACTCCCTCAAAGAATATTATCGAAGATGGAGCCGATAACGACACTCCCACCTCTCAGTCCACAGGAGCCACTGTTGAGGAAATTGCGAGCACGATGCCTTCCGAGAATAACGAAGAGTTCAAGACCGAAGTGAAACCCGAAGAGGTGCCGATGAAAATCGGAATGGAAACGGAGCTCGAGGATTCCAAAGAAAAAATTGTAGAGACTGTAGTGAGCTCTGATGATAAAAAACCTGACGCCGAGACCGTGTCGGTCGCGGAACCAGCTTTGCAAATTATTTCTGAAGCTACTCCCGATGAGAGTAGCGCAACGATTGCACCTGAAGAATCTGTTTCTGCTTCTCAGAAAATTGAAACTGAAACTGCAGCAGCAGGAGCTGAAGAGATGAACAAGCCTTCGGTGGCAGTCGATTCCACAGGACCGAAGATCAGCGAAGATGCCTCAAATACGCAACCGGAATTACCTGAGAAAAAACCGAGTGTTTCCGACCCTGAAATTAAACCAACAGAGGCGACTATTGGCGATAAAAATGAAGCTGCGGTCGTTCCGGGAAAAAAACCTGAGCCCATCTTGACCGAATTAGCGGATTCAGTTTCTAGCATGATTTCTCAAGTATCTGACACACTGCCTGCCATGGTTCCTATACCTCAGAAGAGTGAGGTAAACGAACAGCCGGCAAAAAGAGTTGAGGAGGGAACGAAGACCGAGGAAGAAGCTGATGTGGAAACCGCGATCAAAACAGAAGTTATGAACCCTGCCGTACCCGAGGTGACGAAAACTCAAGAGACGGAGGCGCCAGCTGAAAATGAATCTGAAAAGAAAATTGTGATGCTGGAAAATACTAAGCCAGCATCAAGTGACTCAAGTCCCGAATCCGAGGAGACGAAAGCTGAAAAGCCGTCTGATGAATCTGAAATGAAACTGGATTCCCTGAAGACCGAAACTCCAGACGCCGTAAATAAGTTGGAAGAGTCGAAAACTGAAATTCCGTCCCAATCAGACGACAACGTGAACAAAAACAAGCCCGAAGTAGTTGCGGTGGAAGTCGAAGATACCCTGGAAAAACAAGAAGTAGTTCCCGATGCTGAGCCGCCCAAGCAGGTGATGCCGAGCGAAGAACAAGCTGATAAAATCAAATCCGACGTCGAAGCACCTATAGTGAGAATCGACATAACTGAGGCGAAACCCACAGACTTAACCACGGAGATAAATAAACCTGAAATCGCCACGGACGAGGCCGGATCGACGGAATCATCGGTTGTCAGAATTCAGTTGACTAATCCTGTCGCGACGATTAACCAAATGATGGACGCGGCTCCTGCTCAAGTCCCACCGGTCTCTGTGGAGGAAATTTCCTTCCCAGAAAACAAAATAACGTCTTCTTCAGCTGAAAACGTTGGCAGCAGCCTCATAGCTGGAGAAAAACCAAGCGAAATTAAAAATGAAACTGACGCTGCTCCCGTCGAACAGCAGATAGATGACGCCGCAGTTGAGATGTCTTCGGTGGAGAAAGTGGAGAAGGTCCCAGAAATCGATGCACCGAAAATCCCTGAATCTCACGTTCCAAATACAAAAGTTGGACAACCAACGGAAACCGCAGAGCCCGGTACTTCTTCACCGATCGCAGAGTACGCCGAAACTAAAATTACAAACGTCACTTCTGCCGTCGACGATGGAAAACCTTTGATCAGAATCGATATCCCGATTCCCAGCGTCAATATCGAACACCCGAAGGCAACGCCGACGAAAAATGAAGAGCTCGCCGTAACTGAAAAGATCGCTGAACCTGTTGTACCCATTACAGAACCCGTCAAGACTGAGGAATCATCTTCCAACGCCGCACCCGCTGCCGAAATGCAGACTACAGAAATCAATTCGATCCCTACCGAAAAATCTGACATTATTGAAGATAGTAGCGTAAAACCTTCGATGGCTGAAGGGGAAAAGAGCGAAGAAATGCCTGAGGTAATCTTAACTACAGAAAATCTTATCTCTGCCGATCCATCCGATTCAGCCGTTTCAGCTCAGAAAGATTCTGAATTGCCTCAAGTTATTCCGACTGAAATAAGTGCCGAGCAATTGCCCGACAAATTGATAACTGACGTTCAAAACGCCGAGGCTGCCGGTCCACCTCCTTCGCAGATCGTAACTCAGACTCCAGAAACAACTCTGAAGGAGACTGAAAAGTTGCCGGAAACCAGCGATAAATCACCCGATAAAATGGAAGACAGCGAATCCGCTGCGATATCCCAATCGACGAAGAACGACGAGAACATATCTTCGTCGAGCGAAGAGAAACCGGCCGAGGAAGAGTCGTCGCTCTCAGGCGAGCCAAAGCCTGTCGAGGAAAGTAAGGATGAAAATTCCGCTCCCGCGACAGAAGAGATGCCTTCTCCCAAGCCCTCGGCTCCTGTCGTGAGGATCGACGTTACCCCTGAAAAGAATGACCCTGAAATTCTAGCAGCCGTTATGCCTGTAACCGATAATTCTGAGAAGGAGAGTTCAGTTGCTGCTGATAACGACAATTATGCGGAGGTTCCGATGCCGGAGATCCTGCCACCAAAAATAGAGGATTTCGTTTTGAAAAAACCAGAGAATTCAGGAACAGGTATGATGGCCGTCGAAAACGCGGAGGAAACGCAACCGACTTCGGAATCACCAGAGAAAAACGATTCTACGACCCCCAAGGCTGACGCAGGTAATTCACCTGTTATTCCGGCAACGGAATCATCAACGGCAAAAGTTGAGGATAATATAGCTTCTGATATGCAAAAAGTCGATGTTCAGGATATTGAAAAACCTATGATAAAAATTGACACGCCTTTGAAAACCCAGGAGATTCGAATACAGGTGAATGACACAGCTGTACTCGTAACGAAGCAGCCTGTGTCGCAGCAGAACGATATTCCTAAAATCGACGAACCGGCTAAAGAACTTCTGGCCCCTATTCCGAACTCTCTGATAAACAAACCCGTGGAAATTTCCGGTTCAACACCCGAATCTAAGCCAACTGATCCAAAGCCCGCGTCAAACGTTGTTTCGGAATCGAGCCCCAAGCCCATGATGCCACCGGATCAAGAATTCATCAAAAATACGAATGATATCGCGAGCAAACCTTCTGTGGCGGCGAAGGTGGATCCGGAAAAGAAGAAGCCCGCCGCAGATCCGTACATAAAACTCGGAGAAGAGGATAAAAAGGAAAAACCCGTTGATTCCCCCAACGCATCGAAAGCCCCGGTGAACCCCAGTGTGGTTTCCGAAGACAAATGGACTTTGATTCCCCAAAATTCGCCGGCTTCGGTTTTAAAACAGCAGCATGCTGACCAGAATAAAAACGACGACGATTCTCAAAGCGGCTCGTCCGTGACCCTCGAGTCTCACCAGAGCGCCGTCAGCCTCCAAGAGAGTACTCGAAATCTCGACAAGGACATCGCGAGCTTCGCAAAACTTTGCAACGATCTGGCGTTCAGTTTTTGGATAGCAACGAATCACGGTCTGAGTACCGCTAGATCACTGGCGCTTTCTCCGTTCGGCATGACCAGCATGCTGGCGATGGTATTCCTCGGAGCTCGAGGGCCGACTTCCGGTCAGATGAACGACATCCTTGGTCTCGACGACGTCGTGACGTTCAATCCTCATTTGGTATTCCAAAACATAACCGACAGCGTGAACTTGGCGAGAGGTCAAGGTATCGCTAACGCAGCTTTCGTGAGAGAGCTATTCTCCGACCGAGTCAAGGCCGGTAGGATTTTGCCATTTTACAAAGAAAGAGCGCAACAATTTTACGACGGGCACGTCGAGGAGGTGAACTTTGCTACGATAAGCGATCTTGTAAGACGTAGGACGAACTTGCTGATCAGACGTCAGACGGGTGGTCGTATCCGTGACTTTGTCAAGGGAAATGTTATGCCACTCCGATCCCCTCTGGCCGCACTCTCTGCGAACGTATTCCAGACGGACTGCACCGGTGCGAGTTCCGACGGTAGAGACGGGGAAATGTATTTTGCCGTACTCCCAGCAGTCAGACAAAGAAAACTGGTACCAGTCCCCGCTGCCGTTTGGCGATCCGGAGTCCTGGCGGGTTACGAGCCAGGATTGGATGCAACGGTCATCTCCCTAGGGGGTGTAGGTGACCTCGTGTCTACCATCTTCGTCCTTCCAGGTCAGCAAGGTCTGGCAGCACCCGGAGACAGTCTGGATCACTTGGAGAGGAGACTTCTGGAGGGTGCTTTCGAAAACCAAGCCTGGGAGCGACTCCTGAAAGTTTTGATTCCGAGGGTGGGACTTGAAGTACAGGTACCAAAGTTCAGTCACAGATCGGTAATAAATGCTACGGCTGCACTCAAGCGGATGGGACTGGACGAGCTGTTTTCGAGAGACGCAGATCTCAAGGGCGTAAACGGAGTTGGTAACGATCTCTTCCTCGCCGACATGCTTCAGGTGAGAAACGATGAACTTTTTCCAAATCATCTTCCAAACAATTCGTACTCGTTCAGCGATGAAGATCTCATTTTTCCCCCTTAGATAAATTTATTCAGCACATGCGGTGACGAAACGATAACCGGCGGTCGTCATCACGTCGAGATATACCCCGCGACTCCTCTTCGCGGTGCCCGTGGCGACGCAAACAAACTCCAAGAAGTTCAAGAGGAACAAATCGAAGAAGGAAAAGTCGAAGAAACTTCCTCCAATCTCGCAGATGATGATCATCCGATAGCCAGGAGAAGCGTCACCGTCGCCGATTACATAAACAGTTCCCAAGCTGCCGAAGAAGAGCAACATTCGCAAGCTGAGGAACGATCAATACGTTCTCCAGTCCTTCCGAAGGGTTCGAATGTCATGGGAAACAAAGCAAAACAAACCGAGCGACCGCGACTAAAAATAGACGGACCTTGTTTATTTTTTGTAAGACACAATCCAACTGGGATGATTTTAAACATGGGGCGTTTTAATCCTCGTTTAATGCCGTAGAATACGTAGATTTTATTCAAAAAATAAGATGGAGTTTAGAACTTATCTGATGGTATAGAGAAATTATGCGAAACGGAATGGAATGAGGCTTGGAGCGGTGTATATAATATGCGAGATTCGCATAAATACTCTGGGTAAGAAGTCGCGGTTATGGTACTACTAGATTTATTTATTAATTGGTAGAGAACTGGGGACGATTATTTTCGTGTTCTTTTTTTATAAAAATTCTAATTTTCGTCCTAGTTCTCTACCGATGTATACAATGATAATTTGAACATACATGCTATATGCGTTTCAGACAAGATCAAAACTTTTTTTCAATCTTAATCACGGTCCAAACAACGAGAGGAAATGACGTCGAAACACTTTCCTTGAATGTGTTTCATTTTTATACAGCTGTAATTTTTTTTTTTATTCAATTTCTTCTCTCGCCTAAACCAGAGACAATTCAATATATCGATGGTGATGATTATATTTGCTTGGACTCTGATTGACATTTTTTTTAAAACTATTTTTCATCGAATATTATACGTAGGTATATGTGTATACGAATACCAATACTTCATTATCTAAGTTTACAACTAACAAATAACAAAATAAATAAATAGATAAACTAAGTTCAAATAATTAACGTCAATAATTCAATACACAGGTAATACTATCAATTTTAACCGCAAAGTATTAACATGATAAACTGATAATTATACAACAATATGATAATAATATGTATCTCTGTATTTGTGAGAATTGTATATACAAGATATGAGTGAGATATATACGTAGATGAATATAAATTAACTCGACCAACTTGAAACACCGAAGCAATCATATTCTGATCTTACGTTAACAATTATGAATCTTGGATTCGATCGAATTTTAACGAAATAAAAAAATTAAACCAATTACCGAATTGCATCGCAATTTAAAAACAAACAACTAAGCGAACGAACACTAATACAGAAGTGAAACGATGTAGCACCATATCTGCATTGTTGTCACCAGACATTGTTATTAAAAATATTTACGAAGAATTTTCTACCCAATTTAACTGGGAAAATATTTAAATACTCCAGACACCTAATGTTATTGTTTTATCTATCCCGGTAAACAAAACAGTAAAACGAACGGAAGAAAAATAAAATAATGGACGGAATTCTGAATGAAAACTAATCAGATCTTTGTGCAGTGGGCAGGTAGCATGTAGCATCGTCATAGAGAATCAGCAGCATCATACGATCAAGGTATTAGTTTTGCTGAAAAGGTGGGGATTTTATCGCGGCAATATCCTACTGGTAAAGTTTACGCTGCTAGTATCATTCGGCCAGGTGACAGAGCCTCTTACGTCTCGATTCATGTGACGAAAAAAGTCGAGACAAAAAAAATAAGAACAATCGGTTCCAATATACGCGGTTGAAATGTGAACCGTACGAGCACATTAATTGTCCTGTACACCTGGCACTCGATAATTAATTAGTTTGCTGCTGAGTATTTTCTTGCAATGCAGCACCGGCGTCGGAATATGTGTTTTGAAAATAAGTTATTTATCGTTAAAATTAAACAAATTACCTGTGCGAGCGTCATTCGGATCCAAGATGAATTAAGACATCAGTAGAAATTATCGAGAAGAGGATAGAATTAAAGTGCAGAATTTCTTACTTATAGCAAACTAAAAACTAAAGTAAGTGTATTACGTTAAAAGTCCAACTCCCACGCCACGTACATTTAATTATTATAATGTTACACGATATGTAAGCACTATATTACTGTAGCTCTACTTTGGGCAGTATGATATGATCCACGCGAAGCTTATACATACGTACGTGTTTCTTTTAAACAAGATATATTATAATGCGAGTCTGCGCACCTAAATCGACCTGTAGAACAAGTAGTACGCATACTTGCATAAATGTTGTATATCACAAGCGACACTCGATTATTAGTATTATATTTGTATGCTCCATTATAGGAGAAAAATATGGTCGAGTATTTAACGTATGAAGTTTACTTGATATTCTCATCGCAATAAGTACAGTAGGTATTATTATCCCGCGATAGATTTCGGAAATTTTATTCCTTGAATCGCGATCGTTCTAATCACGAACATGCACATCGTGCAGCTTATCGTTTAGAATGATGATTAAAACTGTTGTTACAGATATAATAGATGAGATTATCTATCGGAAGAACAGTGATATGCAGCATTGATTCGAAAAAATTCTTTAGCAGTAGGTAATTATAAGATTTCAAAATTTGAGGCAACAATCTGTTCCCCACGACATTATCTCCGCCCGATATAATAATTGCGGTAAATTATGAGTGTAATAAAGTCTCTCATTTTTGCGGTACCTGCGCGCTAATGAACCTGCACGATATACTCATAGGAATTTCAATTCGAATCTCACTTAGAAAAGAATTTTCGTGCGGTTCCGTTGAGCCGCCCCGACATTATAGATAAGATTAATTTCATTTTATTTTTTATCGTTGTGAAACAATCTGGTCCTACTCTGATATCTTGCAAAATCAACCTTGTGCTGAGAAATTTTCGACTTGTCACATATGTTATAATATCACATCAGCGCAGCATCACCTACAGCACAGCTTCGATTAGCCGCGGAAAAGAAATTGATAATTGTCGTAATAACGCCCTGAAAGGTGAGAAATTGTGAATGTATATCATATAATATCTGAAACGATCGTCCGAATCTTGTGTAGAAATTAATTAACCCGCAAAATAATGTGGAATGCGGTGAATTTTTTACAGTACCTAAGTACTGGAAAATATAAAAACCTAAAGTCCATTTTTGAGTACATACGACCATTGAGAATATACCCTATCTATTCTCAATGATACGACCGCAAAATAGGTAAATTATGTACAGTGTAATTATGAATATGTATATTATTATTGCTTCTAGTTATAACAGCCTATCAGTCAAGACGTTTAAATCGCGCCTACGCCGTGCTCATTGCAGATAACAATGACTTATTTATTTTATCATCAGTCATACATATAATATAATGATCACATTCATACATTATTATTTACTTAGAGATATGTGTTGAAATGAAGTGAAACGAAAAAAAGAATACGCTAGCAGGATCCCTGAAAATAAGTTATACTTATTATAAATTTTGAAAAAACATTCTTCTTCTATTGTTGTATGTAATGATACGATGCTGTTTTTTCCAGGATCGGGAAAAAGGGAAAGAATTCCATATTATCACATGTCAAAGTAAAGCGGATAATGTTGCTGTATTGGCTGTTAGTGGTGAGTTTTAATTATCATAATAATTAAACGAAAATGAATGTATCGATCCTTGTAAATATCTTACATCTTTCCGACGTGTCTAAATGCCATCAGAGACCCTGAAAGCAATTAAAATATGTGTCAAATGAAAAGGAGCAAAAATATTTTTGATGTAATTACCAGCCTTACACACTTGACGGGTCGGAGAGCTGATTGTGAGCTGGATCAGGATTTCGTGGGAGAGAAAGAAAAAGAGAGAAAGGGAGAGATAGATGGTATAAATAGAGAAAGAGAGGGAGAGAGAAAGAGAGTGAGAAAGGGGAAACGCAAGGAGTTTGTGCGTAGAGGAGAGAAGAATATTTTTAATAACAAATAGAAAAGCCGTAAAGGGCTAGGGAGAGAAAAAATACGGGTGAAGGAGGAATTGCGATCATTAAATGCCACCGGCGTACGTTATCCGACACACTTACCTCGGCGCTGGACCCGAACAGATGCATCATCACAGACCGGTCGTGATGTTGGCCAACAGAATAGAAGATGATAACAGAGTACGTTCCCAAATCGAAATTAACAGACCTTATACTTTAATCATCACGAGAGCGAAACGCTCACTCGCTTCGCTATCCTTTGCAATTCATACTATCCAAAGTTCACTGCATCAAGTACATTATTCCCTGAGTTACACGAGAAAAAAAAATCAATTCAAAAGGCAACGGATCACCTGTATAATTGAAAAAAAATAATTGCTTGTACACGATCATAATTCATTGTGTTTGTAATAATAAAACGAGAATTATTCAAGGAGGCTGACTGCTCGGGTCGCGCTCTTGCGACTTTGGTCGTCGCATGGGTCGGCGCAGCCCTCGTGGCTTCGGTACTTTTGAAATGGACCGAAATGTGGATCGCTCTCGTAGTTTTGACTTTCCTATTCTTCGCCGCTTGCGGATATGCCGCATACGACGCGAAGAGGACGCACGCAAGAGCTTTGGCAAGGGAAGAAGAAAGGCAACTCGAAAGAAGACAGAGGAGGGAAAGGCACCAGGAATTCTTGTCAGCTGGGATCGACAATTTCCCGGAGGTAGGATCTGAAATAAGAACAATTGGGGATACTTGATTCATTTCCATCTTTCTAACTTGTTGAATCATTCGCAGATAATCGACACTCCCGAGTACCAGACCTACTGGGTTGCGGACCTTCCGCCTTCCTACACGGCAGCGATGGAATTGGAATCTCCCGGAAATCCCTCACGAGCCACGAACGAAGAGCAGCAAACGGGACGCTCGAGGCCGGAGAACGCGGAGGCAGAATCGCCAACCGGGGATGTACCGAGACTTTCAAATCCACCGCCATACGCGATTGCTATTCAATCGGAACCGATATTTATACCGCTCCACAACGTGGGTCTTGTCACCAGGGAGGAATGCCCCCAACACCCACCGACTATTCCGGATCAGAATTCAATCGGCGTTGGTCAGCCGACAATTTCGCCAAACGGGGATCATTCGAGCGATTCCAGGCTAGTCCTGCAAGTTCCTAATCAGTCGAACACGAGAGACGAAGACAAGGTCGAGGAGGGACCGGATCAATCGGTCGACGAGAACGCGGGAGAGAACAACCGTTCGCCACCTCGAAGGACACAGTATTTAACTTCGATAATAAATTCAACATTCGGAAGGAGGGCCGCACGCAGAACGAATAATCAGCAATCGCATCAAACGCAACTGCAGGCTAATTCTAATAGCGCGGGGCTAACTATTACGACGCCAACAAATGCTGATAATAGACAGAATGATCAACAGAATAATCGAAACAGAGAGCAAAATCTCAATGTTAATAACTCGACGAACAATGATAGAAATATTGAAAATAACTGCAGTAGTATGCCAGATCAAACATCATCTTTTCCCACCACGCTTTCTGGCAATTTCAGCAATTGTTAAAGACAAAAATTTTACTCCGCACGCGTGAAGATCGTTATATTTATCTCAAAGCTTCTACCGTAGGTATTCGATATACCTATGCTTGTACTTCCCCGTTGTCAATTGATTTTTTTAATGATTATAATTAATTTTTTTTCTTCTGCCCGCCATTGTTGCAGTAAAATAGGATGGCCGTAGCTGTAGCACGTTGTCACTGTTTCGTGCGTGCGAAGCGCTAAAAAAGTGACCAAGACTTAGCACGACCACGCTGCTTTGGATTTCCTTTTTTCTCTATTTTCATGAAATTTCTGATTTTAGACTGAAGATAATCCGTGGCTGTGTCCGATCACCGTAAAGAGTCTAGCGATACATGATGATTCACTATAGTTGCGCAGTAAGATCGCTGAACATCAATATACGTTGAGAAAATTAGTCACACCTTTGGATAAAGCACGGGCAACATTAATTGATGAATTTCCTCATTACGTAAACCCTTGCGTGATGCGAATACACGTCACTGCGTATACATACTCTCGAACAGTGTACGTAGTCTCGAAACGATTTCGAATAACTAGTTTTTAATATTACGGGTAAGTTATGAAAAATCACTTTAGAAGCCAGTGATTTCATAGTAATCGGTAAAACGTAAAAAAATCCATAGTGTACGTACGCAATTATGTCATAGAACCGAAAATAATATATTTTCTTAACTTCGTAAAAAAAGAAACAGTGTAATATCAGATTCTCTGATTAATGATGATTATATTATTAAGGCCAAATTACCAGAATGGGTTGAAAGAAAAAGTTTGAAATTCTTTTTTCATAAATCGATAATGTATTTAATAATCATCGAAGCTTTTTTTTTTTTTGCTTTTCTTCATCCATGAACTTGTTACACAGTGCAGCAGCTCTCACGAGTATCAAATAATCTTAAATGAATTTAGAGTAAATATTATTATTATTTATAATTTCATCTAAGCAGTTCATTCATTTCTTCTCCTTTTCTTGTTTGTCCTTGTTTTGCTGCAGAGAGCCAACCGCTTGACGTACAGCTTCAGACTGGGGATCGACACCTGGGAGATTTTCGAGTACAGATTGAAGGAACGCAGGATCAGACATTACTGCGGCATAATCCTCTTCCACATCCATCGCTTCGTCTTTTCCAGCTTCAGGCTCCTCTGCAGAAGAAATATCAAACAGGTTCATTATCCTCTCTTATAAAAGATATGTTCACTCGAACTTGCATACGAGATTTTGTTATTCTGATCTCAGAATTAAAAATCCGTTGACTATAGTAGGTTGCGACTGAAACCAATCGAGATATCTCAATTCTTCCGCTGCAAAAAGCAAAAAATCCGCGATAATTTCATCATTTCAACAGATAGATCAATTTCAAATTCCTGGGATTGAAATACGTGAGAATATCATGGGATCCCCAGTGATAAAAGATGTTGATTTTTGACCCCAAAATCGACAAAATTTCAAGGGGTACCCCTTTGGATTTTTTCAAATTTTGGTCAAAATTTTTTATTTTAAAAAATTGATCGTATGGCACTTTTCTTATGTATTTTGACCTCTGGAATCCAAATCTAAAAGAAAAATTGATCTATCTCTAAAATTGACCGAGTTATCGCCAATTTTCAGCTTTTAGGGGTCAAAAATAAAAAATTGATTTTTTAGTCTATCTTATTGTAATTTGAGCTCAGGAATCCGAATCCGGAAGAAAAATTGATCTATCTGCAAAAAGGACTGAGTTATCCCCATTTTTTCGCATTTTTTACCATAAAAATGGAGATATCTCGAAGGGAAAAATTCGTAGCTCAATTTGGACAACGGATTCGCGTTCCTGAGGTCAAAATACATAAGAAAAGTGCCATACGATCAATTTTAAAAAATAAAAATTTTTGATCAAAATTTGAAAAAATCGTAAGGGGTACCCCTTGGAAAATTTTCAAATTTTTGGGCAAAAATTTTTATTTTTTAAAATCGATCGTAGGACACTTTTCTAATGCATTTTGACCTCAGCAACATGAATCCGTTGGCCAAATTGAGCTAAGAATTTTTCCCGTCGAGATATTTCAATTTTTTTGCTTCAAAAAGTGAAAAATTGGCGATAACCCGATCAATTTGGCTTTCAGATTCGGATTCCTGCGATCAAAATACATAAGAATAGCACATAGAATTTAATCTGAAAAAATGTTGATTTTCAATGCGCGTACGATGCTAGTACCTTAAAATTCAATGAAAAGATACATAAAATATGTCAAATCTTACGTTGGTCCTGCATCGACATCTGCATGGCAAATGCGATTTGCTCTTCTTCACTCATATGGGCAAAGTCCGGAACATTTCCTGCAGTAGTAACAACAGCATCTGTGGTTGGCCCTGAGTCCTCTGCACCTTCGAGAGACATGGCCAGGGCCCGTTTTAGCATAGCTTCTTCATTCGGAGCCTCTTTTATTGTCTCCGGTTGCTTCGCTGGAGCATCAGTCGCCTGAGCTCGCCTGGCTTCGTCTTCTTGTCTCTGTCGCTGCTCTTCCATTGAGACACGAAGCGCCTGAGGAAAACCAAAAATTGTCAAGAATTATAGAACAAATTTGTCAGGGAAAAACGCACCAGCGCAAGCTCTGGATCCTCATTGGGATCAACGCCGAACTCAAAAGCGGCGCCGCCCATTCCTGCAGCGCCCATTCCATCCTCCCCTTGAATAATAGGAGAGGATATAAGAGCATCTGATAGGTGGGGACCAGGTGGAACGGTGACAAGATGACTCCCAGTGCCGTCTTTGCCATTCAAAGCGTTTATGAAAGAAGTTAGCACTTCGTTGTTGATGGTTTCTTCGCCAAAGCTAATTATGTCTACGTTTACTTTCTCCTTCTTTAAACGCTTTGCCAGTTTTACCAACTCCTTCTCATCGAGCTGAATAGGACTTCCAACAAACGCTACGATACGCATCTTGTGATTCTTTCCCTGGCGATGTTTTAGGGCAAGCTGAAGATAAAAAAAACAATAGTCAACTAAACTGAAGGTTTATGAAAAACAAGGGTGAACACAAGTCGAAAAAAGTACTCACATGAGCAATTCTGATTCCTGTAATCAAACTCAGGTTTCCATTTGGCTGCACTTGATGAAGTTTTGACAGAATGCGCCCAACATCACTCGTCAATGTAGCCAACACTTCAACGCTAGATTAAATCATAGGCTAACTGTATCATTTATTTTAGATTCTTTGTGTCTCAATTATAACAATGGTAGCAGAGAATCGAAATTGAGATTCATGAGTCTTGACTCATGAGTCATCACTTGGTTATAGTTGTTGAGAGTTTTAGGAAATTAGAAGTGAAGGAACTTACTTGGCCAGTGTTATGAGTCCTACGTTGTTTTCAGGATTCGACCGCGTTTTGGAATGGCAAACTAGATTGACAGCATCCTGTTGGGCCTGTAAACGGGTTGGAAGAAAGTCGCCATTTCTCATGTAGTCGCTGTTGTCGACACTGAAACGAATACGATAAGGATTATTCATTGTATCAGAAACAAAAGGTATCTTTATCAAGTTTCATTGTTC
The DNA here is from genome assembly GCF_917208135.1 of Athalia rosae. Classification (NCBI taxonomy): domain Eukaryota; kingdom Metazoa; phylum Arthropoda; class Insecta; order Hymenoptera; family Athaliidae; genus Athalia; species Athalia rosae. Next base: position 30,435,666 of record NC_064027.1, on the reverse strand, counting down.
TACAATAAGCCACTAATCCATAGAATCATTCCGCGGTTCGAACAATGAGATAACCTAAAAACTGGGCCAAATAATTAATCCGATCTTGCGGTTCGATGGTTTCAGAAAATTGAAAAACGAATCACAAAGTTGACAGCCATCGAGCATTTGAAAAAAGTCGGTAACTGGAGCAGAGTTGAAACCTTTTATATGTTGACACGAAGCCGTTCAACTTTGCATTGTCACTCCGAAAACACCGACGGTAATTTGAGTCATTTGACGATTTTACAAAATCAAATTGACCAGCAATCGCATGGTCAGGAAAAAAATGTAACCCAGATTTTATCCCAGAACTCAGAGGTCCTCAGATTAGTAGGTAATTGACAGTAATTTAATGATATTTCAGAGCTTACCATATCATCGTACTTTCAAGCACCATCTTGAATAAACTGGTCCGTAATCCACCGTTCCTATTGTGTTCCCCGATTTTCAGATTTTTTTATTTTCCTAAACCGGAGCGCTTCAAAGCGCGGCGATGAAACCACGAACTTCATTCCAAATTTTGAAAGCGTCATGACCAGCGAAACGGTTTTCGAGTTGTTACGATAAACTGAATCCAAAGATAGAATAGGTTCCATGGAATCAAATAAATGGATGCCTGATGACAGGAAGCTCCGTATTGTGTTTTTCAACTTTTCACTTAACTCTGGGGATCAGGTAATTAGATTTCAATGAGTTCCTGTAAATACGATCAAGCTCTCGTTGAGACGTTTGTTCGTTGGAGCGTTGTTGATCTTTAGCCAAGGGTTGAAGTTTGGAACACAAAATTATGATATTGAAATCGTTTAATCATCCTTCTTACAATCCAACAACTCAATATACCTTGTAATACGATCATCATTAGCTTGCACCAACAACACTTTGATAACCCGGTGGCGGAGTTGACTGCGTCGAAGTCCTCTGGGAAAATCTTCTGAACCAACCACTGGAATTACTATTCCTGGATGTGTCAGATAATCTTGAGGTGGCCTGTGCCTGCTGGGAGGAATTATTTCGACTTCATTCATCGAATGCTAGTAGAGAGAAGAAAGAGAAAAGTAACTTGATTCATCGCACCTGCCCTGCATAGGTAGTAGACACCCACTCATCAGCTGCTGCTTTACGTTGTCGTATCGCTCTTTTGTTCTGCCACCACAGGAACAGACTTGCTAGTGCTGTGGCGAATCCTAGAACTGGTAATATAACAGCAAGCAATATTCCTGCATCAGTTACCCCCACGATCAGAGCTGCCCCGACCCCTCCAGCAGCTATGATAAGGATGACAGCGGCTGCACATCCTATCTGAGAGAATCCATAGCGGCGTTCTATTGAGGTAATATATGTACAAACATTAATTCAGATTGACATAATCTATTTTAATTATGAGAAACTCAAACAGATAGGCAAATAATAGTTTGAGCGATTATTTTTGCGCTGAGAATTATAGTTACAGCAGCGATTGTCCGAGGCGTATCCGCATTCGACGAAGAAACGGGCACGTTGATTAATAAGATGAAATAAATTCATGAGATAATTTACCGAGCACGTATACACTAGATACAAACTAGGGCCATGACTTTTACAACCGTGATACTATATTCTGCGATTGACCTCGACAGCGTTATGTATATCTAATATAGTTTGAGCATGTTGAGCGTAATTATTTACGCGACGTATATACTATGTATACCTTTATTTGTTTTCCATTTCTTGTTTACGTGTTTTTTTTTTTACCATATTTCAGGAGCTTGATTCATATGCGCACGGCTTATAATATCGATGTTTGGTTGGTCCGAGCAACAGCTTTACGGCGTAGATGGTCGCTGCCGAGGCGAGAGATTAATCGACAGATGAATGGAATAAAAACAAGGTACGCAAAAAACACTCACCGGTGGTCACAGGTGGGTTTCCTGGTATTCCACCGCTCTCTTGAACTTGATCAATTTCGATCGGAGATGACATGGGCCCTGAGATCGATTTCTTCCGCGTCGCTCATCTTCTCCGAAGAATATGAGGAAAAATTGTAAATATCAGCACAGGGATGGAGTGCATTTGTAAACTACAAAAGGATGACGAATAATTTGCAACGAATCTATCTAGGGAGGTATGTATACAGTAGACATATAGGCATGCATATAGGTAAGATAGACGTGAGAAATAATGAAAAACGATAATAGAATCAGACAGCGCGCAGAGGCGGACTTACCTGCTGATGATGGCTAGTCTCGTGTAACGAATGAATGCTCACCTGTAAATTGTAATAATTGTTATCTGAAAGAAAGTCCGTACGTCCGTTCGAGTTACAGAGAATTTCGATAGTGGGGAAGTGAGGACGCGTACTAATGCGTGTTTATTATCAGCTTTCGACGAATGCTTGTATCTTATCTTCGATTTTACACGCTGCACTGCAGCTGTATAATTATACGTGTTCGAAAGCCGAACCTACATAATCTGGTAGGTGATTCGAAAAGTGCAGAAAAAAACGAAAGAAAAGCATTCTAAAATCGTTTGAGAGTTCGTATTTTTTCATACGTACGGTTTTATTATACATTACATCTACAAATATAATACAAGTACGCTATAATACAATTCACAGTCATTATAAAAAATTGAAATACTTATATACCTTTATTTATTTACATTGCTTCAAGGTATAGGTATAATAATATCAAAAGTATACGTAGAACTATTCATAACCAGAGTTTTGCCTTTCTTCTATCAAACGCCCGACAGCTCACTATAATTATTTTAGCCACACCGTATAGACGGTATTTTAGGGCACGCGACATTAACTTTGCCATGCGTTACTGCAGTATAGTAGCTATAGCAGATTCGGCAACTGGTTGAGGTCACATTATACACGTTGCGGTCAATTAGAACCAATTTACGCGCCAATCCGCCCCCGCGTTATCCCATAAATTCTTAACTTCATATTTATTAGCCTACATCCAAAGGGTTATTCAGTTATTTATTTACTCGCTATATTTTTCCGTTAATTTCTCGCGTGTAGTTTAGTTTTCTTGGTTTTTTACCGTCACTCCTGTTATATGTATTATATTATATTTTTTCATTAACGCATACCTAAATATCACTTGCATATTTGATTAGAATCTATTGTATATACATTATACACATACTTTTATTTCTTTTACTTGATAATTTTATTCGTTTTGTTTCATGTGATCTTTTTTTCTTCCATTGGGGCAGTCTATTGCGTAGTCTTCGGCTTTTTAAAAGTATTATTATAACCGTTTTTGTCGAACGTGTGGTTAAAAATATGTATAGTACAGACATTATACATTATATAAATTCACATTGAATTGCTATAATAATTATCACAAGTTAGCAGCTACTGAATAACTAAATACATGTAACATCTAGCAGTCAGAGGTGAAACGACGATTCTTAAAATATTTGTTCTCAATCACACGTAAGGAAGTGACGATCCGAATTCAAAATCTATGGTCAGTTGAATTATCCTTGCGCCATGTTCGAGTCTCATTCTTCGTCTTTTGTATTATGTTATTTTTTGTTAATTCATTTCTGTCGCGGGGATTAGCCACTTCAGTGCCCCGTATAAATACACACTAATGGTTGAGTCACTGAAATTCGCACGGCTAACAACAAGATTTTATAGCCGCGGTATTGTACAGCCGAGTTTGCGGATCAACATCATTGCCATTTGTTACAGTCTGATGCGTAGAGCAGCATGTATGGGAAAACGCAAGACTAGCCATGCGCGATAATTAATTCTGATCGCGGTTTTCCTCGTTAATATACTATACTGTATGTTTTTTTCTCCGTATAAACATTGTTCTCCCGGTCTGTATTTTCGAGATAAGACATTTGTCAATATAAATGTAATATCAGACCTCTTGAATCCTGTTGACAGAGTCGTTAATTGGAACAGTCGTCGTCACTGTGTGGGCAACTGCCGTTCCCAGTTGCTGGGACGTTCCACCGATCGTGTTGAGACTGAGAGTCGAATATCTCGGGGCCTCGTCCATGAGGGTGGCCTGTTCGTAACTCGGGGGAAGATCGTCCTGTCCGGATAATTTTAGGAACCTTCTTTCCTGCCTCCTTTCGTCCAGAGCCCTGAGTACGATGACCGCGGGTCCCAACACCAGCATAACGGCGCCAACAGCGACCATAGCTACCGCGGCGGCAGCTCCACCGCCGCTCAGGTTCGACATTTTCATCTTATTTTTTGCCTCCAACGTGTTGTCGTATTTCTCGTACGGAGCCATCGGATCCGTTCCCAAAGTTGTGGTGGAATCTCCGTCCTCTTTGTCCTGGTCCACCGGTTCCTCCTCGGGGCCCAATAAGGAGTCTGGAAAATCAGGTAAGGAATTTTTTCCCGACCCGCCGACCGCGCCGCTCCCGATTCTCGGGGACGGTGCGTCGAATTCGTCCAACTTGGAACTTCCCGAAAAATGGTTCGAGGACCGCGACGTCGATAACGGCGACACGGTGTTCGCCGCATGTTCCTGTTCTCCGGAGGTGGAATGCCTCTTTTTCAGGTCGGAGGATATACCGAAAACTTCTTCCCACTCGGCGTCACCGAGAAATCCCGTCTCGTGCGGATTCTTCTCCAACGGAGAAGGCTCGTCGAGACGATCGGATTCCACCTCCTCGCGATCGTTGCTCGATCCGAAGCGCAACGCCGAACTGTGAGCGGCGACGCGATCGTCTTCACCGAAAATTCTTCTCACCTCGGCGTCGACCACGGTTTCGGTAAAGTTCACCTGCGGATCGTTGTACTTTAATGGAAAATAACCACGGACTTCTTTCCTTCTCTACAACTAGGGGATCGATGATCGTTACCTTGGTGGCGTTCCTTGCCTCGGCGGTTTTTTGCAACGAGGAAACCCCCTTCTGGAGGAGAACCATCCCCACTGCGCTCCAGGCAGCCAATTGGAGAACGACGACGATCCTCGAGGCCCACCTGTTCGCCCCTAGCGTAATCGACATCCTGGTGCAAGGGGCCTCCGCGGTCGCTGCGCTGATTCCCAACTGGTACATCAATTATTCCTTCCCTCTGATCAGATCACAGATCCGTGATTTGTCGGACGACCGGTAGCCGTAGGTCATCGATCCACCGCATCGGCGACAGCAACGATGACGGTGGTGACTTTTCAGAGTCGCTCTTTACGATCGAGAGCTTTGCATTACACCGTGCCGTTTCCGTTCCTACAGTTTCTGCCTCTGCTGCCGGTGAACGAGTATCGTAAAAGGGGAATCGCAGACACGGCAGGAGTTTGATCTCAAAGCAGTTGTTTGCAGTGCACGATGAAGCTACGTTGCGCTCGGCGATGAAACGGAAAACTGCCCAAGGCGTGACCATGTTACGGAAAGGAAGACGTGAGCCCGAATAATCGAGCTGAAACAGGTGATGAAAAAATAACGTAAAATTAGATCGATTCATCCCGTATAGAAGCCGGATCGTCGAAACGAAACAAAAACAACAAATAGTCGAACTACCGCTACGAAAAGTTATTTGAAACCGGTACCATCGTCACCGCGACGTTCGTATCACTCTTCGTATACCTTGTTATATGCATTATACATAGATATTCATCGATATAACGTTAATTGTAGTTAATCACGCATTGGCGAACATTCGCCCACGTTCCGCACACGTGTCGTCGTTGATTGTTCCGCAGACCGCATGGTGCGAGTGAAGAGTATCGGTGATCCCATGCGCGTAAGTCGATCGGATGGATCGAAAACGTGTACATACGTATACAACCGGAATAGGTAGAGAACTACGCTATTGGTTGATCGTATTTTATTTATACAATACTATTTCCTTTTAGCGATGTTTAATCGAGCGAGGCAATCGACGCGAACGATCCTTTGTTTCGAAGGTAGACGCACGTAGTGTCGGTTTGTCGCCGAACTGCAAAATTTATACACGCGGATCACCTCGACGATCGCATTCGCCGTGCGCATGTCGCCGACGATGATCTGGCTACGGTCTAATTATTCATCCCGAGGCCGAGCCGACGATAAGTGCAACACTCGAGTTAATTAATTAGCGTATCGTCGGTTTTTTGTTTTCGATGATTCCGAGTCCCTAAAATATTTTGTCGGTTCAACGACCTATAGGTCCCAGGGCCTGTGGCGGTGTGTAAGGTCGGAAAATAATTACCATTACCTCGACCTACTGAAATCCGTTGTTTCAGCTGCGTGACACGGTTATTTCATTTTATTTTATTCCTCTCATCGGTATACTTAGCGTACAATAACGCCAGACTTCGCAGAGTATTTGGGACGGCTTGTAGTACGAGGTACGATATACCGTAGTATTTTCATAGAAAACTATAGGAATAATAATTGAGTCGGTTCGGAAGTTTTATTTTTCCTTTTCGACCCAGCGCATCGCAAGCGATCAGAATTCAATAACTTTTGTTGCAACGGTTACTCGAACGAATCGATGGATAAATTAAATACGATCCCCGGGTGCGTTCGCGTCACGTGCATTGTAGCGCACATGCCAGCTGACCCCAAGTGAACGAATGGTCATCAACGTACAACAGTAATAACAATAATCTTATATATGTATGTATATATATTTTGGTACCGCGTCATTACTTTTTATAAATGTTTTGACAACAAGTAACCGGCAGATTGTACGACTCGAGCGACCGAGAGATAAGAAATTTCTCTATGCTCGACCAAATTTGCTTATCCCGATCCTATTCTCCTCGGTGTTTGTAATTGTCGCCGTTAAATACTCGTATCTTTTTCCCCGTATGCAATCGTTGGATATAGAAACGCACAGAACCCGTGGCGTGTAAGTATTACACGCGTCATGACGGTGAATAACTAATTAGTGAAAATATAATAACGTTAATTATTTCGTCCTCGGGCGTTGTATCCAGTGAAACTATTCCATCAAATTTCTAGGTATAAGCCGAGGAGGCGAAGATAGTTTTTCCTTGTTCGACGAGTATAGCGGCTACTATCGCGTACTTGCATCGCCCTTGAATCGCATATTTCATAATTCACGGTTCGATTATGTGCGACCGGTTTTTCTATCATTTGCTCGGTTACAAAAATATAAGCCCGGTTCGCTCCTCGATATTACCATTACGATATTCACAACTCATTGTTAAATAAATATTAATTCTTCGTTTATGTGTATGTGCACGCATGCAGCCACTCCGATAACAATGAAAATTAATTAGTATGACAATAATTACGCTGAAACTATTTTAACACGTTCGTAGGTATAAATGAAAATATTAACACCGAACTGCAGCATTTGCCGAGGATGGTGCGTCCGAGACTATCTTTAAATTGGCTCTCGTCCAATTATCCGCGAATCTCTTCTTTCGAACCTGAATCTTCTGGCGTATCACCCGCGCATAGTAGGTAAACAACTACTCCGTAGATATCGAAGCCTTGCAATTTTATCGCATTTATTGTCTGTATCAGATGTGATTGCCTCCAGCGGCTGAATTACATTTATATCGTATTGTATTTTACCTATACCAATTGTGAATGCGACTCGCGGCGAAGCTCGTCGGTGAGATTAGACCTTCTTATCACTGAAAGTAAATGCGGAAAAACATGAAACGCATATAAAACAAACGCCCGCAATCGCTCGACCGCAGCCCGGGGTGGACGACTTTTCCGAGTCTCTCCTTGAAGACGTGCATGCGCTTTTTATATAAATACATCAGGCGTAAACGCAAATGCCGACGACGCGTACGACGCGGAGTATACCAGCTACCCACTTGCTAATTTCTCTGTTTTTCATACCGCGAACTGCGCTGCCATGCGATGCCAAACGTGCCGAATAATTCAACCGCGTAAACAATATTTCCGACAAACTTTCGCAAAAAATAAATAAATAAAATCAAAAACAAACAAGTAAAATACAACGGTCGCGGAATTGTAAAATATTTGTACACTTCGGTACGTTCGTATGCTGAAATTCGTGGCAGGTGTAACATCGCTTATTTTACAATGAATTTTTCTATCTTCATTACAGAGATGCAACACACTCACTGGAAGATCTGCAGATCATTGATCACGCCGATGACATCCGATTAATTAGTTCGCACGTGTATCCGGGAGGACGTTCTCGTTGGTCGTTGGCGAAATCGTCGTCTTCGGTGTGATACAAACAATGAAAAGGAAGTTTCTGGGGATCGGCAGGACCGGAATAATGTATTTATCCGTTGATCCGGATCAGATGTCTTCCGGTGCCGACGATAATAATACCGTAGGTATGCTATGCGTGTAATTATATCACGAATATTATCTAATAATTGCCGGCATTATAATTGCTGTTTTTTTTTTTTTTTTGCTACATCGTTATCACACTGTTAAAACTCACGGCACACCTTTGTACGAATTAGTTATCAGTTCGAGAGCATTTTACGAGAGAATGACAATAAACTGATAACGTCTCGATTCCGTATTATTCGAAGCTGACAAAAGTTTCTTACGCAACGATCGATGGTGCGAAGGTGAAGTGAAAAGAAGGATTCATTAGCGATTGTTGCCAATGAGGAGAAAATTCAAACTTCTTGCGGGACGATGATACGGGGTGCAAGGGAAGCTGTCGAGTTCCGCGGTCGCGAGGATGTTTTGGAATCGACCGTAGGTGACGTCTCGGATGTCTCGGGTCAGACTGAGTTGCGATCGGTGCACGAGGTGCCGGAGTGCGACGGGGACTGACGACTACTGGGACCAGAGCGGCGACTCTGGAGTACGCGATATTATACGAAGTTTGCACAATTGCACCAGCTCCCCAGGAGGAGGTGGGTGACTCACCGATTCCGCTGAGTCTCACCCCACACTCTCCATACCAATTGACACGTCTTCCGTAGGATATTAAACTAGTAGCTGCGTTGTGTGTCCAGAACTGGACGCGATGCACACGCACGGTCTCCCTGGCACGCGACCAAGAACCGAGGGGGTGGAGAAAATTACGAATGAGAATATTTGGGAGGATTCGTAAATGGGCGTAGTTCGCGCCGGGAAATAGAAATCACACTCGTGAATTTTATTATTGAAAAGAGGGGGACATAAATAACGACAATAATGAGCGGATATAAATTTGCTGGAAAGAAATATCCTTGAGTTTTGAGAAACAAGGTAATCGATTATTGTTTTATATTTGTGCGCCGCACTTTGTGTTATTGTCTGCGGTATGCAGGTCGTTGTGGACCGAGCATGTCTTTTGTCAATAAATACAAAATGTGGCGTTTTTAATTTTATCCGAGAGTTTGGTCGGTTGCGATTCGCCGGAGACGACGCAAAGAATTCCATGAATCGTGGTACGGTGAACGTTGTAAAATAACGGAAGCAGACCCAACGAATTATCGAACACCGCGGTCGAATACGATCGTGATTCATTGTGTCAACGCTAATAATTCTCGCATCTTACCTCTCGATATAGTTGGAACTCTTTGATATGAATGTTACCGTTATAATTAGATCCTCTATCACCGAGACAAAGTTTTAATCATTCGAGCGTATAACGTAATATGTATATTATATTATTCATTGTTACAATAGCCGCGTCTTACGCTACAGGGAAAAAGTTTTGCGTTACGATCGTAGGTATTACACGTGTGCTTCGCGAGTTTCATATTTCCTTTGCCATTCGATCTGCGATTTCCACTTTGAACGATATTAAAAATAAAAAATAATAGCAGGATTCCGCGCAGTGCGGTAAGCGAGGCTGTAGATTATTCGAATATTATTGCAGAACAAGAATTAGATTAATTATATATGATGACTTCACCGCGGTATATAAACTGTCACCCGATATAAACTAACGCGATCTCTATCCCAGAATTCTGTACTAATTATTAGATGCACTTATTACGCTTGCACATGATCGTTAAAATGAAACGCATATGTATAAAGCGAGGTATATCATACCTACCGACATACGACTGTGTGCTAGAGCTGAGGTACATGAGCTCATGATAACACGGAAAGTATCGGATTCCCCGGTACACCCGTATCGCACTGCACACACACACTCGTGTATAATTATATATCTCCATATTATTGCCGCTGCAGTTGCGAAATCGCGTGATTGCGAATATTAGACTGCACGCGGTATAAATCAGCGATTAAAAAATAGAGGCGGCCACATTGATCCGTTTTTTCACGGAACAAGGAATAAAACTAAAAAAACTCATATCTCCGAAGATCCGCGGTTTAACTTTACAAGCCTGATTTTCTGCGCAGATAATATTTTAACACTATTCTTTCGTAGAATATTCTTATCTCCGCGTTTCGATAGAGCGAAAAAATGAATTATTAAGCCCTGAACGTGTTTTATCCGGAAATTACGGGAACGAACGCTCGAACAATTATAATATCATCGGCTAACTAAGGTATGAAATTTTGTCCTTTAACGCACGAACGCTCATTAACTCATGGCTATTTTTTTTTTTAATACATATTATATAAATTTTTTTGTCTCATCGCATTGTCTCGTATCTCACGGCTGCAGAACCGCTTCCCACTGAAATATGGGATTGCAAGAATTGAACCGAATGCAGAAGAATATAATGAATATGAGATAAATATATACATTGGGCTAACTGCAATTGTATAATAATGAGAAATGAGATTACGATTCTAGCAATGCCTACCGGGCATACGAATCTGCAGTTTAGTATTCGATCCTCGGAGGATTTCACCGCTTAAATTGAAGCCGCATAACTCAAGTTAAGTAGAAGAACAGGTGCGTCGAACAGGTGTGATAAGTATGACAACGCGTGACATTTAGCAAAGATTAGTGTAATTCGTTCGTTGTTGTGGGGAAAATTTATGCGAGTCAGGTCTTTTTATTAATGCGAATCGATAATGAAATTAATGTTACGATCAATATCTGGCATAGATCGTGTGCAGCTGGTCAACCCCTGAAAAGTATGAACGATCGTCGCGACCGAGGGTGATAAATTCGTTGATTTTATCTCGTGTAATGATATAATTACAGAAATTTTTACGGAGAGGCTTGTTATAACCGTATAGTATATTATTTTTACGTACAGTCATGAACCGGTCTGTAAATTGGAGCGGATACGGGCAGGTATAGATATTTTGCTTAATGTATCGAATAACAGGTAGGAATCATGAGACCCAAGACGAAACTCGATAGAATCGTTGATCCTTGTATTTCACATGGCTAATCGATAATGGGTCTAAGATGTGATGATATACGGCCTAGAAGAACGAGGAAAATAAAGACAGCGTGATAAAAAATTTCATGTATTTATGTACATTATACTATTATATTATATTATACGCGTGTCGATGACGAAAACCTTGAACGAACAACGAGCCCTTCTATTGCCTTGCTATCTCGTTCTTTCAGCTCATACATATGATATGTTTGTATTCATCGAAGTCTCGTGATAATCTTGGACATAATTCAATTTTATATTGTCGAATTTCACATTCAAGAATCACTAAATATTAATCGCGATGCTTCTCATAAGACATCCTGTGCGACGTCTCACCGATACGTTGTTGATGCGAGGTATGAATATAATAAATATTTCCGTGCGTTTGCGTATAAAAACGTTACGTAGGTAAATCACGTACACGCGTGCTTCACGGTCCCATATTAGCGCAAAGGTTACAGCTACGCATACAGATAGTTTTTATGCGAGGATAAAGGATTTCAACCGGCATTCGATTCCCTTCCTCATTAGATATCTCATACGTACATCACACCGCAGAAATTTCCACGAAAGGAAGTTAGTATTAATTAGTAAATTAGTAATATTGGTACCATTCGAGTTTTTTATGAATACCAATTTTCTCAGATGAGCACGAATCCGGTAAGGACGATAAGAAAACTCTATATTCTTTCGGGGGACTAACGCTTGGCAGGATCAGCGTCCTGATGTAATTCAGTGCACGTAATTTGTACCTGAGTATCATGCACAATGCATAAAATAGTCGTATACAGTGATTGTTGTACGTAACAGTCGAGAATACTTCGAAATTTTATAAATGTGTAATATTTGTGCGAATATGTACGGTGCAATGTGTTTACCAGTAGTCTGGGATTAAGATAGCCCTGGAAACCATGCTGCGCCTACACGGTAAAAATTAAGCCGCAAATATGTGTACTGGTTCGAACTATACGACCTCATGCTGCAGCTCCGTCGCAGAATTTTTTATTATTACTCTTTCTACCTAGTAGGACAAATAATATCACATACTAAACATAGAGATGTATACACTAGGTGTATATCGCGTTCGTTCCAATTCCTTTGTGCTGCGAACTGTGGTATTATATTAATTATAAAATAATGACACACGGAAAGTCATGTATGCGTAGAATAGTCAACTACGTGTATGCACGCATGAATGTACCTTCTGTTTATTCAACTGATAACTCGCGGGCAACAACGACCACTCTAATTACGACGTACCGGTATTGCGATCAAAAATGAATGAATAAACAAATGCGATAGCTACAAATCTGTAGAAGCTTTGGTTTATAACGATAATAACGGTACAAGTAGTTTAGCTTTTCTAATTGTCACTTTCAACGTTGACCGACAACACGTCCGTCAACGTAGTCAATGCGTTTAGCATTCAAAATGTTACGCGCATTTTTTTAAAGGTCAGTTTCGAGATGTCGATTCGATCGATTCAGGATCGATTATTGCAAAAGCGCTCGTCGACACTAGCGGCAATTGCGGCAATCTCGTGATCAGCTGTTCGAGCAAACTATGGACACATCCGAGGGTTTTAAATTCGTGTCTCGTAGAAAACGAGGAAAGCGTATTTCAAACGCTGTGAGTCGTAACGGGGAACCAAGGAATACCGAAGAAACTGAATTTGATGCTGATAAATTGAGTCGGTGAGTTCATAGCTAAAATCGACATTCAAACGCTGCATTGGCTAACACAGAAAAATTACGGCATCCCTTGTAACCTGGCAATCTCATATATCTTAACCATTTTCAGCAGGCTTAGCGAAGCCCAAAGTGAACTCGCAACCTCTGAATACGTAAATGAGGTTTTTCAGGCCCTCGTGAAATGCCAGAAACTCTTAAGCATCCACAGGATTGAGGAGATATTATGTTATGGTCTCGGCCATTTTTCAGACCATGTTAGTTCCCGATACCAACTTGCCTTACTTTTGGAAATCCGAAAGCGATATAATGTTTCCAAAGTGTGCCTATATGATCCACTGTTTTTTCATAGCGAAGTACAGTGCTTAGAATCACTGGGTTGTCAAGTGCTGAAAAATAATGAGGAGGGAAAGCGAAGAGTTGAAACTACAACTTTAGTCTACCTTCCTCACTGTCCAAAGCAATTGACCAATAATTTTCTGTATGCCAATTGGAGTGGGATGCTGAAGAATTGCATTTTATTATCGAATAGCTTCAAACAGATACTAGAATCTCACACTAGTGCTGTGCTTAAAAGTACAGCCAACTACATAGTTAGGATAAATCCCTTCGTGGAAGAATTCGAACTGCACAATTCGTTTAGGTGTAACAGCATTTTTAACGACTGTTCACTACATGTTTTCACTGAAAAGAATTTGAACAAGGTCTCTGAGATTTTTTGGAAAGATAAAGAGGAACCGGAATATCAAACGGAAGACTTAGAATTCATAACAAATTCTGTTGTACAAAATCTGAAACTCGATACAGGTGTTTAGCTTTGAAAGTCAATGTAAGTTTGTACAATGGGCAATAGAAGTAGTGCTGAACTAGACCCATCAAATGAAATTTTTTTTGATTATTCCAGGTCCTGAGATCCATGATGAACGCAAATTTGAAAATACTGCGGTCTCTGATCAGCGAGATAAGGCATGTAGCAAGAGAAAAGAAAATGGAAGACAACATAATGGTGCAGTACATATTGCAACAGTCGAGGATTCACAGGGAGACTTCCGAGGTACTCTGCAAGGCACGTGAAGAATTGAAATTCCTCGGACAGACGTACCTGAACTACTTGCAGGCGCAAAGAAAATACGAAGAGATCAGAAAGCACTACGCTGGAAGGGGTGAGAGAAGTGTACAGGAAACCGCGGATCTTGTCGGGTTCAAGTTACCCCACGATCCCAAATAAATTTGATAAACTTTATTTATTAGTAGAATAACGTCGATGTAAAACTGTCTCCAGTTTTCGGTAGCAATGTAAAAAAGTGGTTCATACTTTGCTGGTTCATTTCAACTTGATATGCGACCATAAATGCATTTTTGGAAATTTAACGATTCGTAAATCGATTTGATTCTTCTTCTCACCCCCCTTCATTCGATGGCGGGGTCCTCAGAACACTGTTTTGTTTCAGGAGTATTGCGTACGTATTGCTTTTGCAATTGTGGACAATTGCATGTTGCTGGTTCCTTCATAAATTGTACCAATTTTGCAATCCCTGAAGAATTTCTCCTGCGGGAAGTCCGTGGTAAACCCAACACCTCCCATAAAGTCGATGCACTTTGAAGTTACTTTTAATGCCGTTTCTAAATTTGATGAAAAATCAGCAAGCGTTAGGAAGATCTGCCGTCTGCTATAATAAATTTTATTATTTAACAAATATTCCCTTACCAGATGCAACTAGCTTAGCCATAGCTGCTTCCTTTACAAATGGCTTCTTTGCCTCTACAAGACGTGCCGCATTGTAAACCAGCAGTCTAGCAGCCTCAAGATCTGTAACGACTTGAGCAATTTGGTGTTGCATTCCCTGTGTTGATAAAAAATGAACCACATTAATTCTAATCGTGCTGTTACAGGAACTAGTCTTCCCGCGCATAAAAGTCCACTCTCAAATCTTCGAACCTAAATATTCAAACCGGTAATACCTGGAACGAAAAGATGTCTTGTCCAAATTGTTTTCTCTCAAGCGTATAAGGTATAGTGGCATCCAGGCATCCCTGGGCTATACCGATCATCTGGGCTCCGATACCGATCCTGCCTTCGTTGAGAAACCCTGCAGCATATTTGTATCCATGTCCGAACTCCCCAAGTATATTACTTTCTGGTACCTTATGCAAAAATATGTTACATTCAGATGATCATCGATCCATCAGTCATCTCCTACTTCCTCACCAACACCTACCCTGACGTTGTCGAAGTGTACCATACAAGTTCCAGACGCTTTGATACCGAGCTTATCCTCTGGTTTGGCTACCGAAAGTCCAGGAGTATCTCGGTCAACGAAAAAGGTCGTTATACCTCGATAACCCTAAGGTATAAGAGTTTGTTACAATGAAAATATCGATTTGACGCTAGAAAAATAATTTTGGTAACTCACTGCCGAAGGATTTGCGTTGGCAAATACCAGGAACACTCCCGCGATGTCGGAGTTTGAAATCCACATCTTGGTTCCATTAATGATATAATCTGAGCCATCTTTCTTCGCTTCTGTCTTCAATGAAAATGCATCCGATCCCGAGCCTGGTTCTGTCAGGCAAAAACTACCTGGCTGCAAGAAATGTAAGTTTGATTTATTTACATGTTGACTACATAATTATTATGGTCGATTAGATTACTCCCAAACATCTCCGAAGTTTTACAACCTGGCTTATAGCCCTGAAATTTATCATTGCGTAACAATGAGATATCTCTCTATTACTTCATTCCCAGTATCTCCATTATACGGGTTGATTAGGCGCTTATAAAATATGGTTGAATTTACTGATACCCAGAACGGACTGCTTACATATTTCTGCGCAAGATTTGGCAAATATTTAGCTTTCTGTTCCTCATTGCCGACTTTGATGATCAAAGAATTCACTAGGGTATTGTGAATATCAACAAGGGCTCCAACAGCACCATCAACTTTTGACACCTCTTCTACCGTCAATATGGTTGACATAAAGTTGCTACCGGTGCCTCCGTACTGTTCAGGAATTTCCATTCCCATAAGCTAATGAAAAAGAAAGAACTTATAAGTAAACATTATCACAATCAACCGAATTTCAACAGTTTAATTTTAGTACAGAATGCACAATTTTTGAGAATCTGGACCCTTGCTTAGAAGCGAATAGATTATATGTATACTCATATTAACAATCTTTGTCTCATTTGCCAACATGCGAAATTGTGCAACATCTCAGTTATCTGTTGAAACGTTATTTCGTAAGCCAGCTGTGCTGAGTGTGTTGATAGAAAAATGCAGACTTACGCCGTTTTGAAAAAGACTCTGCAATACGCCATCGTCGACCTTTCCTTCTTTTTCCATTTTTCGTACAACCGGTGCGATTTCATCTTTGGCAAACTTGGCGACTGTAATTCATTTGTATGTAAATTCAAGGTAAAAGGGTCAAATGTTGATAATGTTTAATTATTCGGTTAGTCTAACTATGTAAAAATTGTACAAACGTACACACACGATGATAACTCAAATTTATTGTAAATTATACTTTCATTCGCCATTGAAATCAAAGCACGTGTAACGTGTACAGAGTAATAAGCTTTGACAAGGTTTTTAATATCAACTGGTGTAAGCAAGATAATATATTGTTCTGGTTACTCTGCAAAGTAAACAAGCTGATAACGTCGCTCTTACGTGTCTTTTCAAAGCACGCGTAATTCGTCAATCTCGCCCATTGTACTTAATTTGATTTTTTTTTTCGCCAATTTGTTCATGATCATAGAAAATATTCAAATCGGTTATCCCATAGCGTAGAATTTATCGTGAGATAAATTCAACTTCATTAAGGCACAAGTACGATATTATCACCGAAAACGGCTGCCCAATAACACCTATGTCAATATTTCATATCGTATGAATGTGTTGATCATTCGACACTAACCAGTTTCCCTCATCATCAATTCATCGTCGGTGAATTCCGTGAGCGGACGTGGACCCGCTGTCTGAGATAGCGAAGCGGACCTGTGAAACTGTCTTCCTTCTAAAAACCTCCTCGGTAGCTGGAAAAATATTGCCGGAATTATGGGAATTTCTAAATTATCGAGAGCACAGATCGGTAATGCAAAGCCTGTTTTGATAATTCAATTTAATTATTATCGATTTCTAGAGTTCTTAAGTGATATCCAGAACAAAGCAATTCATTTGGATAAATCGAAAAGATCTTAGTACCGATTGATCAATGATCAATGATACTTACTTGACGAACGATTGATCTGACTGAGTTCATTTCGTCTTGTTAATTCGATACAGTTGCTTTAATCTGTTCAAAACGAGTAAAATTATACTTTTGTAATAAAAATCTGAGATCCAGCCGGTCTGGAGGAATTGTTTAATTGGCAACTGCCCAAGTCATACTGCAGCAAAGACTGGGCCTCGGCTTCAGTTCTGTTGCGAATCGGTATACCGGTGGTAGGGAACTAGTTATATAAAAAGAAAAAGACGATACGACATTCTACAGCAAACGAAAAGTAGCGAAACCAACGACCGACTGCTTATAACAGAGACCAATCCCAATGTTGATCGTCAAGAAATGCCTTATCGCTGAAACCTCAAATACCTTATCTACTCATCGCCAACTTCGTATTGAAATATTACGTATTTTGCTACCCGCCATTAATTATTATCCACTTTTCATATTTCAGTACTAATAGATAATTGATACCGTCGTCCAACAGCTGGGGGTAGAGTTGTTTTTCATCTCTCGTAATAAAAAATCAGCAAGTGCGTCGATACGGAACTGATATTGTTCTCGTTTCGTATTTGGAAATTAACTTTACTTGGAATATTTTGATTCTATTTTTTTATTGTTTTCTCTTTGTTATTTTTGCTTAGCCTTAGATTTTATGAAATGGCTAGAAACAAACAAATTACAATTAAAATAACCTTTAGAGATTCAATTTTGGATTGTTTTTTTTTGTTTTTGTAAAGAAAATTTTATTAAACGCCAGTGAAATGTACGGGCTACGACGCACGACGTACTGGTTGTTAGACCTAATATACTTGTAACATCAATTGCTATCTATTGAAGATGATGAATTTCATTGAATGTCTTGCCGTTGATTTGTGAATGTATACGTAATGCTACGTGTTCAAAATAAAATATTGCGAGAATCAATATATTTTCATATGCAATTTCGAAATGTTTCACTGGAAAAATGTTGAACCGGAACGAGAAGAGTAAAATTGGCTTTGTGTCAGCATTCTCGATATTAATGGTCACGTAAACACACCATATTTAAATTATGCAAACAACAATCTGGTCAATAATGCGAGCAGTGCAAACCGATATTTTCGAAAGCATTACGGTTACGGCAACATAACGCGTCATTGCAACGATTATACAGATTCATACAAATTCCGTTGGTCTGAATGGATGTGGGAGAATAGAGCCTTGGATTATGTACCTAGTATATTCTTATGATTGCTGATTAGCATAAGATCATGGAAACAGAATAACAAAATTTCGTGCGGCTGCTAGCGTGTCACCTTCGGGATAGCGTTTGAATAAATTCGCATGATCGAGATTCTCGAAAGTCGCATGATCGAGATTATCGAAATTCGAGAGTTCAAAGATATCGAACACGTGCCCTGCGCAGACTTTCAACTCGTCAGCCGCGTTCGTCTCGACCCTAGCTTTTCCGGCGCTACAACTTCTTCCGGTTAATGTCGCGGTACTCTGCTGTTGTCGGTGAGTGTCCAAAAATAAAATCTGCGTTAATCTGGGACACGGGCTCATTACTTTGTCGCAATATTGCAGAAATACAATAAAAGATGTATTCCTCGTTAAATGATCTCAACTATTTCAGTGCTACGGAAGTTTTCTTACCGATTAAATGTTGATCGAACAAAACTTTGTGACAGCGTAGACAGGGACATCGTCGCACTCCATGTGTGATGATGATGTTTATTTGCATCCCTTATTGGATATAACATAAGAGTCCCGACGAATTTCGGGGTTACGGTCGTATTTGGGCATACGGTATATATGACGATTGGTTTTTTCTACAGGAGACAAGACAGCAACTCCCAAATATGAAGTTTAATAGCTTGGTCTCCTCGTCGCGCAGGAAAAATCGCAAAAGGCATTTTACTGCCCCCTCTCACATCAGAAGGCGGCTCATGAGCGCACCCCTTTCCAAGGAACTGCGACAAAAGTACAATGTACGCTCCATGCCCATCCGTAAGGATGATGAAGTTCAGGTAATGAATTCACAATCTACTGTCTAACTTCACCTAACCTCAAACATCTGGAGTTTCATTTATCGGCTCAAGGCTTATCGCGTCTATCAGTTAATGGGGTCATTTTTGAAAAGACTTTTTTCCTGCTTTAACCTGATCTGAAAACTCATATCGTTATGATGAACCAAACCATTCACAGACGATACAAACAAACGACATTAATTTACGAGCAGCCCCCAAGGTTCTCTTGGATGGCAACTCTATAATTTTGTCCGGTTTGTATTTATGCAGAGAAATTGGCTCTGAACCAAACAGTATTTGTAAAATTTTAATATTAGTACACACCATTTTGTGACTGGCTTTCAAATCCACAATACAATAATGCGTTCCATTTTACCCCTAGGTTGTTCGCGGCCACTATAAGGGGCAACAAGTCGGTAAAGTGGTTCAGGTATACAGAAAAAAGTTTGTTGTATATGTTGAACGAATTCAGAGGGAGAAAGCCAACGGAGCTAGCGTGTATGTCGGCATCGACCCCTCCAAGGTGAGCTTGTGTATTTTCAGTTACTTCATATTTTCATTGAATGTATGAAAAAATTCCAGATGTGTATTAAACGTTTTGACAATGGACATTTAAAATGATGAACCAAACCATTCACATAGATTAGACAAACGGTTCGATTGGTGGCAAGGTGTTCAGGGTTTTCCTCAACATTAAACTGCCAATTTTACCCGGTTTAATCGTTGCAGAGAAGTTGGCACTGATTTAAATTTTAGTGAAAAATCTTCTGCATATGTCAGAGATTGTCTTTGTCTGTGATCGATTTATTGATTTTGTTTCGTTCCTGTCGCAGACGGTAATTGTTAAGTTGAAAATGGACAAGGATCGCAAGAAGATCATTGACAGAAGGAGTAAGGGCCGCCTTGCTGCTCTGGGCAAGGACAAGGGCAAATACACTGAGGACACCACTGCAGCAATGGAGACTTCATAAGCTGTAAAAAATTTACAAATTTATGTACCACAATAAAAGCCGAAAAACCTCAACGGTTGTCAAATCGTTGTTATTTTACAACTTGCTTTGGAAGATATAATTTTTCGTTTGCGTAATGTGTCTGACTAGGTAATCGTTCATGTATTTCTTACAAAGTATTGGGGTTTCACGGACGCACTGATCACTGTTGATTGTTTTAAACTTAGTCTTCCCTAGAGGTTTTGAACGGACTTGAAAAAAATGATTATGATTGGAAAAATACTAATTTAACTTTGAAAGGCACAAACGTCAGAAATTATCTCTTGGGTTGCTGAACTGATAAGTCTTGGTTGAATTCTTTCATCGACGTCTTTTATTTTTCGATCCGAATAATCATACTAGATTCATATTAGACAGTATAAATATTAAAGATAAATAATCAAATAATATATGTTAGAAGCTGCTGAAATTACTCGTCCTAATATAATATTAATGCATCTCAGCTTTTGCGACACTCACGCTAGAGTTCTAGTTCATTTATTTTTATTTATTGAGTTTTTCTTTTTTTTTCTCCTTTTTTTAGTTGTACTTGCATCAAGTTCGTGATATAAATCTCGAGTAGTACTTCAATCTGATTTATATATAGTTTCATTCTGACAGCTTGGAAGTATAGCACGAGTTTTTTCGTTCAACACCTTCTGTGACGAGCATTTCCGTACTAAATGATTGTTAATCATAAAAGCTGCTGCCCACTAATTTCTCCCAAAATTGAAATATAGTCTAGTGTGAACTTCACTACGTTGCCCAGCTTTTTTCATGCTGTCATTACAAAAAGTTTGCAAAATTTGTCGAATCACATAATCATTGTTCCAACATTTGGTAAAATTTGTGCAGTTTTATGATTTTTTATTTTACGAAAGCGTGTACATATTTACAAAAACTTGAAATTCTTTTTTTCTCTAATTTTTTGCAAAAATTTCTAGTTTGTTAATTAAATAGCTGGAGGTATTCATCAAAGACCTATAAGGTGATAGACTGAGTTTCCATCATTATCATGAGTGACAAATTGTTCTCCAAGTTCGTTGAGAAATTCGAGGGAAATTATTTTTTTTTATAAAACGTATAGACTAAATGTGCATAGATCCGATGAACTTGTTTTTGATCAGGTAAACTGAGAATGATATTTTTTGTCGTACTGTGCATGATTTTAAGCCTACAGTTACAGATTCTTCTTAAAATAATTATCTACAGTTAGAAATATAATAATAAAAAGAAGAAGAATTAATATTCTTTGCCCACGTTACATCAATTCAAAGAAAATTGTTCGTAAAAAAAAAATTAGCCGGTTAATGCATCACCAAGCGGTATATTGCCAGTGCTTATATCTCCACTTTCTCCTTTTCATTTCTTTTATCCATTTTCGTTTCGTTATCAAATTGGTTATTGTTTAAAATTAGGCTCAAAATGTTTTACGATGAATTGCTCTACTCCCTTCTTGATCATATTCTTGTTTGCTGACCCACATCTTTTTAAACGTATCCAGTGAAGCTAAAATCGAACCTCCAATCCAGGTACTGTACAGTCTTTCCTGTGGCGCAGATATCTTGGAAAAAAAGAGACATGAATTTTTATGTCATCTTTATTCTTGGGGATTATGAAAAAATTCTAATACTTTGATGTATACACTCACCCTGATTTTGATATCTTTTGGCGACAGTTTGCGAATTTCCGATAGTAACCTGTCTCCAAATCCCTAGAGAAAAAATAACATTCAACTATAATTAGTTGGCCAGATACTACTAAATTCCAAATATTCTGATTCAAGTGCCCGAACACTCACTCGGAAAAGTGTCGATCCTCCTGAGAGCACGATATTCTGATAAAGAACCTTCCTCAGATCCAAGTCGGACTTCTGAATCGAATACATAAGAACCTCATGAAGCCCTTCACATTCCTCACCAATGAGATCTGGTCTGAAAAGTACCTCTGGAGCCCTGAATCTGGCTGGTCCAATCTGAAATACAGGTGCAAAATCATTGATTATTGATTTATTATCTCCCAAAGCATATGTCTTACCTCTAGATTACTTCCATCTGGTAGAGTGTACTGGAATTTTTCCGTTTCAACAGTCTCTTCCTTTTGTGGATTTCCTGCCAAGTAGCAAGACCTCTCTTTAATGGTTCTGACAATTTCAAACTCTGCCGAAGTCTTGAAGTTGATACCCTCTTTGCGTAGGAGTAATCTAAGGTACCTGCTAATGTCTCTACCAGCTATATCAACTCGCATTATACTGTGTGGCATTGCAAAACCTTCGTATATTGGAACAGCATGAGTTACACCATCGCCTGCATCCAAAACAACTCCAGTTGTTCTGCCTGTGGCGTATCTGCAAAGGGACAGATTAAATTATGGATTGAAAAAGAACAAGTTAGTACCTTTTTCACTAAGATTTTGTACAGATATTTACAAACTAAGTACTGCCTGCATCGAGACGAATAGAGCAGGAACATTGAACGTCTCAAAGAATATTTCAGCAGCCTTTTCTCTATTTTTCCTGGGGTTCAATGGTGCCTCAGTTAAAAGTACCGGATGTTCTTCACTAAAAGTTGCTAACTGGTCTTTGCTGTAGACGTATGACCAAATTCTTTCCATATCATTCCAGTCTGTTACAATACCATGTTCCATTGGATAACTCAGGGACAAAAGACCTCTGTGCTCCTCCGCTATCGGACCAACGAAAAGGTCTCCTTCCAAAGCACCAGCCATCACACGAACATGTTTTGGCCTTCCGATGCTGTTATGCATAAAATTATGCAGGTAATGTTACTGTGATTGGAACGCCTGAGTGAATATTAATTAACACATCCAAGTTTGGGCTAGAATGGGCAATAATAGCCCCTCGAGTAAACACATATATGGAATTTCTATACAAAATGACAACCAAATACTTACTAATTTGGAAATCTGCATTTTGGTACCTGACCACCAGCAAATCCCGCTTTTATTACACCGGAACCCTATGGATAAAAGTTCAAATATCAATTTAACATACTTTTTTTTACATCGATTCTATGAGTGAAATCCTGTCAAAGATCGATACGGGATAGGAGATTGTATAGGGGTTAAAATTGTGAAAGATTATTATTTGATGTAGTTCTAATTCTCTATCAAGGCTTGAGGATAATTCATTTGGCTGCTAATTTTTTTTTAGGCATACGAGTCAAGTTTTGACAGATTTTTAACGGTAGTTCTGAATCACTTTGCCCGACAGCCGACAATATGGCGGATTGGATTTTGACATTTCAGATTTTTTAGACAGGGTTATCAAGACTTTTAAAGGTTCTTCAAACACTCACATTGTCTATTACAACCGGTTGATTTACGATAACGTCATAGGGTTCCATCTTAATAAATCCTTTGATTTTACTATCTAATATACCCTTAAATACACTATACCCCGACTGCAGACGCACACCTATTTTCAGGTGAACTGAGAAGTTGGCTGTGCATCGGATATGTCGCGACCCACAAAAAAGTTGATCGATCGATTCCGACTCCTTCACGAGGATTTCAAACAATGATGAGAACGCGGTGAGTTGAACAATTTCTCTTAAAAATAACTTTCAATAATTGTGGCACTTTGAAAGAAGAGGCAGCAAAAATAGAGAACGTTTTGAAAATAAGATTTTTATTACAACGGAACGATATTACAAGAGTGTAGAGAACACGAACATTGAAACGGACTTCAATTATAATATATAAAAGCTCGTACTAGTAGAAAGTTTAACAACTCACAGCCAGGATTTTTAAGAGTACTCCTTTGGTTTTTCTCTCCGTTTGCTATGTACAAGCTTACATACAATGTATGTAGTGTAAACCTATAAGGTTTACAAAGACACAGTTCAAAGGCGATGCGCTGCGATTACTTGTTTGAGCATCTTTTAAAATTTCGTTCATTTTTCTGACTGATAATGAGTAATGAGAGAAAGAGAGATAGATTAGCATTGTATAACTTGGAAATTGAGTACAGTTTGTTAAAATTATGAATACGGTAATCGTTTTACCATCACCTACTATATTCGAGCAAAAATTCAACTTTGAGAACTAGCAAGTGCATCAGAGAGGTTGCTAGACTGTTCGAGATAATATATATTTCTTTATAACATCGTAGCGCAAGGTCTCTTAAGTTTACTTAATAATAGCATTGAATTGGTTTATGTCTATGAAATTGGTTCTCTATTCAATTATCTGCTCAGTTTCTTCAGGCAAACAAGCATTTCATTATAACAACTTTGCAATATACTTTTGCCTGATTTTAGAATATAGCTCCTAAAATTCACTAATGAAGATTCATATTTGAAATTGATATGTCACTACATTATTTAATATAGATATAGCTAATTACTAGTTAGGTTATTTACCAAAGGTCTTTTATCAACGGTTTTCACATCACTCCGAATTTTAAACACCTCCTAGTAAAGTTCAGACATTATCAAGACAATGAGCGAAGTCCATCCTGTAAATGGATGGCTCCCTTTACCCTCCCCATGTGTGTCGCCGTAGTTTTCCCACATGTAACCGGATTGTTTGTACTTGGAAATAACATTCCTTATTAAATTTTGGCGGAGTTCGTTATAGATCTTGAGCGACTTAGCTCGATGGGGTCCCTCATATTTGGAGTAGTGCTTCAAAGACCTGACCACCAGGTAGTTTATGTTCATCCATATAGCTCCACGCCAGTAGGGAGGGTCGTGTTCCGTATTTCTTCCCATGTAAAGCGGTGCATTCTTCGCCAGGGATCTTAAACCATAATTTGTCCAAAGCAAATCGGGGTTCGTCAGGTCCTCCAAAATCTTTCCCAACTGTGGAGAATTTGGTTCAATTAACTCTAGAATAAATGGAAATAGAGATACGTAACCAAATGTCGTGTCCACGTAACGAAGCGTAGGATCCTCCAAAACTACTCTGATCATCTCCGAAGTCGGAGAATGCGACCTAGGTGGTGGCTTGGGCCGTCGAAGAACAACTTTATCCGTGTGTAACCCATAGTCGCAGTAACGTCTTGCTCCTGGAGACCAGTGGAGTTTATTCAGGATGTCGTTGTTAGAAAGGTAGCTAAAGGTGTCCGAGTATTTGCAACCTGGCCGTTTAACTACCTCCGAAATCTGGGCCATTATATTAGCCGAAAACGCGATCCAACATCTTAAATCTACATGACGCTCATCAACGTTTGGATGTGATGCTCTAGGATAATCGTCCAGCCCAGAGGTTAGCGTTTTCGGATTTACCTCCCGGATTGCAGTTGGGTCTCTACCACGCCATCGATAGGTTCCAGGCAAATCTCCAGTCTGGGTTGTGTTGTACCAGTCAAACCAGGTCTGCAATCTGGGATACAATCTTTCCAGTGCTTGAATATTCTTTTCGCTAAATTCCCCGTTGTAGCGTTTCAGAATCGACTGAAGCGTAAGGAAGAATGTGGGTGGATTTGCATTCGTGTTTACCTGAGTGATGAACTCCTCTGGCACTTTTGCCAGAGCTTCTTGACCTAAGATCATCTCTCTTGGTATCCAACCCTCTACGTTCATGAGGTCAAACCAATGAGAAATTATATCCAACTCGATGTCTAGATCCCATGCAGAAATTAGGAGACCATGAAATCCTTCATCCCACAAAAAGCCTCTGGGAAAGAAACTACGGCTCGGTACTCCAGAGTATAAGGGGGCTTTCCAATAAGGAACAGAGCCTTTTGTGTACTCACTTTGTACAAGTGAGCTGCCATAAAAGTAGCCAATAGACCCAATCATGTTCGAAAATGCCATTTTGGCAAAGCTGATTTCGTCGTCTTTGAACCCTTTGGATTTCAGTTTGAACACCTTCTCAAATTTATCATTGAACACTTTTCTCTGCTTCTCTAAAGTTGTATCGTAAGTTTTTCCAGTGAGTTTTTCACCACGATCCAAAAAACTCCCGGATTCAAAGGTGACCTCAAACTCAAAGGGAATCTTTGCGGTTACTTGCGAGACTATGAAATTTGGCTGTACCTCTTTACCCTTTGTGTCTAGCGGTAGCTGCTCACCCCCCAAAATGATTCTCCTCTTTGAACCCACTTTTTGGGATGCCAGTTGCAAATTGTGCAGGACTGTTTCCTTCAAAACATGTAAGCCTGGGGCTGCAGTCACCAGATAAGAATGCTCCTCCACCACTCCACTTATTGGATTTATATCTAACTTGAAAGTACCTAACCCATCGGTTTCCCCTGTGACCCCGGTCAACTTATCATCACCTCCGCTAGCTGCTTTGATCCAGCCTTTAGTCTTTTCCTCGATTGCGGTGTAATAGAGTAGAGAAATTTCTTCTCCATCGCGTTCTTTTTGCTCAGATGATACTGCAATCCTTGCTGTCCAGTCTCCACCATGGCTGCCTCCAAGTTTTTTTACAAATGATGTTTTGATAACTGCTCCTCCATCCAAGATTTCTTGTATTCCAAAATTCCTCCCATCGTGCTCCAACCAAGCATATCTGTATTTAAAACAAAAAGACTGGCTGGAATTTGGTTCAAAGATAAGTGAGACTATGAAAAGGCAGTTATGCACCTGTCCAGTCTGTCTCCTTGTTCACACCAGTGTCTGAATCCCTCTCCACCTTGCCTCAGATGCTGCGGAAAGTACCACATTAAACCGGTTACCAGGGAATGAGGATCTCTAGTTTTCAATGCAAAGTAAATTCCAGAACTATAGGTCCCCCAGTATCTCTCTGGTACATCCAATCCCGTTTCAATAACAAGCTACAGAGTAAAAAAAAATAAATGATGGATCCTGATTACATATTAAAATATGATAGTAGATGATCGAACTTTTGAATGCAAAACTCTTTTACCTTCTCTGTATCAAAAGGGGTATTGACACGGGTTTCGAGGTAACCCTTGTAGCTGAACCATGCCGCAACTAGAATGCACAAAACAGCTAAAATACTATTGAGCATCGGTATCTTGGTCGAATACTCCTTCTTGTTTTCATTGGTGCCTATCGATTTTGCCTTTGGCTTTGGTGGTTTTTCCTGATGCTTTGTCCGGGCCATGTTGGGCTGTAAAAATGTATATCCGATTTGGATTGTTTCACATAGTCTGACATAAAAGAGTGATGATCAAAGTAATGACAACAACGAACACTTGTGGAGACTAAGGGTACCCCTTGTGAGGCTGCGTTGATATAATTTAATTTAAATTCCTAATATTGTAATTTGTTCATTACTGTAATTTGTGATTTTAATAGTCGGCGAAGCAGACCGGCTAAAAGTCGGTGTTAAGCAGATATTTATTTGATCGTTAATAGAAAGTCGTTACGTTGAGATGTAATTTACCAGCCAGAGCTATTCGACGATACCGAAAGCTTAGAGACGTGGATTTTCTCGGGCAAAAATCAGGTGCGATAATACTCGTTGCCCAATCCTTTCGCTTATCAAAATAATAAAAACATCCACGTATGTACGCCCGCCGTTTACCCCGACGCGTGGTGTCATGCGCGAAGTATGTTGGGTTGCCTAACATACCTACGATGATCGTGGGCATGGCGCAGGCGCGATAGTGAAAAAGTCAGCAATATTCAAATTGCCTAGTCTCGATTAATTAAAACTGGCGAACTTATTACCACGCTTGAAAACCCTCTGTACGATAAAATTAGGGATATTCTGCGAATGACAATCTCATTGTTCGTAACATTTTATCTATATTTATTTATCCGATATTTGTGTTATGTTACAAACAAAGCACTAAATTTTACACAATTATCATATCACGGGTAATATAATATTCCGGGAAGAGCTCGTACATTCTTGTTAATTTTTTCTCTTTTTTATTTTGAATTAACGATACAGTTATTGTATCTCTCGCATTTACGATGATACGTATTGTATCATTATCATTATTACTATTATTATTATTATCATCATCATCGGTTTCATCGTCATCATCATAATCATCGTCATCTTCATCATTATAACATCATCAACATTATTATTATTATTTATAATTCATCGATATTAATGACTAATTAGTATAAATTTACATTATGTGCTTACCGCCATGCGTTATGCGCATAATAATTTATTCATTTCTTAGATAGAGTATAGGGACATTCTTACATCGCTGTACGTATTTTATAGTATTATTTCTCTTACTCGTTAAATGTTTAAAAAGGTCGTTGAAACAATGCACATTATTACACTTATACGTATTTACAATATCGGGATTAGATTTATCATGCTATCATCTGTACCAGTAATAGACGTGTACGACGAATACATTTTTTTCCTCTTCGTACATAATGATATTACGATTATTCGCATACCGAGTTACACGAAATATTACATCGATTGCAAAGTAATCACATGATAGAAATATAATATTCATCATAACAGCGTTCATTGGGGGTAGAATTTTTTCAATTCGATTTCTATTTGTGGGGGAAAGAGATCATCTTGCGTATCAAACGAATAGGTTTATATATTTTTTCGTTTTTTCCTTCAATATAATCAGAGATAAGCAGCAAAAAAATCGATGACGGTTTTATCGTTTACCCAATATAATATTCTCTGAACTAATCAATGAAAGCATGAAATTTCACTTAGTTAAAATACTCTTTATTTCTTGTACTATACCGAAAAAAATCGCGCTAATTCTCAAGCTCCTAGTTTTCACACTACTGCTACGTGCGATTAATATTTTTCACTTCCGGCTATGTAATAGGTGTGAACGATCTATTTATATGGCAAGAAAGATTACGATTATATGATTAGAAGGAAAGTATAATTAGGTCCGTTCAAAATCGTTGTACCTTTTGCGTAAATACAATACGACGCAGTAGGAGACAATGTAGTATTTACTTCTACCTTATTATTTATTTCTTTTTCTTTGTTTGTAATAAATAAATTGAAGGAAATATTAATATTTACATAGTCATGGTATGTCTCATATCTGATGACATTTATTACGACGACACCGAGTGTGTAATAAAGTCTCCCCTTATAGTCACTATCTATTCAATAAATAATGGATAATATTTTTATAATATCTACACAAATATGTAATATAGGTATATATATATACATATTATTAATATATATATTTATACACATATATGTATTATCACTATACGTAATATGCGAGATTAGAAGTCAACATCAGCGCTGAAACTTATTTAAAATATTATCAATAATTTCAATGAGCAAATCCTAATTGACCTACAAGTCCTTCGATGATATGAAGAAATAACTAAATTTGTCTTAAATTCGGTGTAAGAACGAACGAATTCATGAAGAAAAGTTCTAAGCTACCGTACAACTACGCAAGTTATATTTATAACAATATAATTTGATACGTTTAATAGTTCAGTTACGCAAAGCTGCACAGATTTCCGAGTAGAATTAAACTCTCTATTAATAAAATTTAGAGCCAATGTCACTAATGAGTAACATGATTAGTATCGATATCTAACAATATTTAATATAATATATATATATATAAGTATATACTATGTATATTTTTTTTCATACTTTCCTCTTCTTTTTTCTTCGTTAATAACAAATTCAATAACTAGGTATAAACAACTCATCAACGGCTCTTTAGAAACATTATCTTTGACAGAAGATAAACGATTTTTTTTCTATGAGAATTAATTTTCAAATTGAAATTTTTTCTTTGCCCCAGTATGAGCGCTTGTTAAACTGTTTTCAATCACACTTTTTCTTCTAATTTCTAATTATGTGACGCATATCATTGGACTATTCTCAATCAATTACAACTTTGTCAAAGCTGAAGTACAAACCGAGATCATTATGAACTAAAAGTTACCCCTAAGTCTTTACCTGTACCACGCACGAGTTTAATAAAGTGAAACTTGCAATTATTATCAAAGAAGAAAGAACAAACACTTTTCGTGTTTGGACGTAACATTTTTGCTTTTTTTTTTTATTTTCCAACTGTAGCACGCTACTGCCTATTAACTTTACTTCTTACATAACGTAATTGTGTGTTCGTATTCATAGTGCGTTACAATAATTATTATTAGGATCTAAATTTCAAGTTTAATTTTTCTAGTGAGTAACTTTTAATGCTGAAAGGCTCTAAATAGGCGCTACAATTAAATTTGAGGAATAGAAAATGGGGAGTACATTTTTGCTGCCACGTAATAAGATGTGCATCAATTCTCAGTCACCAAATTTTCAAAGCCCCTCAGCTAATAGTTGCTAATATTTTTCGTATTAGTATTATTTCATTATTCGGTTGGATAAAAGACCTTTCGATTTTCATGTGCGCCAGTAGGCACGTGGCGAGATTATAATTCTTTGTATTTTTACGTTTTTCTCGTTATGTAAAAAGTAGGAAAATTCGTGTGTATATTAGAATAATTATCGCATAATTGATAAATTGAGAATTATTGAGATCAAAGATTAATCGGAGCCCGGAAACCTGTTTGGTATTCTAGGATCGTATGGAACTAAAAATGTGATTGATCCATCGATTCCTTTTCAAATCAAAACCTCCTTTTTAATTCACGTTTTTCGTCGAATTCGTAATCAATCACGTAGCTATACAGTTTTAATAAAATCTCGTTGCCTAATTAAATAATTGTCATTATACCGAATCGAAGCAATTATTGCTTGTGAAAGATTCACCGACTAGGAAATGGTCACGCTCTAAAGTATGTTCTATGTTCTTTACACAAATTTGGAAGGAATTAGAAATTGAAAGTGACCGGGAAATAATCTAACGCCGATTTCGATTATTAACCCTCGACGAATACCTATCGGTACGAGTAATTTCAGATCTTTTTCTTATTCTCCTCTACCGTCTTTCTGCAAATATATGTCTGACGAATGATTCATCAACGCAAACGGGCAGACAAACCAGCGCATTCAGAAGTCAAGTATTTCAAAAATATTCTATTGGCATTCAAAATATTTCAGAGACACCCCACCTCGATTACCATGAGCGATCATTTAACTCACATGTTAATGTGCTGGTTTGACTGACCGGTCGCGTTGATCACGGTTCACTTTCTCAGACTATCTTTGCTGCTCGCTCTGCTGGTGGACGTTGTGCTTGATTCTCCAGGACCACCGCCGCCTCCGGTATCTCCGTTGATACTTGAGCCAGCTAGCGAAGCCGTAGGTGTAGCAGGTGCCGAACGCCGTCTGACTTTTGTAAGAGCCTTGTCCAAACGTTGTACGAAAGAATCCACATCAGATCTCTTCATACCCAAAGCTGCTGCCGCTGTTAAATACGGTACTGGATAGTTACTGTTGTGCGCTCCCCAGCCTGACAAAAAAAAAATAAGGTAATTAGAAAGTACTTGAAGTATCTTAGCATAATGATCGAGTCGTCTTTGAGTTCATTTTCTTACCTTCAAATTTGTGCGAAACAATATGCTTGCAGTCTGTGGTAGTGATAACTCTGGTACCGCTAACATTTCTCAAGAAGAGTATTGAACTGAGCATTGTAATATGTTTATTGTCATGCTGATGGCTGAGGGACTGCAGCGTCATTCCCATGGAAATAGGATTTCCCTTTGTATCCAAGAGCCTCTCTCCGTGTCTCGAGGCTAGCTTTCCCAGCTCTTCTTTGAGGTATGAATATGTTTCTTTACGCTGTGATATCAACTGTTTATACCCAGCCATTCCAAGCCCCAAAAGAGTTATTAGGACGTCCATTGTTGAACTCGAATTTGCTCGTCCGGGATACATTTTAGAGATTCTATCCAAAAGGTTTATGTCAAACGAACCAATCACAGCTCCACCAACTGGAACTAGGAAGTTTTTATCCGTGCTTTGAACAAAGGCATCCACTCGGCCCTTTCTTGACGCCTCTTGTATCAGATGCATGCACCGCGTGCTCTGTAATCTGTTTCAAAATTCATTGGACCTTCCGCTTGTTATTTTATATTTAGATAGTATGCAACCACCTTCTTACCCATACGCATTGTTCACTAAATGGGGGATATTATACTGCGTACAAAGTGAGGCGATTAGATCAATGGAGTCGCAAGCTCTTGGTGCAAAGCAACTCGTGGTTGTTAGAACGCAGGCCACACTTTCACCTAAAGCTGCCATTTGAGCTTCGAGCCTCGCCATGTCCGTTTTCAACTCGTCGCCGACAATTTGCATCTCAACAACGATCGGTTCTAGCCCCGCGGTCACGATTGACTTAAAACTGGACTTTTGATCGATTCTTGGCCACAAAACATACTTTGCTCGAGGTCTGTCTTGTTTCAGAGTTAGCATACACAGTACCAAACTCATACCAGTTGCCATTGGGGACACAAAACAGCCCGCTATACTTTTTACCCCTGTCAACAAAATTCAAATCCGATATTTTTACCTGGCTAACTTCTCATTTTGTAACAAGTTATGGAAGGCGCATTCTTGTACCCATATATCGAATGACATCCAAGACTAGGGCATTTGTCAGTTTGTACATCAAGCTACTTCCCGCAGCCTTAGGTTGCACCTCTTCGAGGTCGCCAGATCTCCCAATTCCATGGCCCATTCGGAAGTGTCTGCGTGCTACTATGTTGGAAACAATTCTTGCCTCTCTTTCCCCCACGCTGCAGTTTGAGGGAAAGTTATTGCTATCCATTTGCGATAAATCTGAGAAGAATGCTTCTATTGTTGCATCATCCCATCCCTCTTCTGGCCATTTTCGCTGAAATTTTATAAATGAGGAGGAATTTCAGGACTATGTTCAGAATTGTTTCAAATTTTGAATCGCAGTGGCTGACTTACATGCTCTATGAAGTGCCTGATTAGATTTTCTCTAGTCTTCTTGGCGTTGAGTCCTTGCTGCACGTATATTGATGGAATAAGCGTTTCAGCCAAACTGAACGCTAGACTGTTCATTTTTCTTTTCCCAGAACTTTCGATCCACGGAAATGGGCGGAAATAAGACTAGCACAGCATGTTGTATTGGTTTCAATATGAAAACCCCTTTAGTCTACCCATTACCAGAAAAAACAGACGCTTTTTGATCATTGAATCAAATCAGACCACAATTGTTGATCGGATAGATAATTGATCATCAATCCAAATCTGTGTAGTCAATATATATACAAAGTTGCATTAATGAACAAAAGGAAAACTTGCGAAGCTAGACAATGAATCGTTGAATGCTATAATTAGTTTGTTTAAGCTGACGAAAACAGCTGCGTGTACCTTTAATTATCGTGCCACGCTATTCCATATATCCGAATAAGAGAAAAAATGTTAAACTGTGTGCAAAACTGAAAATAAATATAACAGAGTTGTGTGAAATAAACAAATATTTATTTAAAGAAAAATAGGAATAAATACAAATTTGTAATAAAGAAGGTCCTTAACGGAATCAAATGTGTAATAATGAAGCTGAGTTATAAAATAAAACTAATTCATTAACTTAAATAAGTATTTGTAAAACACAAGTATAAAATATTCAATTTCTATAACAATAGTCATTTATCTAGATAACTTATACGTATACGTCTTGTTCGTTTCTGATGTTCTTCATCATAGTGATAAATCTATTGTTTATCGTAGTTCTAGAAAAAAAGAGAGAGAGATTCCGTGGGTGGGAGTAAATATATCACTGAGATAATGAAACGCTTTTGAAGGGAGTTAGTGTTGTGTCACCGAATATACGCGAGTACACGTACGTGTATGGTGAATAATTAATAATAACAGAACGTATGTAACTTGATAATCAAACTCGTGGAGTTTTTATTTAAATAATAATTCGCACGGTTGTTAGCTATGGCATTCTCGTGAGCGTGCAGTGTAGGACCACTCGTCGAAAGTGGGTTGGGCCACTTAAAAACTACCTACAAATTCTTACAATATAGAACAGAGAAGGGAAGTCGTTATAGTTGTGTTGAAATTAAGGGCGAATAAGTACATGATAATCGCTGGGCTCGGCATCCAAGTATTAGGAATAATCATTAATCTAAAAAACTGAGCGCCCAAAGTTTGTCGGTTTGAAGGCGGAGCTCTTTTTTTTTAAAGCGGGTCACGAAACGCACCGAACAAACTGTCACTCGTTAGTCTTTCAGGTTATGTAGATCGAGCATAGCTCGTACCCTCGCACCACCCCGAGGTCACCTTAAATTGGATTAAATTTACGCAATACGCGCTATGCAACTTTATTGTTCAACCGCCAACTACTCTGATAGTCTAATAGATACTTTAATGTTACAACAAACAGTACGATGAACGCCTTTAAATCATGCAGAAATCGACAAGTTTTTATCTTACCAAAGATTTTCGTGATCAGGCTACTACAGACGGACAAACGGACGGCGCTACGGGCAAAGTCGTCGTCTGCTACTTTGACAGCTACTCGGCTGCGTGTTGGACAGGTGAAGATTTCATTTTCCTAGTAAAATATTCGCGTCTTTGTTTTTTGTAATGTCAGTAAATGCTTTTGGAAATAATAATTTCCAAATATTGGTACATTGTTGTAAGCCGCCACTATAGTAATTAAATTTGTATACATATATTTGGTCAGATACAGTCCAATGTAACGTATGGAATGGATTAATGTTTCTTCAGCAAAATGACATACATGAATGCCAGTGACAGTTATGGCAATTATCTATCGGCGTATTCGAATTCAATTATTATTCCATCTGTTCACTGACGTATCAGCTTGAGCACGCAATTCTGGTAGTGGTGTAGATATACTGCTTTGTTCAGGCCGAAGACTTCCCTATCACGACTAATCAATCTCATTAGTTTGAACTATAAATACATAATGAAAATTCAGTTCGTTCGACAATGGTTTGCGCCTTTTTTCAAATTGAAATAAAACAAAGTAGCTCTCAGTTCAATTCCGCCATTCCTGGCACAAAAAAATGACTCTTGAATTCGATCGTTGCGAGAGATTGCAGTATGTCTGCTGGGTTCAGTTGCTAATTTCGGAGCGGTGTAGATTTGCAAGTTTTTAGTGGTGTGGCAAGTGCGGTGACAGCTCGCATTTATGATAGGTTACTTTTTTCAGTATAAAAACCGTTTCTGCCGCATACGACGGCTTCTCAGGATATTCGTTATCTAAACTTCACATAGAATTTTTTTAAATTCTACTCATATTTTTTAAGCGATTATAACATTACTCGCCATTGAAGATTCATATCTTGACATATTTGACTAAGTGTGATAAATATATTTACGATATACATAGGTATGTATCTATACGTGCAATTGCATATTTATTCATTCATTCATTCTAAATATCGATAATGTTGTTGGCGAGTGTCAGACGTGAATTAGGTTTCCGAATTCTGAAAATAGATTACTTGATTTCTTGATCGTTTTTCTTTTTGATATTTTCAGTCAGTGTTCACCATGGAACACTATAACAACGGCGACTCGTTGAGTTCCTTACCTACGACTCCTTTGAACGAAGGTGACAACAATTCTAGCAAAAAATGGTACCGACAAGCGACTCAGAGGTGAGTTTAATTGAATTATTTTTCATGCTTAAATCAACCTCAGTTGTTGTTCTTATCAAAAGTTGTCAGCATTCATAAATTATCATGTGCTACAATCGCATACCTGATCTACAACAACGATAATCGTTCACAGCCAGCTTTTAGCTAAAAGATTATTTGAATTTTATCATGAAAATTCTCACTAATCTTACCAATCATTTGATTCAACAAGCTGGTTCATTGTGCAATGCACTTTTCAATGACTGCATATAGTTGAATGTAGTCGAATTTGGGATGCTACAGGTATAAGCTAGACATTTCATGTTTGGACATTTTGTTTTATTCCGACCTGGTTTTTGTCAAGGCAAAATTATTACCATACAACGAAGGTGGTGATTTCGAAAATCCTTGGAAGTGAAGCTAAACTCAAGAAAATTGGAAAAAACCTTGGAAGTAAAATAAATTCAAGCAAATTCGATGGCGAGAGAAGTCAAGAAGAGATAAATAAGCTTTTGGTTCAAAATTTGCGCCATCGAGAGCACAATCTTTGTTTATGCACCGAGATTTTAAAGGCCTCAAAATATGTTTGTGTGCTTTTACCCCCCGGTGTGAATGCTGCGTATTCAACGGCTAGCGTATTTGTTAGCATAATACGTAGTCTGATAGTCACTATCTGTGTCTGGATGACCTCTACCGATCTCTTTGTCTATATCTCGCATACTGAATATTTCTCATTTCATCGAGCTTAAATGTTAACATACACTACATATTTGGCTTAGATTGGGCAGCAGTCTTAGTTGAAGCGTTAGAGCAGCGTGTGCACATAAATATTTGTCAGAAAAGGAGAAGAAATCGAAGAATTTTCGAACTTCTAGTTATTCGTTCTTGTTTCTACTAATTTATTAACGAAATGAATCCGCATAATGTAGACGTTGTCGTCACTCCTGCTGCAGATACCGCAGGTTAATCATTTACCGTTTATTTTACACGTCGTATTTTCTAAAAATTCTTTCGGAGTACAGACATTCTATTCTTACTTCTCATAAATCTATAAATAATCCCTCTTTAATTTTTCCTAATGTTTATTTTTGGATATGACACAGGTGACCGGGCGTATTTTCGCGAAAGTCTAACTAGTTTTCCAGATAATTTTCTACGTCAAGCAATGCTTGGATTAAATCTACCTTCGTCATCTGGCCTGACTAGAAATGATCGTAGCGAACAGGATTTGGATTGTTTTACCGAGGGTGATCAACGGATGAGAACCGATAAACGCGAGATAGCGCACAGGTAATTGAATGAAGAAATTAAAAGCAAAAAAATAATCACAGATTAGTATCCAACGTGAAACAGATGTTACAAGCGAATTTCTATCATTTTAGAATCACGTTGGTTTTCATAGGCCTGAAAAAAACATTAGTGGTGTTCTATGCTGATAAGATAAGACGCATCACGCGGCCAATTTTCAAAGACTAAAACTTTCCACTAACTCTTCGCAAATTAATTCAGCGATAATTGAAATTGAACAGAATACGATGACAGGTGCATAAATTTGGAGTATTTTGAATATTTTCGAAGCGCTGAAATCATAATCGCATATGTCGGAACTACGAGCGATGTCGCCATACGCAACCAATAGACCTGTAAAAACTAGAAATCGTGTTACAATCTGTTATGTACTGCGTAAACAGAAAACCAAAACTAGAAGATATTTATATTTGAACAGTCTGGGCCTTGAAATCAGTTGGTTTGAACGCGTCTTAAGAAATCCTCGTTGCATCACCGCAGGTACTCAAAATAATCCTTCAATTTCCTAATTAACATTGCATATCCTTTTGCCAAGTTCTGGAAATGCTTCCAGCCAGCGGTACATGGGAATCCGTGATTGTTGCAGTCGGAAAACAAGTTCGATTAATTGGCAAAGTTCTTCGATATCTGCATCGCGCATCATGCATACTCGCGATAGGTATTTCCGCGTTAGTTAAGTTAAATCACGCAACATACTGCAGTTTGGCTATTAGTAAATCAAGGTCAAAAAGCTGGCTAGTATGGGCAATGCAGAATCAATTATCTGTGACATCTTGCATTATAAACCGCTCTCAAAATCTGTCTGGATTATTTCCCGGATTACTTAATTCACAACCCACGATCATCGCACATTGTATACGTATATTACATGTCAGAAGTTAGCCACGGTGATAGAAACTAAATATTAATAATGACAATTATAATAATGATGATTTTGCTCCTCATTTTCTATCGATCTTGGCATAATCAATGCGCTCATTTTCACTTCGCAGGCGCCATACGTCCAGACGTGTTGTTGTTTTATGTTCACAGATGTGCGTATACTTAAGTACGTACACATAAAATCTTCAACCAATCATGCGTTTAATAATTTATCAGCAACAGGTTTATCATATGATTAGCATAATTGCAATTGGGTTATAATATTAATCGACAACCTATTACGCCATTATTATCGTCTCGTTTTGATTGAACTTTTTTTATTAATTTGTTCTTGTTTCTCTGGTTTTTTTCATTTTAATTTTTTATTTATTTCTACTTCATCTCTCATACATGCATTCCAGACAACTCGAGCATATATCTCCGTACATATGTAATTACCGCATACCTATGTGAACGTAAACAAGCTGAGTAGAGGGGCTTATATTCAGTAAAGTGACCCGAGTAGCCTGGTCAGTTTGCGACGGAACATAACTCGAAACTCAGTTCGTTTCGTCTCGTCTGGTTGTCATTGCCTTCTCGCAATTGATCTTATTAAACGAATCTTTCAATTAGTGCGTGTTATAATTATTAGTGCTCATCGCTACACGTGTTGTACAAGTGTGAATATTTGATTGATAATTCTCTAAAACTAAATAAGAAAGGAAAAAAACCGTGCGAAGATGATTTACTGATAATATAACTTCTCGTAATATTATAAGCTCATTTGTCACGCTGTACTTTCTATTCATTCAATTTATTCATTCATACGATTCATAAATCGAATACATCCGGCCGTTCGTACAGAGTTGTTACAACTTTCTAAATCATACACCATCATCTAATTAAAAATCGTGTAGGTAGCTAGGCGTTAGAAGTTACTCATTATAAGTTTTGATCGCTCAAACTCCGTGGGACGATATAAAATTTTTTTCTCCGTCCTAATTAATTTTTCTTTTTCTCACATCTGACTTTGCTCGAGATTTTTTTCTCCAAACTCTATGTGTGGTTTGTTGTCGAGCCGGTGAAGAGAAAGAAAAAATGAAATGAAACTATCTCGATAGATTATTTCAACGGGTTTTTTCCCTCATTGTCATTGATTGTGTGTACGATCAAAAAACAAAGCGAGGGAGTCGACTTTAATTATTCGACGATAAATGACTAAGAAAGTTTTTTTTCACGATTTATAAAGCGCAGACAATGGAAGACGAAGAAAAAATTATACGATATCAATTTCAGGATTCTGATTAGCTCGTCGCTTCTCTGTTGATGTAATTTTGCGAAAAAATATTCTAAGAAAAGAATAAAAGAAAAAAAAAATATCTGCTATCAAAAAAATTTTATCTATCCCCGTAATTATCTTCGCACATTTTCACTATCTTTTAATTCAAGAGAATATCATAAGATTATCACATTTTGATGATCTTGTTCTTAGAAAAGAAAAAATCTTATCTATTATTCTTGCAATATAATTTTCAGATAAATCATCCACGGCTTATGCTTTTTATATTGTAATAAAAATTCGAAGCAGATCGATCGGTCGAATATCATCTTTATAATTTTGTGCTCGTACAATATAACGACTTAATTGAACTGTCAGAGTGACAGACACGTGTGAATCTAGATATCTGATGTTATAAATATATCGATCATGGAGAATGAGCGCGCAGACATTTTAGTATTATATGAGATCATCCACTAATCCTTAATCATCGCACCCAATTAGCTGCTAATATATTATTTCTTTCTCCTCGTTTTGCAGTGAATTTTCGCGTGGTATTCGATAACCGATGATCGTGCAGCGTATAGCGAATTGAAATAAATAAATGAATGAATATCAAGTGAACGCCATTTGATATAGTCTTTCATTTTCTAAAGTTGTGTGGTTTTCATCGATAGCAGCTTGATATTCAGGCAGGCTTTGAATGAGTTGTCCTCATTATTTATTCAGTACCTAATAAGTCGCGCGGCAGTGTCCCCGATATAAAATAGACAACTATAAACAAATGTAAAGCTAGTTAGCTGAAAAACGATAAAATAAACTGCATTATTCGGTCGGTGTGAAACGTGATTTGCCTCGTATTTTTGTGGTTCTTTATCATTTTGGTAATTCCATATTCATATTGAAAAAAGTTATATATACATCTATACAAAATGCGTTTGAAAGACATGTGTGAAGGTGCTTTACCCGCTGCACAATTTGCCAATTCTAGGCTGAACGTACCGAATGAGTGAGTATCAGATAACAATTTTATTGTGAAAAATTTGTATTGTAATCGTCGACATCTGCTTTCCATTTATCGTATCTATACACGATCGCGTTCTTGTCGTTGTTATTATCATTATCCTAACTAATTCAAGAGGTTCAAAGTACCCTTTGATTCCTATATAATTCCACACAAACTGCATCAGATGTGTACTCAGCTGGCGTTGGCGTTTCATCGATCCCCCATTTTTTTCCTATCTGTCTTTTTTCTGAAGATAAAAACGGAAAACAAAAGCAATTTTTTTTTATCACCCAAACCACATCTTCCAGCTGACGTGCTTATCGTTCATTTTGCGCCGATCGGGTTTGCTCTACTTGAAAACTGTACGGCGGATCGAGGCGCGAACGTCGATTGAATCCTCCTGTAGTATAGGAATTCATCGATCGGAAAAACATGTCGCAACCATTTCTATGGCTATAAGTATATTTACATACGCTGTACTGGAAATACAAGTGCGTCACTTTAATGCTATCCGCCCATGATTCTGGTTGCTCCGTAACGTCAAACATGCGATATTATAACAGCCTACGACGTTCGTCGGGCTTAAACCACTTGGCAGTTACTTCCAGTGTGTCAGAGTTTACAGAGGATGGAGTTCCAGCAGGCTGCTTAAAAATTTTTTTTTCACCGCTATAAATACGTCGTATCGTCATTGCTTCATTATTTATTGTTTTCATTTTGTTTATCTGGCGTCTGGAAAATTTCTCATCTAATACTGTGAAAGTATTTTTTGTTCACCAAAGTTTTTCAAGTGCACAGAATAAACCTCGTAGTGTCATAGGAATTTGTGTATCTTATCACCGAAATCAGGGAAATAAACCGACGAATCGAAAGTCTACCCAATGTGCACCGATGATAAATTAAAAGGCTTTGTGTTTTGCTATCGAGTAAAAAGAAAAATTGTCGCGCGATCGAATTTAGGGCAATTAAAGTGCACGTTGTAAACAAATAAATATAAGCTGACTATGAATTGAAATATCATGAGTCGAGAAGTATTTGCTTTAAAAAAAATGCCGACAGGCCTGTTTTCAATCGGGTATGATGCACTACAGATTGCTACGAACAATAGGTAAGCGATATCGGCGAAAACGAATGAAAATTCGAGAGATGCTCCTTCATTTTTGTTTTTTTTAAATTCATGAAACTGCGGTATAATGATGCCGTTTATAGTTCGCAATGTGGCAAATCCGAGAAATGATGGTTTAAACGTACATCCCTGTAATCCAAAAAACTCTGAATCCTTAGCCTCCGTAACAAGGCAGCAGGCCATTAATAGGTATCGAATCTCATCGGTAACTTGGCACTTGAAATGAATTGGGTAATATAGACAGAATCGTCTTCTATGTTGCAGGATATTCGTCAACAGAAGTCTTCATTTGGAAAACATCAAATTCTATGGATTCGATATGGACTACACCTTGGCGGGTGAGAATTTTTAATCAATATTTGCGGCAGCGAATCGATGCGGCGAGCGCGAGCCAGCGATCTTTTCTCGAGCGATGTCTCTTATCTACGACTGAAATAACTGGAACATTGATCTTATTTATGCCAAACTTTCCAGAGTACAAGTCTCCGCAATATGAACAGCTGGGCTTTAATCTTCTCAAGGATCGTTTGGTTTCCTTGGGCTACCCGGAAGAAATAAAAGAGTTTGAATATGACCCTAGTTTTCCTGTTCGAGGGCTGTGGTTCGACACTCTCTACGGTAACTTGCTGAAGGTTGACGCGTATGGAAACATTCTTGTCTGTGTACATGGATTTGAATTTTTAAAACAGTAAGCCCGCCACGCTCGATCATTGGGGATTGTTCGAACGTGTTCATGAAATTTTTCAATCATCTTATCATTCTTTCAGCTCGCAAGTTTACGAACTTTACCCAAACAAGTTCTTGCAACTCGACGAATCTAGAGTCTACGTATTGAATACTTTGTTCAATCTCCCTGAGACTTATCTACTGGCGTGTCTGATAGACTTTTTTACAAACTCCCCTCAATACACCCGAGAGAAAACTGGAGTCAAGGGTGGCGAACTGACGATGAGTTTCAAGAGTATTTTTCAAGATGTTAGAAACGCTGTTGACTGGATTCATCTGCAGGGGGACCTGAAGAGCAAAACTATCGAGAATTTGGATGAGTACGTCAAGAAAGATGAAAGACTGCCTATGTTTTTGACAAGGATTAAGGAAAGCGGAGCCAAAGTCTTCCTTCTCACAAACAGCGACTACGTTTTCACAGACAAAATAATGACTTACTTATTTGATTTTCCTCATAGCTCACGTGTGAGTTGTTATTTTTGCTACTCTACCAGACGTCATTTATCTGCAGAGCTATTTTATATAATGCCGACCCATTTTCTAGACCGAGGAATCCCATAGAAACTGGAAAACCTATTTCGACACTATCGTAGTTGATGCCAGAAAGCCATTGTTCTTCGGGGAAGGAACGATCCTACGACAAGTCGATACAAGGACCGGTGCTCTGAAATTAGGAACTCACAAAGGACCTTTACACTTAGGTACGAAGAAGAAATTGGAGAAATTTTTTTTCTTTCAATTTCGATGATCAAAGACAAGGTTTTCACCAAGGACTTGACTTTTTTATACAGGTGAAGTATATTCCGGTGGTTCGTGCGACGTTTTCACAGAGCTGATAGGGGCGAAAGGCAAGGATGTTCTTTATGTCGGAGATCACATTTTTGGAGACATTTTAAAAAGTAAGAAGATCAGGGGGTGGAGAACGTTCCTAATCGTTCCAGAACTGGTACAAGAGCTCCACGTCTGGACAGATAAGTGTCAGTTATTCGCAGAACTTCAAAGTCTGGATGTTATGCTCGGAGAGATGTACAAGTGAGTTTTCATTTACTCATAAATTTTAGATTCAACAGCTCTGCTTAGGTATCTTGATATCAACTTCGCCTTATTTCAACAGGAATTTGGACAGTAGTACCAAAGAAAAACCAGATATCTCCAAACTTCGGGCTTCGATAAGAGACGTAACACACAAAATGGACTTGGCCTATGGTATGATGGGTTCTCTTTTCCGCAGTGGCAGTAGACAGACCTTTTTCAGTAGCCAGGTCGTCAGGTATGCTGATCTCTATGCTGCAACTTTTCTCAATCTCATCTACTACCCGTTCTCATACATGTTCAGGGCGCCTGCTATGCTGGTAAGATAATTTTAATTCCTCTTTTATAAACTCCGTCGATGCACCAATACTCGATATTTACTTGTTATTCCAGATGCCTCACGAAAGTACGGTCGCTCACGAGCAGCGGTTTGTGATGGAAACGCCGATGATCAGTCGATCGCGTACTTTTAAACTTACCGAAGAAGAAGAGGATCAAGCAAAACCGGTGAACGTGAGTTTTACGTTTGGAGAAATTAATACCATAATTTTTAGGATCAATAGCAGGCGTACGATCAGAAATCGATTCTTGGTTTTTTTTTAGCATGGCATTCTGGACATCGATCATACCGCGAGTCAAATACCCCATGCAAGACCGGAGACTCCGAGAAACGTTACCCACACTCATGACGAAGACTGTAGCGACGAAGATAGCGATTCGCAGAAGCAAGCCAATCTAGAGGCTCGTAAAATTTCAACGAGGGAGGCTAATTGAGATATAACATCACCTCTCCGTTACTCGATCTTCAAAGTTATGCACCTTGAATATAGGCCGATAATTTCTTGCTCTCGTTTTGATTTTACTCTGATTAATATGGGTAATCGATGTTTTAACATATTGACATGTTGTTATGAATGAAATGGATTCATAGTCGAGATTTCTTCTATTAAAAGTAAGTGACGTTGAAATTTTTTAAATGTCTAGATCCGTTGTATATCTTCCGAAAATATTCTAATCGTTATAATACCCATAATGTTCGTTTCATGTATTTATATGTCTGGTGAGTACACGTACGCACATATAAGTACATGTACATCCGAAGAAAGTATAATAAATTATTTTTTATTACATTTTTATTTGACCATTATCAGCAAACTTGAGAATGGAGAACCTTTAAACAAGAAGTAAGCTACACAGCACACTAATAGAATCTGCTGACTAACGCTGCGTTGTGACTATGGTTGTAACAAATACGATGGATGAAGGAGCTAGGCTTCATCCGTCGCTTCATTACAAATAAGAACAATTAAGAAACGTAGGTTAGGCTAGTTTTTTAAATAATGAGATTCTCAAGTACAGATAGTAAAACATGAAACTAAAAAAGAAAGAGATTGTGCATGGTGAATACCAACAACTGATACTTCAATGAATCTATAGGCTATTACTACTCGTGCATAATAAATTATTAATAGAAGTATAGTGTAGGTAGTCATATTGAAAGTTGAACCATCAACGTTGTTATGAATTTTTGATAAAATACATTTATCTTATACCCCAAAGGCACGCTTGGCAATGTTTAATGATAATATTCCATGGAATTTTCAATTTAAACCATTTTAGGCATACAGGACAAAAACGGAGAGTACTTACGGTGTATTTCGTTTATTGTGACGTACGTGAATACAGAATATCATTCAGGAAATCATTATGTACATACATACATACACGGGTATCTAGAGGGAGAGCGAGATTGTTCGTCAGATTTTACATAAACAACTCGTCAAAATATTCCTCAAACTCTTCCTCTCGAGATTTTTCATTGCTCTCAGTGAGCTTT
The DNA here is from genome assembly GCF_917208135.1 of Athalia rosae. Classification (NCBI taxonomy): domain Eukaryota; kingdom Metazoa; phylum Arthropoda; class Insecta; order Hymenoptera; family Athaliidae; genus Athalia; species Athalia rosae. Next base: position 30,390,988 of record NC_064027.1, on the reverse strand, counting down.
TCTTTCCAAATTTCTGATTCATTTACGGTCTCTTGAGCTTTTGGCTCAACAGTGTCCTCTTTCTCAACTTTAACTACCGCAACTTCGGATGCAGTAACACCACTAGTTGCTGGAATTTCTTCAGTTTTGCCCAACCTTTTCAAAGACTTTTTTCTCTTGATCTCCCGTTTTTTACTGTGATGATTCAATTTTAAAGAACATGGTGGACAAAGTCCTGAAAGTTCAATTGACATTTGAACGTATCTTGTGAGAAAATTGGTTAAACAATCTGTGTTTAAGTACTCACTCAATTTAACTAAAGCATTTTTCTTCTCTCCATGTTCAACGTATCCAAAATTCACCTCCCAGGTTTTCAGGTCATTTTTCTCCTCACATTTTTTGTTTCCACATTGAAACTGTCCTTTACCAGTGACCACTTCGTTTTCAGTTCGCCATCGAAGAGCAACCTGGAGCATTAATGGCTTATCAATGCAAAATCCAACAGAGCTGACTAGAACGCGATACGGCACCTGGTTTTTTTTGTAGTATATCAAGTCTGCAATGCAATACTCTTTGAATAACTTGTCGTAATACTTTTTTGCTAGTCTGGTTTCCCAGTCGTTTGGTACTTCGGTGTCATCGTCCCACAGAAATCTGTGTTGCTCCCGAAGGACATCGGCATCAGTTTTATCCCTCGACCTCGAAACACACGCCGCAAATTCATGTATAGGGAATCAAGATTCGTTTAATCTATTCAACGGAGATTGTCATCAACATCTACGAAATTTTATCCTCTGGGTTTATGCTGACTTACGTATCTCGTTTTAAGGTTAACGCAGAACCTTTTTGATAAACGAAATAATCATTGATCAATTTCTTGTGCCGATCGTAAGCTGTGAGATGAGAGTATGCAGGGAACATGATTCTCTTTAATGTCACATCCAATCTAGTGTCAAACTATTAAGCAAACGACTGACGCTTTGGAATTTGAACTGAAGTTTCCTCACGAATCACCAAATCACTGATTGCTGATGAGCATCAATGCAACCTACAACAATTCAGTGTGCTTTTATAGGCAGCCCACATTACGGCCGTGTACTACGTACGTACGTACCACGGTGCCACTATCAACTCCATACACTATTCCCATGATCTTGTCAAATTTCCCACTCCTAAGCGCTGCTCAATTCGCCGTTAAAAAACCTATAGACCTCATTCAGAAAAATGTTGAATTTTACCTGGAAAAAAAATTGGTTTCTGAAAAAATAGATCTATTTGTTTCAACAGTGACATAACGCCATCGATAAATTATAAATGACGGGTATTTTCTATACGTGATACACACAATTTACACATTGCGATTGCTCTTGGAGCAGGATTTTTAAATGGCTACATAATAACGGTCTCGGAATATTTGGTAGATCGGTATTCACATTATCACGGAGGTTTAAAGTTCATAACTTTTTTTGACAATACTTTTCATAACGTATAGAATTATGAATAGTAACAATAGGTACTAATTTTCTAGATGGAGTAAATGTGACATTGCTGGTTCTAGGCCCTGTAAGAAGCTCTAACTTGTCATCCTTCTAATCAAGCCATGAATCGACGATAATGGTTTCAGAGATTCACGAAAGCTTGGAACATTAGCATGGGATGACATCCGCAAAGAACTTTGACGTTCACTTTCTCGTTAGCTGGGATGAAAATCACAGAACCTTGGGTTAAAACTTTCGACTGACCAATCTCCCCTTTGCCATTAATTATGATCAAAATGCTGGCTGTACTTCTCGGAATCAAGTTGTAAGTAGCTCTACCAGGAGGAATCTAAACATGTTAACATCGGTGAAATTAGTTGAAAAATTAAAGATTAGCTTGGGATTGACAGAACAAGCGGAACTCACGGTTATTTTTGCAACAGCAAAATCTGGGATTGGGGGTCTGAAAATTTCCGTACACTCGTCTTCTCGGAACGGTTGGAACCGTTTTGCGGATGCTGGCTCGCAGTTGTAAGTTAGCATTTCTACCAACGTCTCAATATCTTTCGGTTTTGGAGTCAGTCCTGCACGTACTACGTTATCAGAGCAGGCCATGCACTCGATACAATCTGAAAATGATGATTACATTCGGAAAACGACAAAGAAATTAATTTTCATAATTATCACATCTTACCACCAGAAAGATAGGCATGAGGCTCATTAGGACCTAAAAATAAGGCTTCTCCAGGCTGCAGTGTTATCCAATTGAATAGATAAATACCGAAACATCCAACGTCTCCAGGATATTGAGAATGCAATTTTTCCAGCAGCGCTCCATTAAGAGCTTGTCTACCACATTCGTCTGTTGACCGAAATAGGAAATGCTTGAATGATCGAATAATCTGACGGAAGATTATTAATAGTACCCAACCCAATCGTAATAAACAGGAGTACAAACCTAGATGGGATAATCTATCCAATAATATACGCAGCTGTAAAGCTACGAATTCAGGATCCCTGGTAAGAATATTCCTAAAGCAGTTTTTAAGAGCCGTATTGAGTCCGGCTTCATCTGAAGTAGAGAGCTCCAATATATTATCCTCTCCAACTACAGCACGGAATTCGGGAACAGCATTGAAGTATTGTTTAATTTCAGATATTGGTCGAAACCCACAGAGAGCTTCAAAGGGAGTGAGAGCAATGGCAATTTCCGGCTTATGGTTTGGGTCTTTGTAAACCTCAGGTTGTGACTTGTGAAGCTGCTCCGCATGCTCCTATGATAAGAGAACATATTGAACTTGAATTTTGAGAATAAAAAATCCATTTCTTGTAAGTAGATCTCACCTTATTTGGGTGTGCCTGTATTGACAGAGCCTTATTGATAGACAAGACTTTGAATAAAAAGGGAAGTTCTGATCCAAACTTCTCTTGCACAGCCTGTCCAAGCACGTGGCTATTCTCTGCGATATAAAGTCCGAGTGGCACTCCCTTTTCTTTCACAACTGAGGGCCCGTTCCCATGCGTGCCCATCCACAGCTCAGCATAGGGCTTACTCTCATCCAACGAATAAGAAAAACTTGACGCCTTCATCAACGTTGCCACTGTACTTTTGCTGCCTTTTTCCCCCCAATCATAGGACTGTACCACGCACATCAATTCCATCTTGCAATTGTTCTAATTATCTGTAAAATGTGAGAAGCTGATTATTGGTAATAAGAACATGACAATGCCACTTTGGACTTTCTAATCAAATAAGATAAAATCAACCTTTACATTGAATCAATGACACGATCACGGCAGATGGATGACAAATAAACAATGTAGACTTGTAGACCCAGTTGGATTCATTCGACATAATAATCTGGTTCAGAAGTAGCTGAGCATATGTTTAGACAAATGATGAAAAGATTACGTGTACGCAAGGGGTGAAACGGGTTCAAGGGTGGCCTTTGCGAATGTGTAATGATTTGTCGATTCCTTTTTAACACGACGGAATCGCCGGCTCACGAATCGTGTACCTGATAACCTCGGCGTTTGATATTATGTTACGAAATTTCCAAACACAGCATAGGTCTGTATTCAAAGGTCAAACAGAATTGGGCAAGAATATTTTGTTCAGAAATTAATGAAGATAACGGATACTAATTATTTAAAAAACAATACTTGCCGACCAGTCCGCTGAATAACCGACGTACCGCAAAGTACGAAAGGAGTACTACACGTCACCACGTATTATCTTCAGTCAACGACGCAGGTCTCAAGTCACCTATAATTCAAATAGGGGAACTTTTTCAGAGAAATTTTCGGGTGAACGCGTAAAATATAACGAAAATCATTATATTTTCTATCGCAATTATTTATATTGAATCATAATTAATGGAATTGTATATTGTGTCATATTTTATTACCATGAGGGTTGTCAAGTTTTGATTCGAATTTAGGGGATTTGCTTGCTATTAAAGATCGATTTGAAATACTGTCGGTATCGTGGTCGGTACGTATGTATGTACGTACACCAATTCGGCGTCTTCGCGGGTTCTTCCACAATTTCTAACCTGTAATCAGCGAGTGATCTTATTTTGAAGATTATTTGTGAATAAGATCTTGGAGTAAAATTAAAACAAGTATGGGTGAAAATATTCACGGTACTTTTATATCTGAGAAAGTTTCTAGGATCAGATGGAAACCTGATGATCTTACTGAAGCAAAATCCTTCGTGACAGGAAGTTGGGATAACCCGGTATGAACGACGAAATTTATCTTCAAATGAACATTGCGTGAAAATCTAGCTATCGCTTTTAACATACCGACAATTCTTTGAATGCATTGGATTTCCTCCCATACTCTAAGTATTTTCATCCATATTAATTCATGTCAAACCTGATCTATCGGCCTCATTTTTTAGGTGAATAGTGTTACTTATTGGACTTTTGACACCAATGAAGAAGACAATGAGTCTTATCCTGTGATAATATCATCTCACGCTTTCCTCGGTGACGTTACGGAGCTTAAGGTAATTGGATGATGAACAGATATCCTATATCGTCTTCCAAATATGAAGATATGTCTTGCTAACAAGTGCTTTTGTTCTTTCAAGTTCATAGGCAGGGATCTTTTTGCAGCGTCCTCATCTGTAGGATCTGTGCATCTGCTACAAATACAGGATAATCCTTACGCTCAGTTCAAGGAACACGTTTGTTGGGAATTTATACATAACTTCAGGTGCAAATTTTTTCTGTGTCTCCTTTTCGTTTTTCTTTTAAAAAACGGGTGAAGTATTCTAGTTGAAAATCTGTCATATTTGAAATTACAGAACATCTGATTACGCATCTTGCACTGCATTGTCTACTTTTGAACAGGACATAGTCAGTGTAGGAGAAGATGGTAAAATAAATTTATTAACAGCCAGAGAAAAAACGCCAGTGAGAGTTATTGGTATGTGAAGCAAAAACCGATAAGACTCAGTTTTATCTGCAGTTTCTATAAAGTAGAAACTTTGACACAGATTTACTGTAACTTTTAATTATTTCAGAGAATGCAGATAGTTGCTCTCTGCACTGTGTAGATTTCTTGAAGCACAGCGAAGTATTAACAGGAAATTTGAGGGGCCACATGAAAGTCTGGGACCTAAGGAACAACCAAGATACTCCTACGACAACTTTCATACTTTCTGCGCAAACAAAGGTCAAATTTTGTATTCAATCAGTTGATAAATCAACTGACACTTAGTGAGGTTTGTCCTGATATCAGTGGTGAATACTTTTTCGCTTTTTGCAGACTAGAGCAACAAGCTTGGCCCATCATCCAACTCAAAGACATATCGTAGTTGCTGGTGGCGGTGATGGAAGTTTAACAGTATGGGATCTGAGGCATAACACCTATCCCATATCCCAATTGAACGCACATTCAAGCGCAGTTAGCGAAGTGATGTTTCACCCAGACAGACCCGAAAATTTATTCTCTTGTTCAATCAGCGGGCAACTCTGGCATTGGAACAACGCGCAGAACTCCAAATTAAAATTAGGTGACTCTATGTTTTCTATCTTCCAACGAATTGTTCTACATTACTTTCCTAACACTTCCTGTCCTAATTACGAACATAATTTCATTTTCAGATTCAGGAGATATTCACTGGTTGAACACGATCGGCACCAGAGGAAAAGTTGACGTAAATTCGCTCTGTGCGACACTACACAAGCCCATTAATTCGATAGACATTAACAGATCGACGCTGCTCTTTGGTTGTGATAACGAGGCCATGTATGTGATAAAAAATATTTCACTATGAGCAGCGAACATTGTAACTTTTTTTAAATAAATGTGTATATAATATTGTGCTGGTGAAAATTACCTTAAGCACATACTAGTGTTTCATGTAATAGAACAAATATAATTTTACACAATTCACCCTGTGTTATGAATGGAGTACCATGACCTTGAAATTATTTGAAAACATTCCTGAGTTTTTCCAAATTTTTCCGAGTTTTTCCCGATTTTGTCTCAATTTATTAACTCATTAAACAATTTTAATACCCTCATCTTTCCAAGCCCCTGAAGCCGCTTGATAATGTGCAAGAAAAGTGACACCATCCCAGATTCATCCCCATTTTTCCCCGATTTATTTTCGATTTTCTAATTAATTATTCAATTACTCCATCTTTCCCGCCGAAAAGTGACAAGTAGCGCCGAGTAGCGTAACATCGGCTCGCGGAACTTGCGTGAACTAAAATTCCAAGTTTCTTGCCCCTTGACTCACCGAGACCCGCCTTACAGCGAGTAGGCCAAAGCGCCTGATGATATACGCACCCGCATTACACGGAAATAATGCGGGTCTCCTGACGTCAAGGGGCAAGAAACTTGGAATTTTAGTTCACGCAAGTTCCGCGTGCCGATGTTACGCTACTCGGCGCTACGTGTCACTTTTTCGGAGGGGAAGATGGCTCAATTTGAATAATTAATTCAAACATCGAAAATAAATCAGGAAAAAACGAAAAAAATAAGAAAAAATTGGGAATAAATCTGGAAATAAATCTAAGGCTGTATGACTTCACCTGAATATCATCCGGGGCTCGCAAGAGATGAAAGAGATCTAGTAAATAATTCGAAATCATTTAAGAAATTGAAAAACATTTAGAAAACATGGAGGGAAAAATAAAGAATAATGCCAAGGCAGTATCTTTTTTATTCTGATCTTGGAAAAAAGAATCTGATTACAAAATTAAACAAAGAGAGAAAACTGAAATGACATCACACCGATACACTATATATTATATAGATAGTTATATCATAGCTTATATAGTATGTGTGTTGTTAACTAATGATTGGTACTAATTTTCAGTCAACGTGTGTGTAACTCATTGTTAATGCATGCAATATATGCTTTTAATAAAGGGTGTAAAGAAAAGTCAGCGATTAATCCCTTTCCCCCCCGTTCTCACGTCGTGAATTCAACGATTCCGAAATATTCACGGGACGAAATAATTTGAGGGAGAATAGCGATTCTGGAAAGTGTAGCCGTCCCCGTCCGTTCGTGGTTTTGCCATTTTGTGACGCTTCGCGCGTGCATGCGATAGTTGGATAAACAAATTTCGTTTTTCACTTACCAAAGGCAAAGTCGAGGATGTCTAAGCGAAGGATTGAAGTAGTGGATCCTTATGTAAAAAGAAAGAAGTAAGTCGCAAGTTATAACGAACTAAATCTTCGCCAAAAAAAAAAAAATCCTGACTCACGTTGCCATGTGCATTGTTAAAGATATGTTTCACTTATTGATATGATACGTGCCTTTAAACCATCACCTGGTTTCACAGTTCCTGATATATCTTACTTCCAAAAGCAACTTCCATTCACACTTATCATCCTTGCTATCTACGTTTTCATCGTTCTGACTCCTAGAGTTGTCATGCCATTTGATTCTCATCGAGTTACTCAACCCCAAATTATAAACTTCCCTCTCTATAGAACAAATTGTATATTTGTAAAATCTCATTCATCGTCGTTCAATCATTAGCCTCTAGACTTTTAACCTGCACGTCGTGGTATTCTGGAATATTAGTAATACTTTTGTCACGTTTCAGTGATGGAACAATCGCAATCAATGCGCCAACCTCGACATCGGGCAAAAGTCAAGTGCAACTAAATCCGTACACACACCTTCCGTATACGCCACGATATCACGAATTTTATAAGAAGAGAATAACTTTACCTGTATTCGAGTATAGAGCAGATTTCATGAGGTTACTAGCACAGCATCAGTGCATCGTCCTAGTGGGTGAAACAGGTTCTGGCAAAACTACGCAAATCCCACAATGGTGTGTCGAATACTCTTGCTCGGTAGGAAACAAAGCGGTTGCTTGTACACAACCTAGAAGAGTGGCCGCCATGTCCGTAGCACAGAGAGTTTCCGAAGAAATGGATGTTGCCTTGGGTAAACTTCCTTATCGAAGATTAAATTATTCCGTCAAATAAGTCTTCTAACAATTAGCAGAGTACAGAAAATTAATTCATCTTAAAAAGATCCCCATAATTCTCCAATCTTAGAAATTCATGATAACCAAGTTCTGAATTCCCTAACATTCAGGTGAGGAAGTGGGTTACAGTATTCGTTTTGAGGACTGTAGTTCTCCTAAAACGATGCTGAAGTATATGACGGATGGTATGCTGCTGCGAGAAGGCATGTCAGACCCAATGTTGGAAGCTTACCAGGTGATTCTACTGGACGAAGCACACGAAAGGACTTTGGCTACCGATCTGCTGATGGGAGTATTGAAGGAGGTTGTTAAACAGCGTTCAAATCTCAAGCTAGTCATAATGAGTGCGACACTAGATGCAGGAAAGTTTCAACAGTACTTCGATAATGCTCCATTGATGAATGTGCCTGGTCGAACCCACCCTGTTGAAATATTTTATACTCCGGAACCAGAGCGAGATTATCTGGAGGCGGCGATAAGGACTGTAATACAAATCCACATGTGTGAAGAGGTCGCTGGAGATGTACTACTATTTTTAACCGGGCAGGAAGAAATAGAAGAAGCTTGCAAAAGAATAAAAAGGGAAATGGATAACTTGGGACCAGAGATTGGTGAGCTCAAATGTATTCCGCTCTATTCTACGCTGCCTCCGAATCAACAACAACGAATTTTTGAGCCCGCGCCTCCCACCAAACCCAATGGAGCGATTGGACGGAAAGTTGTAGTCTCCACAAATATTGCAGAAACCTCTCTAACCATCGACGGAGTTGTATTCGTCATTGATCCAGGATTTGCCAAACAGAAGGTAAGTACCGAAGATTCCAGTCATAAGAGATTCAAAATATTTAGTGAGGATTAACATTAATACTGAGCATCGTTCACCTCAGGTGTACAATCCGAGAATCCGGGTAGAATCATTGCTGGTTTCACCGATCAGTAAGGCATCGGCGCAACAACGAGCGGGCAGAGCGGGAAGAACTCGCCCAGGAAAGTGCTTCCGCTTATATACGGAAAGAGCGTACAAACATGAGATGCAAGACAACACATATCCAGAAATTCTTCGATCGAATCTCGGCAGTGTTGTTTTACAACTGAAAAAATTAGGAATTGACGATCTGGTTGGCAAAAATGATCTCTAATTTCTAATATTGCATCAAGACTTGACCTGGACTGGTTTAAATGTTAATGATATTTCAGGTACACTTCGACTTCATGGATCCACCGGCACCTGAAACATTGATGAGAGCGCTGGAGTTGCTGAACTATTTAGCGGCGCTTGACGACGACGGAAATCTGACGGATTTGGGCGCGGTAATGGCTGAATTCCCCCTGGATCCACAACTAGCAAAAATGCTGATTGCATCCTGCAATCACAATTGCAGTAATGAGATACTCAGCATCACGGCAATGCTCTCAGGTAGCGTATTGAGGTTTGGTTAGCAATATTCTTACCAGCTCGCGAATACATCTATAGCACATTTTATCATTACTTTTATTACATCATTTATGAATTTATAAAATTAGTATCGGGTTAGGAGGGTGGTAAGGTAACATGGTTGTGTATTGACGATTGACATGGTATTAGTCCCACAGTGTTTTGTGAGGCCAAACGAAGCTAAGAAGGCAGCAGATAACTCGAAAATGCGATTTGCACATATCGACGGGGATCATCTCACCCTTCTAAACGTCTACCATGCCTTCAAACAGAGTAAGTTAAACCAATATTGATGATTAATATTAGGTAATCTATCGGTCGAGTTTCAAAGAAAAGAAAATTCCACATTGCAATACAGGATCATCCTCGATCGGATGGTCATTTTGCACTGGAGCAGGAAAATGTAAACCACAATTCGATTTTTTGCAGATATGGAGGATGCGCAATGGTGCTACGAGCACTTTGTAAACTACCGATCACTGAAAAGTGGTGATAATGTTAGACAACAATTGAGCAGAATCATGGATAGGTTCAATTTGAAACGCACGTCAACTGAATTCACATCCAAAGATTACTACATAAACATTAGAAAAGCGCTTGTCAATGGATTTTTCATGCAGGTAAGAAGTCTGCATTAATATTTGTACGGAATTTTAGCAATTTCGTTCAAACCTCTTCTACTTGTATTCAAAATTACGTTAATCTTCTGTACAGGTTGCGCATTTGGAACGAACAGAGCATTATCTAACGATAAAAGATAACCAAGTCGTGCAATTGCACCCAAGCAGCTGTCTCGACCACAAACCAGAGTGGGTTATCTATAACGAGTTCGTGCTCACCACAAAGAATTACATCAGGACAGTAACGGACATAAAACGTAAGGAAGTGGTAGCAAAAATATGTAACAGGGGTTCGATGTCTTTGGTGATACTCTTTGAGCTAACGAAACATTGTAAATTTCAGCTGACTGGTTGCTGAAAATTGCCCCGCAATACTACGATCTTCAGAACTTCCCTCAATGTGAAGCAAAGAGACAACTGGAAGGAATTCAAACGCGACTAGACTCAAAACAATACCAAGAAGGTTTCTAACGTTGCTGATTTCTAGCTACGTTACGAATGTTTAGAGACGGATATGAGAAGACCAGCCCTTTGAGCGCCTGATAATCTCGGTTTACAAGGAACGAGGATCGAAAAAGACGTGAAAAATATAATCTAAAACAGTGGCAGTTACTTCGGAGAGTAGAACAGCGGATGAAGACAACTTTTAAACAAAGCAACAACGCGTAAAAAAATGCTTACGTAGATGGACTTTGAAATATGAGTGGAACCAATTATCAATCGGTTTAAAAAAAGAACGGAAATCAGATCCATCGATCAGCATACCGAGGCACTAACTTTAAAAGTATACAAAGCGATAAAAGTTAAGCTGTTGAATGACTCTAAATTGAAACAGAAATCAAATCAGATGAATAAAAGCAAGAGAGCGGTTCATAGAAACTTGTTCAGGCATATTGGATGTGGAAACGAAATTTTGTACCATAACGTGAGTGATATCTATTCTTTTATCTTTGTTTTTTTCTTTATCCTTCGATCGCATTTCTGATTAAAAACCGAATGATTCAATACAGTATAAAAATGAATTCAGAAAACTATGCGATAACAATTTGGTCTCTGTGTATACTGTGCATACATACTACATTCATGTGGCAAATATGATGCGATGGAAAACGTCTTTGATTCTTATATTATTAAATTAATGAAAACCTCTTCGTTATAACTAGAAATAGTTAATTGTATTACTCGACGATAGTTTACGACAACAATAACGACTTGTGAATATTTACGATGTCTTATTTGCTTAATATCTTTGCTTTGATATATCTGCGGATTAGAAAAAAAAAAACAGAAAAAAAGAAATTGGAGGAATATCGTTCTTACTGCACAGGTTTTGTTGCATTTAAATCAAAGACGATATCACAGAATGAAATAAAAACTTACTCGACCAGTGAGCAAACGTTTAGCCTATAACAATCATTGTTTTGCATCACAGTACTTTCATTGTGTAAGAGACCCAAGTTGAATAGTCTGAACAATGAGAGACTGTAAGGCACTTATACAACTTCACATTTTTAATCAGTTAATAAATAATTCCACGCATTCGTAATATCTACGATAGTAATTGCATAATAACACAATTTAAAGAATATTTTTTCATAATTCAAAGTACCCCGTCGAATGAAATTAATGTTTTCTTCGATTAAAACAGGCGAAAAAATAAATAAGAATAATAGAGAAGATTACCAAGTACTACGGACAAGTATACCACGAAATATGGATGCACGATATCTAAAACAATGTTACATGTTTCACTATTCGTAATGACGATGAAATTGGTTTTCGAGTTTTGTAAATATTATAACGTTTCATTGTACTGTATCACTTCATTCCAATAAAACGATGTAAAATTGATCTATATTTTTCACGTTGATTATATTCGAAAAAAATTCAACATCAACGATTTTATTTCACTATGATAGTAGTACAATAATATAAGTATGTATGTATATTACAAAAAATTGCTTGGTGAGGCAATACAAAGTAACACTTGGAATTATATTACCAGGTTGAGGTACATTTGTGATTTCCATAACACTAGATTTCTCTTAGAGTTTGAAAAAAAATCGCTGTTTTTAATTATCAATAACCATTATTACTTGCAGTCGGATATTCAAACTCTAAACGCTGCCTACGACTCCTTCGATTAGCCTTTTTTTCAGCTCCTTTAACAGCGGAAAAAACCGTATCAAAATTCACGTATAATGAAGACTAAAATAGTGCAGAAGAAAAAAGATAAAAAATTTCAAGCACCATAGAAAAATTGGTCTAGTATAAACTTATCTTTAACTTTTGACACCAGCAACGAAATTGACTTCATGGCACATTGCTACACAATAGGAATTGATATATCTTATCCATTCTCACATACGTAAGTATGCAAATTGATACATTCGGATGACTGAAAAATTATAACAAAAATAAGTCTATAATAATCATGAGCAAACTTTATAAATATCATTTTACATTTATATTTCTTTTTTTATCACTTGATATAATAGTTCACATAGTTTGATCGGAATCAAATCTCAAGATTTATCAAACATTCAAAACTCTCCAATATTGAAGAAATTATCATGTTGAAAGCTTCGATTTTATTTTCATTTTATAAATTTTCAGGCAGCCAGTGTTGAAGGTGATCTGGATACGGGTTTTATTCATGTATAGACGGTAAGTATATTTTGGTACGCGTTCAAAAATACGTTGACAACAAAAATTGTATAAGTACCTATTTTTCAAAAATATACCCGACAATAAATACCATTTCATTAGAAAGTAATGTGATAAGTCTCTCAAAAGTTACGTTTCTGTAAAAAATCTAAGAATCTATAATGAACTTTCTTTCTTCAGTTGATTCCTACTAACATTTCAAAAATTCGTTATATTTTTAGATATTTTTGTCACCATCTACCAAATTTGACCTTTTTTTTCTTTCTTAGTGTTCTAATCTAATAGTTTTTGCATTGTAAACGTCGCATACTCTCTTAGTTCGTTATAAGATAAGCGTTTCTCTTTACTATCTCACACACATTTATCAAAGTGATTATTATTACTGTGAATTTATTAACTCAGACAACTAATGAGTAATGTGATGACGATACTGCGTCAGTCAAGAAGAGACGGCTGCTACGATACAGATAAAATAAAGATAATCACAATGACTGGAAAGTTTTCTCCCATGCCAAGAACCGTGAGCAATCAGTTCATAGAAAATGCTAATGAATAAAAGAAAATAGAATGAAGATTTATGAACTTTAAAACTCGAACACTACGATAGGTTAGTGAGAGAAGTTGTGATAAACTCATAGCTTGTTGAGATAATGAATTATAAAATTACAGAATAGGTATGTGATGTATTGTATGACTTAACGATCCGCATTACGGAAGCCAAATAATATAAAAATAGTAAAATATCTCTGAAGAATTTTTGGCTTCGCGGTAACAAAGTTAATTAAGAAATGAGAATTTTATAACATTGCGATTTTTCTTCACTCTGGAACCACCGGCGGCTAGCCAATGTATTTCGTTGATAAATTAATAAATATAATACCGTACCTACTCGTAGTACCTAAATTACAAAGAAGCTAAACAACATTATGCACATATTTTCCTCTCTTTTGTTTTTCAATCTATACATCAGTCACTTAGACTCAGCTTTTTTTTTTTATAGAAAAATTATCGACGTCGAGACACATTTGTGGATCGGTAATTATTAGTTTACCGAAATTACTAAAATATATTCACAATTATTCCGGCAATGTTGAAGAGAATAATGATAAAAAAATTGACGAACAAAGACAACAAATGCCATTTCAAAAATCCCCTGGCGGTACATGGAAATTATCATTTTCACTCACTTATTGTATAGTACAGCTATGTGACATTGATTTTATTTATCAATAATTACTATATTACTATGTATAAATAATACGCTGAACATTCACCTGCAAAAATACCCTTGTTACTGAATCGGCAAGCGCTACTGTTTCAATACCAATATTTTTTTACAATACAACTTGCGAAATAAAATTAACTTATGTACAGATTTAGTGCAGGGTCCGTAACGGAACGACAAACTCTTTGTACCAGCTGAGAGCTTTTTTTTTAAATAATACAAAGTTGTTTGGCTCTGTTTAATTATTATTTAAATAAAAAGAAAAAATAAATAAATAAATGAAAAAAAAAAAATATTATTGCTGCCAAGAAGCATATTGTCTTGATAAAACATGCAGATTGTCGAACAGATAAATGAACAATAACGTTCATTATTCCGTAATTGGCAGGAATCAAGAAAATATTATTTTTTCAATAAATAATTGCGCACATGTTGCGCTTATGGAAAACTGCCTCTTTGCAACGACATAGTATGTTCAATTTGTTGATGTTACGATGAATCCTTGTTGCTTTTCTTCGAAGGAGATGAATAAATTTTCTTATTACAAAACTTTGGTTGCACAGGCTGAATTAATCATACGTTTTCATTGATGCTGACTTGTAAATGCACGTGGAACATTAAATGTGAACAATTACAGACCGGTATACGGATCGAGTTTCTGCCGGGATTAGAAAACAAAACCTCAATAATGATTCCCATGTATCACACTGCACATTTCACGCTGCATTTACCCTGAAATCTCTACTGGCCTTGCAGCGCTTGATTTTGTTTCATGGCTATGAGGTTTGTTATTTCGAGCCTACTCAAATTTAATTCGTTTACTAAATTCTTCCTGTTGCTTCTCCCTCCAGGCCTTCTTTGGCTTTATTCTTTTTAGCTGGCCGTCCCTGATACAAAATTAGTTTTATGGTTTAAGATTTTAATGCACGAAAATTGTCTTAGAATAGCTCATTAATCTTACCATTGAAGATCGACGAGACCTCCTTGCCTGGCTATCACAGCCTTTACTCTGTTAGCAAAATCAATCGCAGTTTCTCCATCCTGCCTGTACATTGGTGGCAGATACCAAACATCACAGACTATCGCCCAGCTGCTCATCATCATATACAGATACTGTATCATGGAATATTTACTGCTATTCCAAAAAGCATCCCCAAACTTTGGGTCGTACTGTAAGAGAAGTGGAAATAGATCATCAAAATTTATGGTAATCGAGAAAGTTACCACAACGCCAGAAAGAAATCATTTACTTTTATCGCAACGGGATATATTACTCCACCGACTTCGAAGCTGCCCTTTTTAAACTGCATTACAGAGGTGTTGTTGATGCAGGTACCCTCGGGAAAGATTAGTATCGGTGGATTTGAGGGATCTGACACATGCTGTTTCAACCTGTACAAAAATTGAAGATATTACTTCTTGCTTCCAATTGACAAGAGTCCAACTTCAGTGGTAACAATTTTTATGAGGTACCTCTTGGTCACGGCTTCTCTGTCCTTCACTTCTGATCGTTCAAACCAAATATGAGGCGAAGCTCGAGCAAGAGCACGTTGCAGGATTCCCAAGAATCCGCCATGTCTTTGTCCTATCTAAAGAAAAGGAACGAAAAAATTTTATTAGCAACATCAGACCGTTTGGGCATAAGTTCTCAAAATTTTCACATTTATAAGCAGTGAATAACAAACATTGTTACGTGACGAGAAAGCATAAATAATTTGTACAAAGTAAACAGGCCAGATCCACAAATAGTATGGGTTGGCATTTGCATATGTATGTGATTTCATGCCAAAACAAAGAACGGACGAGAACGCGCTTCTTATAAGTTTATAAAGAGATACCTGTCTTATTAAGAACGGAAAATAAGTCAACGGTTTCAATACCTAAAACCCAATGCGAAAAATAATCAAACATTGATTTTCAACAAGCCTGTATACATTGGATTTCTATTGGACAGAATTTTGGATTGCCAATTGTCAGCTGTTGAGAAACACGAGAAAATGAAAAAAAAAAGACTAATGTGATTGAAATTAGTAGAAAAGCTGTACAGGTGAGTTAATAGAAAAAGTAAACTATTGCCAGAGTTATAAAAATTTCAACATTTGTTCCAAATGTAAGACGTACCAAAGAGTAACAGTTATCGCGCATGAGAACAAGTACATCGATAGGAGATGTGTGGTTTGCGACGCAAATGCCCCTTAGCGGTCTATTCTCTGCGTTGTGGTAGTTGATTACAGAGGAAAGAGCGCTGGATAGAACACCAAAGCACATTATCGAAACTCTGTGATTCAGCCATCTTTTGAAGCTACCTTCTGGTACATATCCTACAACTGCGGTACACGCCGTCAGCCACATCACCTGCAAGCACAACCTTCATACCTTAGCCAAGCAAATCTAAAAAAAAAGATTAACTGATGCCTGTGGATCATAATACCATTTTGAATCAAAGCAAACATGTTTCCTAAAAGACAAATCTCTTCCATCCACGTGGCTTCTGAGATAAAAACCTTCTTCTGATATTCCAATATGAGTACCTAATGGACTTGATTAGACTTGAATAGACCTTGGACGATCTTAACAATAAGAACATAGACCCCTGGTAAGCGATTGATGAGAAAGCATAAGTATATGCGTAACAGAACAAACATATAACCGTATGGCGAATGAACGACCCACGAGATAGTTAGCCGTAAAAAACAAACAGAGAACAATGATGACAACTTTTGGCCAATGCATAATTTTGAGTACCAACTAAGAGTTACCAATGCAAACGTTGACTGAGTAGATAAAACACCGACGTCGATCGTCGAGGTATGATTAGCGACACAAACTCCCCCTCCCTTTGGTTTATACTCTGGATTGTGTATAGTTATGATACTCGATAAAGATCGAAGCATTATCCTGAAGGTAATTAAAAAAGCTCGGTCGTTTAACCAACGCTTGATTGCTCCTTGTGGTAAGAAACCAATAAGAAATGTTGCAGTTACCAGCCAACATACCTACAGAGCCTCAATATTATTAGAATTTTAAATTTAACGAGTTGTTGGTAGATATGCAAGAAAATTAATTTATAAAAATAGAATAGGATATAAGACAAAAACGAAAAGATATTTTAATTACAACTCGCTAAACAGGACTGTTAGTCAACGAGTTATACTTATAAGAAATTGTTCTTACCCCAATGCAGCAAATGAGAATCCGCAATGGTAGCAGAAAGAAGTACCTCATGATAAATCCAAACATCCATATCACGGTCAGTCTCCACGATATAAATTCGTAGTGTCTATTAGTTCTTGTTAAAAGATTCCAGTTCTGTAAATGTACATTTGATTCGTTAATCATTGAGCCTACAAACTGTTATTCTTTGGCAAATAAAATGTGCATGAACAAACCGAAAGTTACTTTCCACCAATAGTGTAATGAGCAATACTGATTTGAAAAACAAAAGAAAACTAAGGTATTGGGATAATCTAGTAACGTAACAAAGATCGCCTACATAGTTCGTACGTGATACCCACTCTTACCATTGTATATTTAGAAATACTTAATTTCAGAATAAATGAAAGCCTAAATATTGGCAGTAATTCCCACCTTGAGTTCTTCAGCCTCGAACCTAGAAGTGACTTCATCTTCAATGATAGCTTCAACCCCTGCTTTTATGTACTCCAAACAAGTCGATGTATCGAATTCTCTCTTTAGAGTTTCAAAAGAATCCTCTCTTGGTAAACTACTCTGAAATATTCCCAAAACTTGAGTATACATTATATACTTTTCCCTGTATAATTTTTTTAGGAACATATGTTTCGGTGACAATTTCAGATAATTTTTAGCTGTGGGAAAATTTTTTGTATCTCATTCCAATTCATAACGTTTTTGTACCTATAATTGTGATATTGTCATCCAGTTGATTTAAGGTAATCGAAACAGTTAGTAAATTTTCAAAGATAATATTCATATCACTGGTAGATGCCTGTGCTTATTGTAAAAAGTTGATCTAAGCAAAGATATGAATTAGCTGTATGATGAGTGGACTTTTTTCAAAGTGATAAAATTCAGGTTATACAAACAGAATTGTAACTGCTACTCTGTATTTTATAATATCTTACAGAAGCCAACAACAAAATAGTTTCATAAGAACTTTTTTCAAGTGACAAAGAACAAGTAATTAGGAAATAATGGCTAGACCAAAAAGCATTTTACCTCTTTGTTACCATTCACTTCTAGAGAATTTCCATAGGAATTACTGTGGTTATGATTGGAATGGTTCTTATTATTCATATCTGGTTCAGGAACCATTATCAAATCTTTGGATCTTGCAATGACCGAATTTCCTAAAACTCCATTCAGTTTTTTTTCCGTCGCACTGTATTTCCTGCAATTTTTTGTAATGGTGCACGGAGTTGGAGCACCCTCCACATCTTTTGAACCTTCACTTTCATCTTCGCTTTCATCCGACTCCCAAGTTCCGTTACTTTTCTTAACTTTTTCTATGTTCTGTCTGCCGTACTGAAAAATGATTAAAATTAAACAAATTACAGTTTTCATTCAAAGTCTGCGTTCAATGTAAAAATAACTTTAGATATGTATTGAAGTGAAATACTCTTCAAATGCCGGTATGGATTCAGAACACCAGGGAAAAACTATAAATAGACTCCAGAGGTAAGTGTAAATAGCAGCGACAATCACAGTAGCATGTCTCATACATGTTTGGCTGATAGCCTTCTGGTTCTAATGTACTTGACAAAAATGCTTCAATCATTCTTATCTACAGGTTCTATTGCATGCATGCTTAGATCAGTAGATCCATGAAAAGCTTGCATGTGCATAGCAGCCTCTTTGGTCTAGTTGGTCATGAATTTTACTACTAGATTACTATTCAGTGGGTATTCCAGAAATTAGTCCACTTTTCCCCTTTTCAGAGACGGGTAGTTTGCCAATCTTTGTTCATGGTTCATATCCAACATGAATAAAAATTAATTTGCAAACGTTTGAACTTTTACTACACGCATTGCATAAGATATTTACGTTGTATCAGCTGATCAGGAATATCAAGAAGCAGAGAGGAATAGAGTTAGCTAAAAATAACGGAAGAAAGTATGTGAATATCTGTGACAAGATATGCTAATGTTCCACTTAACGATCGTGTTTGTATAATTATTGGTATTTGTTTGAGTTGCATATTGTCATTGTAAATTACGAAACAAAAAGGGGAAGAAATATTGAAATACATAACTATTCTGAAGTTTGACATTATTGTTTAGCAACACAATGGATTTATGATGCAATACCATTGAGAATAGAAGGGTAATACGATACTGTATTATTATTTTGCATGGGGAAGTATGTCAACATTTTGTTGATAAACGCTTTTATAGCAGTCCGTATCATAACTACATTAAAATATTAGATGGCCAAGTGTGAGTCTAAATTGCTCCTTGAATGAAATATTACTTTTAAAATAAAATAGTTTTTCAGTCCTTGAACTTTTCTATAATTATAAAGTACCTGTGTTCATAATCAAAAATACGAAGCGTGTCAGATATCAACCCAAGATAGCTAAATGAAGGAATAAATTATTCTGAGTTGACCTTCTTTAATCATACTCACAAAGTTGAAAATCGTTTAAGAATAAGTATTGGTATCGCCAAACGGAAATGATTGGCAAGTCAAAAGCCATTGAATTCACGATTCGTCATCACAAAACTATGCTCACTTGAATAGCCCTTAAATTATAAAAACGAGTTCTGGCCTTAGAATAATCGAGTACTTGAGACTAGGTGGGTTAATATTTTTGTCGGGATGAAATCGGTAGTGGCACATTATTTTACTCTGACTTATTCATAAACCTATAATTCATCCGGGTAGGAACGAAAAAGCTTCAATTCATGTACAAGGTGCTGCTTACTAATCATGATCATACAAAAGTGCGCTTTGAACAAAAATATCAATTTTATCTCATAGGATCAGATTAATCAACGTTAACACTTGCTCAATTGTGCACTACCAAATAATTACCAAGTCTGAAATTGAGAAGACAAAAATCAAACATAATGAAAAATACAATAATTTTAGTTATTTCTGTCCAATATATGTTCATTGATACATTGCATCATAGAATTATGTGTAATAGCAACAGAATTTTACCGGAAGTAGGACAAGCAACTCCCTTCAAAAATCAAAAAGGTCCTGAAGTGCATCTGCAAATTGCTCTTAAATTCCATTTCTTTGTTACTACTGATATCTGTTATCAGTTATTGCACTGACCACATGCTCAACAGCTGACAGAATGTATATTATTACATTTGCTCTCAAAGATCTGTTAAGTTCATGGAACATGCGATCGATTGTCGTACATGCTTTGGTCAGACAAAGCTACAGGCCACCGTATGATCTATGTATACTTCATTACACCAATTTGATGTTCCAATTTACAAGAACAGTTTCTAAAGTACAAGGTTCCAACATCGTTATAAATAATATCAGATACAATCTAATTCAAATGAACAGATAAATAATGTTACATTGTGAGAATCTATACATTTGAAACAAACTTAAATGTTTATGCTCGTAATTGATTGAATCTATTCGAAGCATGGAAATGTTTTTTAGCCAGTTTGAAATTTTTAAGGATAATTAAAAGAAAAGAGCCATATGTTATCGGCAACTGAAGTGAAGTAGACTAGATAAGAGCTGATCGATGTGAAAACTTGATCTTAAGTAGGGTAATCTCAAGCCTTGATAAAATTCAAGGTCGAGTAGAAATATTTTTGGTAAAACCATCATAATATAAGCAGTGTTGAGCGTGTATTTTAACGACTTAATAATCGCGTGGAAACTATTAGATTTTCTCTGAGAAAATTTTCAATTTTGTCGGAAATGTGTGTTTACAAAAAGTTCAGATTGTCTAAACTGTGGGTTACAATATTCAGTGATTTTTTATTCCAGGGTTAAACGATTATCGGTCGTAGAATTTGTCGTGAAGATCATTGACGCGAGTTCAAGTAATTCATGATTACAAAAGAAAAAGATTCTACACCGAAGACTGTCGATCGAGTAAAGTTCGGTGATCATCTACATACATCGCTCCTAACACCGATTAGGTACGTATGTACGTACGTAGGTATGTACATACATCAGATCACCTGACGTCTACTAATCACCTACCTAACATACGAAATTTTATTTTGCGTAGATCACATGAACGGGTGTAACCTATAAACGTACCTCAAATATCGCCAAGAGTATTTGAACGTAGAGCCTCCTAACGCCAAGCGACTTTCCAATGGATGCCAAGAATAATATAGCAAGTAAAAACATCAAAAACGGAGTCAATAGTAACGAGAATCCGACCGACACAACCGACCACAACAACGCCATTTTGATAACTGATGCGTTTGAGTCTTATGAGCTTTTCGCTCTGCTGAAATAATTTAGGGCCCGCAAGGCAGCGCCACGGGTGGACGTGGAACTGAATGGATGATAGTGTTTTATTTTATTTCTACGGGCCTCCGAATCGATGCTATCGCATGGTTCGCGTCGGAGTTCGCGTCACATCACTTGCGTACTTCGAGTTACATTTCGACCACCAAAATGTCGACCGCTCAGCTGAACCCGAGACCCGTTCGCGTTTCCCCCTTAATTAAGGTATTTTTGTATTATTTTTTCGTACATATCTGTCAATAATGAATGGTGAATCATATCTTCGATCCTTCGGAATATATACATTATCAGAAACTTTTTCCATCGATCGCGTGTAAAGCAGACGACGATACCATCGCACAGTAGTGTGATCGTCGTTCGATCGCACCTAACGTTACATAATTGTTCATTCGAAATCTGTTCGATAAACAATTGAGTATAATTAAAGACACTCGGACATCACCACTATCACTTCTGATTAGCGAACCCCAAAAAGTTGCACAGTCTAAAACTAGATTTTCACCAGTTAAAAATTCTCTGTCATACGTTATCCTCAATGAATTGCTAACAACAAATGTTTTTGCAACAAATTCTCGCCATCGGCAAGTTCTGCCTGGATTTAATCTATCACATCTACACTGACAAATTAACTTCTTAATCAAGTTCTGCTCAACAAACTGACACAGCGTGCAGAGTTATTTGGTTTTAACTTTCCTGATGTATTTTCCTTTCTGCTTTCCCATAGTTTGGACGATGGTCTTTACTTGGCGCAGGAATCTTATGGGGAATTTACCACCAAAATCGATTTTCAAAACGGGAGGCTGAAATCCGCGAGATTGAAGCCAGGGAAAAGGTGATTCGTGACGCAAAACTAGCAGAGGAAAAGAAGCGCATGTACGAAGGTAAATATCATCCCAATTGACACAGTATATTCATAATCCTTATTCTAACACAATAACTGATGGTTAATTTCTCGCATTTGTTTTTGTTTTAGCTGAGATTAAGATGCTCGAAGAACTGAGCAAGTGAACATATGAGTCCATAATCCAGCTGTTTATAGTATAAATTTATGATAACTTTAACTGTAATATAATATTCAAAGAGATTGTACCATGTGCGTCTGACTTTGTATGGAATATACCACTTCGAAACTGTTCGTTGCTAATGTTATTTACCAACAAGCGTTATATCTGATTTATATTGTTGAATGGATTTGAATAATCATACAGCGATTCTATTTTCCTATCTTTTCATCAAGTCAAATTCAATGCATTGTAAATCAGTTTCAAATTCAGTTCGTTGAGCCGTTACCAAATGTCGGTAAGAAATATAAATAATTTTTCAGTCCGTCTCTTGATGCCGCCACTTATTTTTTGTAGTGACACTCAACGCATACATGTACGTACGAATGACATTATTTGAATTAGTACTGCGAAAAATTCTTACTTTCTTAGTCGAAGTTATTTAATTACTCAGCGCGCAATTAGCTGTAACTTAATTAACCCGAAAGAAACAGGACCACCAAATGCACCCTATCTCGTTTTTCAAATATGAGTAGCTGAAGGGAATTTCAAAAGTTGAAAGAATCGAGCTTTTAGAAATTAATGCCCATATACCGGTCTCTCATAAATCCTCGCATATAATTATTCGATTTATTTTATACAGATCGTATGTATAGCGGTACTCTCGGAAATCTATACAAACGCACATACGATACAGATGTTGGCACAGTTTCACCTCTCTCCTTATACGGTAAATCAACGAGCCGCAAGTTTCCAGTGAAAGACTTTACGCACGTATACTTATATTGTTATAGTCTTCTGTCGCGTTCCCATCCATATCCATACCAAATGATACCAATAATGCAGCGAATGACAAACGTGAAGATCGATCCTATACTGTCAAAACTGCAGAGACAACTATTTATTGAAGAGTCTAGTACAGGTATAGATTTTCTGTTAGATAGACCTTTGATTATGGATATTGATACCTGTAGGTGTCGTAACCACGATCGTAACACTCGTCTGGCGGGGCGAGGACGCCTTCTGGTGAGCTCATCGCCGTATATGGTGAAGAGGATGTATGACCACGTCACTCGTGAGCCGCTGATTTTGGTTCACGCACGATATGGGCAGCAGCTATATCACCTGTACGGCACACAATTGAATAATTAAACTACACTAGAATTCAAATTCAGACCCAACCGCGCTGATACTTCGCGATGATCCATTGGGGAAATATATCTCTGTGTGTACCAGATTCTAAAATTTTCTATCTCCAATGTCAGCGACATAAACCTATTAATGGAAAATGAATAAGACAGTACATATTGAACAGGATCATAGTTAATGAAATTATTTGAAAGAACGACCAAAATTTGAACGTTGGTAAAAGCCATGAACGTACACATAAAAGGCTACGACCTCTAATCATTACCCACGCGTTACACCCACAATGGCCAATCTACCCACTCGCAATGACTGAATAAACTTACGTGTGTTCGTAAACGTAAGCTCAGTATCTCAGACTATCAAAGAATGTTAAATATCTTTTTATAATTTTGGTTCGTATTTACAACTTCTTTTATATAATACTTCCAATTAAAATGTCCCGCGGATTCTTCAGTTAAGTATTGTAATAATTATTATGCACACTATACCTACATAGTATACATTCACGATATGTAAATGAAACGACGCTTTTGTGATTGTACTTTTATACCACTTTTAACATTGATTTTCATCCCCGTTGTGTACAACGCAAGGTCATTGCGGTCAATTATTTTTAGAGTACAGATATTGGAATGAAATAATTTTTTGGCACTTTCGCGAAAGTACGATCCAAGAAGGGGAATTTTCAGAGGCATCTGCACTCGTTTAATACAAAGTAATATGACAGAACAATCATTGATTTTTCATTGCTCAAATTCAAAGTTTCAAAGTCCAAACCTTATTAGATTTTGGGAAATCAATTTTGAGCTACGTCGGCTCTCAATTCTGAAAATTCTTGTCTGACTACGTGTACAAGCATTGTAGTAGATGCAATATCTACTCTCATGGTACATACGTCCTCCCCCAGCGATTGGTAGCACGTGTAGTACGCCTATGTACAGTCTCCTGAGACTAAATAGAAGATTTAAAGAAAAGGAACAATTTACACAAGCTACTTCTCAACTGGTGGATCCTATAAATACTGGAGCATCGCGTTGGGTGCATCAGCGAGCGTCGACTTCAGGCATCCGGTTGAAATTACTCGGGTAAAACGATGCTTGGTGCAACCCTAAAAATTTATTTAGAATGAATGCATTTTGAAGGTCACAGGCACGTGAGTATATGAGGGTACGAAACACCATAGGAATAGAAGATGCATGCTGAAACAAACGGAAATATCATATGTATAAATTTGATTCGTACTCGCAAGGTATCACATAAATGTAGTAATATCTGACGATTGCACTTGCGATTTATTGAATGAATTAAATCAAGGTCACCTTATTATGGTCGCCGATCTACGACGAGGTAATAGATGAGAGAGAGAAATTACCATTGGATTTTTACCGCCCTTTGTATTCCTGGACAGGTATATTTGGGTTTTCTCATTTATGCGAACTCGAGTTATATGAGCTGATTGGTATAAACGGTAATCACCTTATCGTTAATGCGAATAATCGAAATGACGACATGGAATATTGTCACCGGTTCAGAAGTGAAATCTGACATCACGCCGGTATACATACGCGATGCGTCGATGTTTTTAGAACAGTTATAACAAAAATAACCCACACACCGCGCTGCGAGTCATTTATTAGTCGTTCGAGAATAATTTCAAACAAATTCTAAAGCTGGTCTGACGCGCCGATTTTCACCGCGTTTGGAAAAATTCTATTTCGCGATTTTCGGACTAGATTAATTACTGGAAATGATGCCGGGATCTAGCGACGCCCTTGTATCCCAGACTGAAACTTCTGGCTGGCAAAATTCCGCCACAAGACGATGAAACTTTTACGTTCATTACAGCCGCATGCGACCGTGTTAAAACTCTTGGTAGCGTAAAGTTCTGAGACGAGTATGGTTTTCTCAACGCGTCAGGGGACCAATGGGGGCGGAGGCTGCCGCTCTCCGTCGTACCGACCAGCGTCTATAAAAGCCTGAAGTTATTTAGAGCCGGGTTAGAACCGCTACATCGTTTAGAGAAGCTCCATCGCCAGCTTCCTTTAAACGTGAGAACTCGTCCTCCAAGCGACTTCGCATATCAGTGACTCGTGCCTTTTTAACACAAAATAAAAAAAACATCAAAATGGTGAGTTTTTAAGTGTAATTAAAACGTAGCATTAATCCGTTCAATACTCACGTACAATTTAATTGGAACGAATTGCGACTTTCCGCACTACGTTTTATGCTTCAACTCACACGCAGTGCAATGGGAGTATAATAACGACTTGGTTAGTCGACCTCTCATGGGATTACCTAAATATTCATACGTAGTACGAAGATGGAGTAGCGACTTTTGTTCTAGAAGCTGCGCTTTTAATGCTGAAAGATATGAATTTAAGTATCAAACAATAGAATCAGAGGGAAGATATATTATTGATCAGTACCGGCCGGTAACCGGTGAAGCAACGTTTGTTTCTGTGCGATAACTTTGGAATTGACTTCTGACCTTTTAATTATTGTTATTTTTATCATGATATAAAATGCGTCGCGACGACGGGGTGTGTAACGGAAATTATAAAGATGGAGGACAAACTTCTTTCGGTATTCGGATGATGAAAACCGGTTGCTATGCCGGTTAACGATGGGCGACTTTCTTGTACCTCGAGTTCAGTGGCGTCGGGTCGAATACTATATCTGGTCGAGCCCGTTCTTGCTGCGCGATGCTCAGATGAGCACGTTATCGGAGCGCGTCGACTCGAATTCCGTTCGAAAACGTCACAGATAAAATGCACGTCGTGTATGATAGATTATCAAGAGATATTCGAACTGATATTATACCTTTTTTTTTTTTGTCATATTCCGATGTAGCGAATTTCGCCCAATTACCAATTTTTTTTTCAGCGTGAGTGCATCTCTATCCACGTTGGACAGGCCGGAGTCCAGATCGGTAATGCCTGCTGGGAACTCTACTGCCTTGAGCATGGAATCCAGCCTGATGGTCAGATGCCGTCTGATAAACTCCTTGGAGCTGGAGATGACAGTTTCAACACATTCTTCAGTGAAACTGGAGCAGGAAAACACGTTCCCAGAGCTGTTTTTGTTGACTTAGAGCCCACTGTTGTCGGTACGTTGAACGAATTTTTGCCGCAAGAATGATGGTATATGCTTTGGAATACTCGTTATTGGATACGTTATAATGAATCTCGAATTTTGATTTAGATGAGGTCCGAACCGGAACTTACCGCCAGCTCTTCCATCCCGAGCAACTGATCACCGGCAAGGAGGATGCCGCGAACAACTACGCCCGTGGTCATTACACAATCGGCAAGGAGATCGTCGATCTGGTGTTGGATCGCGTCCGTAAATTGGCCGATCAATGTACAGGACTTCAAGGATTTCTGATCTTCCATTCCTTCGGAGGAGGTACCGGGTCCGGATTCACCTCTCTGTTGATGGAGCGCCTTTCAGTCGACTACGGAAAGAAATCAAAACTTGAATTCGCCATTTACCCCGCACCCCAGGTCTCCACAGCTGTAGTCGAGCCGTACAACTCGATCCTCACCACCCACACCACCCTCGAGCACTCCGACTGCGCCTTCATGGTTGACAACGAGGCCATCTACGACATCTGCAGACGCAACCTTGATATCGAGAGACCCACGTACACCAATCTGAACCGATTGATCGGGCAGATCGTATCCTCCATCACGGCATCCCTGCGATTCGACGGAGCCCTGAACGTCGACCTCACCGAATTCCAAACCAACTTGGTGCCCTACCCGCGTATCCACTTCCCTCTGGTCACCTACGCCCCGGTTATCTCTGCGGAGAAAGCCTACCACGAGCAGCTGTCCGTAGCGGAAATTACCAACGCCTGCTTCGAGCCTGCAAATCAAATGGTCAAGTGCGATCCGCGACACGGCAAATACATGGCATGTTGTATGTTGTACAGAGGAGACGTCGTCCCCAAGGACGTGAATGCGGCTATTGCAACCATCAAAACCAAGCGTACGATCCAGTTCGTCGACTGGTGTCCCACTGGTTTTAAGGTCGGCATCAACTACCAGCCTCCTACCGTTGTACCGGGTGGTGACTTGGCCAAGGTACAACGTGCGGTCTGCATGTTGTCGAACACTACGGCGATCGCTGAGGCCTGGGCTCGTTTGGACCACAAATTCGATCTGATGTACGCTAAGCGCGCCTTCGTTCACTGGTACGTCGGCGAAGGTATGGAAGAGGGAGAATTCTCCGAAGCTCGTGAAGATCTCGCAGCTCTGGAGAAGGACTACGAGGAAGTCGGCATGGATTCCGTCGAGGGAGAGGGCGAAGGTGCTGAGGAATATTAGACTCAACTTTAGTTTCAGCTCAAAAATGCAATGTTTCTTTTAATAATTTTACTTTCGATCTTTTTCGAAGCGGCAATTCTAAACGTCTCATTCCTCAAAGTCTGACTATTTCATCAATAAAAGTTATCGACGTTTGAAATAATGTTGTATCTTCACTTTCCTTCAACCACCGGTATTTCCCTCATCCCCTCTCTTCATCATCGAGCGTACAAAAATAAAATACACACGATATACCATCTGTTATACCAACTGCGGTATCACCTGTATAAACCCCTCAATTAATTCACCCATCACATACCCCGTCTAGGTATAATCCCCAGGGTTGGTGCAGGCTTGGTTCAGTCATTCCGAATCGACCTCCAAACATATGTTTGGAATGCCGTTGTCACGGTCACTGATCTCTCATAATGTATGTACTTCCCTTTGTATTAGAGATTCCCTCAAATATCGTCCGTTGGGGATGAACAGAATGAACTAATGATGCGTTCTACGGATCTTTGAAAGTCTAGATGAAATAAATAGAGAATAAATTATGGTATTCCAATTTTAATTAACTCCACGTTTGATATAATTACACGGTATGGCGTGTACGAGTATACTATTCGTTTAAATGTCACCCTACTCGGCACGCCCTGTATTTAATATATCTGCGCCACGAAAACCCGTATTGCGGATGTTCAGACGGCGGGTGTCCAAAATATTTGAGGAAATTATTTACAGGGGTGAGGATCGTTGATAAAACAACGAAATATGCCGATGCAGTCGAGATAAGATTAATTTTCAATGTAATTTCGTCTACCGCTTTGATACAATTACCATTAGTTTTGATTGTAAGTAAGTAAAATTGGAAATTATTTAAGTATTATATGGGCTTGGTAAAAACGACCAGCGATCGACTTTGAAGCTTGTCCCATCGTTATTAAGGAGTGATCTCATAAAACTCGTTACAAAAACGTTAAGTAACGTTTACCGGTCTACTAAATATAAGACACGCACCATCGCACCGAGATCAACAAGGCTACGACCATAAACGAATGTATAAAAACATTCCTGTATATGGTACACGTTCGAAGAGTATGTTCCGCAATAATTTTCTTTCAAAAAAAATTCATCAGAAAATTCTGCAGGCGTTGAGAAAAAATTATGAAATCCACCCTACGATACACCCATTTAACTCAGTACACCAATCGCAGAACTTCATCATGAATCTTGATCGTTCTTTCAACATTTGATGGAAAAGTTAACCGAAATCTATAGGTATACGAGAACAATTACCTCAGGGGTGTAAATCCATATCCATCCACTTTTTTTTGCTTTTGCTTTTTTTTTGCTACCGGATGCGCGGGGTGCGGAAGGGTCTGTCGGGGCATCGGTTGTAAGGACGTCATTGCCTCGAAGCCATCTCAGCGAGACACCCTGTATAATAAGAAGCAGTGGATTATTGATCGGACGGGAAGTATGAGTCACAGCGCCCGCGCCCATCGCCGAATGGTTCTGGATGGTAGGGCGATCAGGGTATATATTGAAGCCAACCGTGCCCGCGGGGTGCTTCTTTGACAAGTTCTCGTACGCAGCTCCAAAGTTTAGAGAAGCTCCATCGCCAGCTTCGTCTGAACCCGTATTTTCACGCTAAAAGCTCATCCGAAAACACACTCGAAAAGAAAATGGTAAGAACTTGGATCGTTGGAGCGCATTAATTACGATAAATTCGCAGAATAGATCTGAAAAGAAAAACGAAATATAACGAACGGCTTCAAAGCCGTCATTCTGTGGTAGCCGTATCGCATAAACGGTGACCATTTTCGGTAAAATTACGTAGCAGGAAAATAGTGCGCGGCTGAGAAGACAGTTCGTGGCTACGATTTCAACATCTGAAATTAATCATTTTTTTTCAGCGTGAGTGCATCTCTATCCACGTTGGACAAGCCGGAGTCCAGATCGGTAATGCCTGCTGGGAACTTTACTGCCTTGAGCATGGAATCCAGCCTGACGGGCAGATGCCTTCCGATAAGACCATCGGCGGAGGAGACGACAGTTTTAATACCTTCTTCAGCGAGACCGGGGCAGGGAAACACGTTCCCAGGGCGGTATTCATCGATTTGGAGCCAACAGTTGTGGGTGAGTAATCACTGAAAAAAAAGAAAAATCATGCATCATTACGTGCAAGTTTGTGCCGAAGAAAAAAAAATATGAAGCCATGTGAAAGCTGATTAATTCGCTCAGTCGATTGCACATGGTACACCGGTGTGATATATACGACGCGATTTTAAGCGTATCCTTTACGGATTGTTTTCCTTGCCATTTCTCATTTATATAGACGAGGTTCGAACCGGTACATACCGCCAGCTCTTCCATCCCGAGCAACTGATCACCGGCAAGGAGGATGCTGCGAACAACTACGCCCGTGGTCACTACACCATCGGCAAGGAGATCGTCGATCTGGTGCTGGATCGCATTCGAAAGCTGGCAGACCAGTGCACGGGTCTCCAGGGTTTCCTGATCTTTCACTCCTTCGGAGGAGGCACAGGGTCCGGATTCACCTCTCTGTTGATGGAGCGCCTTTCAGTCGACTACGGAAAGAAATCAAAACTTGAATTCGCCATTTACCCCGCACCCCAGGTCTCCACAGCTGTAGTCGAGCCGTACAACTCGATCCTCACCACCCACACGACCCTCGAGCACTCCGACTGCGCCTTCATGGTTGATAACGAGGCCATCTACGACATCTGCAGACGCAACCTCGATATCGAGAGACCCACGTACACCAATCTGAACCGATTGATCGGGCAGATCGTATCCTCCATCACGGCATCCCTGCGATTCGACGGTGCCCTGAACGTCGACCTCACCGAATTCCAAACCAACTTGGTGCCCTACCCGCGTATCCACTTCCCTCTGGTCACCTACGCCCCGGTTATCTCTGCGGAAAAGGCCTACCACGAGCAGCTGTCCGTTGGTGAAATTACCAACGCCTGCTTCGAACCTGCAAATCAAATGGTCAAGTGCGATCCGCGACACGGCAAATACATGGCATGTTGTATGTTGTACAGAGGAGACGTCGTCCCCAAGGACGTGAATGCGGCTATTGCAACCATCAAAACCAAACGCTCTATCCAGTTCGTCGACTGGTGTCCCACTGGTTTCAAGGTCGGTATCAACTACCAGCCTCCTACTGTTGTACCGGGTGGTGACTTGGCC